>NC_090439.1:746381125-746695336 GCF_031143425.1 Pleurodeles waltl
TTCTCTCATACACATTGTGGTCTCATATATAAATGACAAAGGCAGTTTGAGTTTTAAAGATTGGTTTAATAAAACGACTGCATTTTAGATAACAAGGCGTGAGCCGCAATAACCAGAAACATACAACACAGTAGGATTGAAACAGTAACGAGGAGAGTGAAACATAAGAATAATGCTATCATAGTGCAACTAGATTACGGTCTCTCTCTAAGTTATATTTTGAGCACAGCATGTTAAGCTCTAAGCCTGCCTTTCAGGTTCCCCCGGGAGGACATCGACCCTCATACCTGAGCAAAGGCCTGTGATCGGGATCAGCATCTGCAACAGGGCAGTCAGCATCTAGTTGTGGGTTCCTGGTCGGAATCTCCCTCTTACGTGTACCAGGACTAGAAAGTGTTTTTATAACTAACACGCCGGTGTTCTGAGAAACATCCCTACGTAAGAATGTATACTTTCTACGAACCCTAAAGACTAAACTTCTACCACGTCTATCGGCAATGTTCCAGACTGTATCCTTGACTGAAGCACAGAGCGAGCAAGAATGTATTGTTTGAGAACTTCAGTGCTGAAGTAGCTAAACAGTGTGATAGAAGAAAATAAAACAAGACCGTGAAACTGGTTATTGTAAAATAGCAGTGCGAGGCTAAATAAAATGCATCTAGGGCAAAGTGTACAGAGGCCTAATACATTAAACAAATGCGCAGAAAGCTACATTAAAAATGGCTACACTACACCCTCCCCTTGTCGGTAGAAAGTGGTTTAAGCCGAAGCCAAAAATGCCCTAAGCTAAAAGATAATTAAAACCCTACAGAATTTCAGCAAGTCAAGAGGACACCAAAGCACATTAATCCTCAATTTAAAAATAAGCATGCGGCTAAGAGCCAAATTCATGTAACAGTGTTAATTGAGACCAGATCCAATTTAAACAGTGGTCATGGAAAGCAGGAGGTTCTCCACTTCGGCAGATGACAAAACCGGAAAATCCACGCCAAAGACTATCAAGGAGCAGGTGTGTTCCAAAGCCCCAGTGTCAACCAAGGCGGCATCCCGTACAGAGCCTGTGAACGAGTTAATATCAACTTCCTCCAGGAAGGGTATCTCGTATTCAGCCTCACGAAGCAAACGCAGCCACAGTGCGCTTGTCTGGTAATGAGCCCTTATCGGGAACATCAACAGCTCAGCATCAACCACTGGGGGGCATTGCTGTGAGAGACAGACGTCCAGTGCATATTCCAAATCGCACCAACAGCACCGAAACACGGGCTGCACACAATCCAAAACCGGTCTGAATGACAGAGACCAGTCACACCCCAAATGTTCCAGGAGTGTTGCTCCAAAGTACTGCATCATGCGTTTACGACACAGCTGCGCTGATAGGAGCGCCCACATTCGTCCTTGTTGTGGCGAGACAGCCATTGCGGAAAAACAACAGCAACAGTAAAATGCCGGCTAATAAAGCCAAAGTTATCGGAAATCCCCCAAAAATGCTTCCGAAAATTGAATGAATAGCCGAAGGTATTAAACCAAATATGGAAGAGAAGGTGTGAACGAAACCAACACCAACGGCTTTGAAAAAATGTGCTAATCCAGCCGTGCTGGACGCATTAAATATATGTCCCACGAGTTCATCAAAGTGGCTCGGAAAGTTGGTATTTAACAGGGACTGTATTTCTGCTGATGACCTTGCCACCTGAAGTGCGTAGGTCTCGCATGCAGATGTAAGGGCCACATGCTTCTGAAACAATAAAGCCTTTAGTCTACTTAACTTGTCGAAATTCACCTTGGAAGTAGCAATGTGAGGCCAGATATCTGCTACCTCCCTCAATTTAGTGGGGGGAAACAACACACTCCCGCAGCAAGTAACGACCTTAGTGACCGAAACAACGTAAACTATTTCGGTCCGCATGCTACAACAGTCTTCACTATTGAGGAGGACGTAGCTGCCGTTTGAAAGCACCTGGAATGTGCGTTTAATCAAGGGGACCGGAACTCCCTTCAGATAGCAAGCCAAGTTCGCAACCGAGGCATTACATGCCCCATGCAAAGACAGCTGGTAACAAATCATCGAATGGCTGACTGAAGTCTCGCATTCACTACCGCTAAGAAAGACCTCTTTCATGCCATTGAGACATTTGTACAAGAAGGGAAGCTCCCACACCTCATGGATATAACTATCCCCCAACTTCTCATATCTGCCTACCGGAACATGTTCCAAACAAGAAGTGAATTGTAACGTCGAAATAGGCAGATTAATAACCCCGTGCATCAACCACTCTGCAGACGGGATTTCGGCCACGGTAAAAGACAATCTTTCTAATTTTTCAATGTTGAGCATGACATAAGTCGCCTCCTTCTTAGCCATTAGTTGTTGTTGTCGCGTTAAACTAAAGGAAAAAAATATCTCCCTGGCACTGATGTGCTGCCAAGGAACGCGACCCGCCTTCAATGTTTGAAGTGTCCAACCCAACTGCATAATGGACCTGTTCTGACTTTGTCCATGATATAAAGAAGACATATCAGATCGTATAATGTCTATAGCAGAAGAAACACTGTTGTTTATCGTATATATTCGGTCGGGCAAGGTGTGAATTCCATTATCCACAACAGCTAACGCCTTTTTCAAATTTTCCTGATCTATCTGCCTTAACCGGGCTGCAGCCTCCTGCTGGGAAAGTTTCCATATTTCATTGTACACTTCGTACAAGAAACGCTTCCTACGTGGCGTCTTCGGGCCTGAAACAAAATCTTGCAAGTCAATGTTATTAGACAGGAGAGTGAGATGTGCCTTGACTGCATCTAGTGAGGATGATCTTAACCATTGCTGGCACAATTTTCCCACACTATATGTAGTAATTATTTCAGCATGTACTGGTGATATATAGCGAGGATCTGCCCGACTAGTCCTGAAACCCCCCGAGGAGGTCACAAAACGTCAATGACACCGGATGGTTTCTATAGGCCACAATAACCACCCGCCCGGACGTGTCAATGAAGTGTTAAATGTACCATTCTGGACCCAGTCTGTAAGCTCACTAAAAGTGGTATTTATGTATTTGTGCCAGTTATTAATTTTTGCAGGAACAGGTATACTAGGCACGTTCAATTCTCTAATCGTTGCTAAGCCCAAACAGCTAGTCTGTTGTACTGTTTCATTTTTAAAAAATCATTTGGACGGGAATGAGACATGCTCTAAACAATGTTTCTCTACCAATGTTTTGTTCCCCAAACACTTTTCAAATCAACATTATTTGACCAATATTCATAACCTTCAATCGACAGTCGGGAAACAAAAGAATCTGAGTATGTGAATTTCGTATTAGTCAACCACATTTGCTTATCTTTAGACGGAGTTAACTTAAAATAATATGACTTAGTATTTGTTTGGTGATGCCCAGAAAAGTACGTAAATTTGTCAGAATAAGTTTTGGAACTCCCTTGCGGGGGAGTTGGGCAATGCTCCCATTGCGTATAGTCAAATATCATTTTTGGACTACTTGCTTTGTGTATAAAATGGTGCCCACAATAATTATAGCAAAACATGTCACCATAATTGTCTTTGAACTGGTAAACATCTTCATTTTTATAGACAGTATAATATTGTAATTCAGTCATCATGGAATCAACTGTCTTTACATCCCAATCATCAGATACAATGCCTGGTATTACTATATCATTCATAGATAACTTTAGGACATATGGTATTTGAAAAATTCTCAGTTGGACCGTATATATCAAACATTACTTTATCCCACACAATCCCATCCGGAATTGGTACTGCAGAAATGTTCACAAAGGACAAGTCTCTTTGAACCTTATGTGATGAAAAATGTGGCTTCAACACCTCCTCCACCTGTTCAACCGCCGATCTCTCAGGAAGAAAATGACCATGTATTAACAGAAAAAAGGTAATGACAAACCCTATCAAGAGAAAAAATGCTGACATAGTCAATAAGAGCCACAGATAGTTCCAAGGAAAAACAAAATACGTATCTTTAAGCCAACACATCAGCTTATGTGGGCCTGACAGGTCAGTAGTTGAAGAGGCAAACAAGTCCGATAGACCATAGTTGTTGTTGGCAAAGTACCCAGAGGCAGTTCGTGCAAAAGGTGTCGCCGTATTCAATGGAGGAGTTGGTGTTTCTCGCAGCGGGAAAACTGTAGATAGCACCATCCGTCACGTCAGTAGTCATGGTGACTCGATCAAATGTTTCTAAGTTATTTGTTGTCAGTGGAACTAATGCGAGATCATCATCCACTCTCCCCAAGCTCGGACAGGCAACAGTGTTGGTATAGATAACTTGAAGTGGAACATCTTCCCCAGTAGTGAGAGGGATTCAGGAACTACTGGACGTTCCTCTTGGTCTGCTGTGCAGAATCGGCCACATGTTGTAACTTGACATTGTCAATAGAAACAACGCGATTTTCTTTGGCACCTGGCAACGGTGGTAAAATAATAGTTCTCGTTCCGTGTATCCCCAACACAGGGACAGGTGCTCGATAAGAAGGGCCAAATTCTTTTTTCACTGCGACCTTTTCGCACACAAGATCCCCAACTCTGGGATTCCAACCAGAAGGTGTCACTGGCACATCCTTAATTCCTGTGGAGGCATCACTTTTAGAAGAGTTATCTTCACGGAACTGTTGTAATTCCTGCAAAACAGTGACACGATCATTTATGTCAAAAGGCGTTGCCGCCGCCTCCACAGCAGGACCATCAAGATACGGAACAAACATTTGTGTTCCGAACAGGCACTCATATGAAGTACGACCCCCCCAGGGACCTTCTAGGCAGGTTATTTAGTGCTCTCTGAACTCCTTACAGGTGGGTTAGCCAACTACAACCCGTACCTAAGACTCTGGCTGTTAAGGATTGCTTTAAATCGCGGTTTAATCGCTCCACAACAGAATTTCCCTCGGGATGAAATGGAGACGAGTACTGGAGCTGGAACCCCAACGAAGCCATGGTGTCCCTGAATGCCCTTGAGGCAAAAGCAGGGCCCTGGTCCGAATGTAATGCCGCAACTACATATGTACCGACAAAGACACGCAAATCTTTAATAACAGTTTGAGCGTCAGCCGAGCGCTGTGGCCACACCCACACAAATCTGGAGCAAGAATCAACAGCGACAAGTATATATTTGTATGCACTATCCGGTGTGAGTGGACCGCAATGATCCAAGTACACACATTGTAATGGTCTGTTGGGTATTAAGAGGGGTGTCTGCGGCGGGCGCTTAGCTGTTGAAACTTCAATCTGCTGACAGATGTCACAACAAAGGACATACTGCTTAGTTTCTTTATAGAGACCAGGCCACCAGTAACGGGCCTGTAATAGCGAAATTGTGGCGCCCACGCCGGCATGTGCAGATGCCACTCCCTCATGCACTGCATTAATCAATTCTACTAAATGTCTATATGTAGCAGTTAAGTCTGTATATAAACGACGAACTTCAGCCACCGGCATATTTGTAACCGCAGGATGTGGTGTATATGTGGCCAACAAAGGCCAGGTCGGACCATCATTACTCAGTGGACCTAACCTTACTGGTAATATTGTATGGGGTAGGGCACCATCAAGCCAATTATTATGCTCTTGATAAGATAGAGGTATCTCTAGGTATGCGTACGCCCTGTACTGGCCAGGCGCGTTCGCAACAGTATATGTGTGAAATGTATTTGTATTCCCATCAACCGCTGGAAATGTGACCCAGGAGTAAAAAAGTTCTGTTCTACAGGCTGCGTGGGCGGCCACCACAAACGTGACTGGACCACCCTGGATCGTAAGACCATGTGCAAGCAAATGTGCTGTGAGCGGTTGTCTCATATTAAGAGCTATTTGAATTACCTGGGGATTCGCCATTACAAAAACAGCGAGAGTTCAGAGAAGGCACACCAAGACAGGGTCTTTCCTTTTAAGGTTCAAGCTTGAACAACCATCCGCTATAATTAGGGTTACCTATACCGCGGTGGTGGAAGTCCTCAATGCCACGGACGTCTCCGTTAAAGGAACTGAGGGATCATTATAGTATATGAGACCGAGAGAAACTGGTGGACCCGAAAATTAGAGCCGGGGAGTGGTACTAAACCTGAGACGATATCGGTGGCATTTCCAGCAACCCCAGATATTTTTGTTGTTCTTTGGTCTCTACTGATGAAGGGCACTAACCCAGAAACACGTGTCTAGAGATGAACAGTACTGTCTGCACTAACTTTAGTGAAATACTACAGATTTTTTCAAGGAAGCGTTAATTGTTCAAACTGCATGTACCAGGATGCAAGGGGCAAACTCGACTGGAATGTTAGGCAGTGTGCTCCCAATTGGACTTCATGTTTAAAAGGCTCCCTCGAGCCATTGAGCTGATGAGCTCTGGAGACGCACCTGTGAGCCGGGGAGTGGTACTAAACCTGAGACGATATCGGCGGCATTTCCAGCAACCCCAGATATTTTTGTTGTTCTTTGGTCTCTACTGATGAAGGGCACTAACCCAGAAACATGTGTCTAGAGATGAAGAGTACTGTCTGCACTAACTTTAGTGAAATACTACAGATTTTTTCAAGGAAGCATTAATTGTTCAAACTGCATGTACCAGGATGCAAGGGGCAAACTCGACTGGAATGTTAGGCACTGTGCTCCCAACTGGACTTTATGTTTAAAAGGCTCCCTCGAGCCATTAAGCTGACGAGCTCTGGAGATGCACCTGTGAGCGGGGGATTGGTACTAAACCTGAGACGATATCGGCGGCATTTCCAGCAACCCCAGATATTTTTGTTGTTCTTTGGTCTCTACTGATGAAGGGCACTAACCCAGAAACACGTGTCTAGAGATGAACAGTACTGTCTGCACTAACTTTAGTGAAATACTACAGATTTTTTCAAGGAAGCGTTAATTGTTCAAACTGCATGTACCAGGATGCAAGGGGCGAACTCGACTGGAATGTTAGGCAGTGTGCTCCCAATTGGACTTCATGTTTAAAAGGCTCCCTCGAGCCATTGAGCTGACGAGCTCTGGAGACGCACCTGTTAGCCGGGGAGTGGTACTAAACCTGAGACGATATCGGCGGCATTTCCAGCAACCCCAGATATGTTTGTTGTTCTTTGGTCTCTACTGATGAAGGGCACTAACCCAGAAACACGTGTCTAGAGATGAACAGTACTGTCTGCACTAACTTTAGTCAAATACTACAGATTTTTTTAAGGACACGTTAATTGTTCAAACTGCATGTACTAGGATGCAAGGGGCGAACTCAACTGGAATGATAGGCAGTGTGCTCCCAATTGGACTTCATGTTTAAAAGGCTCCCTCGAGCCATTGAGCTGACGAGCTCTGGAGACGCATCTGTGAGCCGGGGAGTGGTACTAAACCTGAGACGATAACGGCAGCATTTCCAGCAACCCCAGATATTTTTGTTGTTCTTTGGTCTCTACTGATGAAGGGCACTAACCCAGAAACACGTGTCTAGAGATGAACAGTACTGTCTGCACTAACTTTAGTGAAATACTACAGATTTTTTCAAGAAAGCGTTAATTGTTTAAACTGCATGTACCAGGATGCAAGGGGCGAACGCAACTGGAATGTTAGGCAGTGTGCTCCCAATTGGACTTCATGTTTAAAAGGCTCCCTCGAGCCATTGAGCTGACGAGCTCTGGAGACGCATCTGTGAGCCGGGGAGTGGTACTAAACCTGAGACGATAACGGCAGCATTTCCAGCAACCCCAGATATTTTTGTTGTTCTTTGGTCTCTACTGATGAAGGGCACTAACCCAGAAACACGTGTCTAGAGATGAACAGTACTGTCTGCACTAACTTTAGTGAAATACTACAGATTTTTTCAAGAAAGCGTTAATTGTTTAAACTGCATGTACCAGGATGCAAGGGGCGAACGCAACTGGAATGTTAGGCAGTGTGCTCCCAATTGGACTTCATGTTTAAAAGGCTCCCTCGAGCCATTGAGCTGACGAGCTCTAGAGACGCACCTGTTAGCTGGGGAGTGGTACTAAACCTGAGACGATATCGGCGGCATTTCCAGCAACCCCAGACATTTTTGTTGTTCTTTGGTCTCTACTGATGAAGGGCACTAACCCAGAAACACGTGTCTAGAGATGAACAGTACTGTCTGCACTAACTTTAGTGAAATACTACAGATTTTTTCAAGGAAGCGTTAATTAATTGTTCAAACTGCATGTACCAGGATGCAAGGGGCGAACTCGACTGGAATGTTAGGCAGTGTGCTCCCAATTGGACTTCAAGCATCTATTTGTGGGTTGCTGGTCGGAATCTCCCTCTTACGTGTACCAGGACTAGGAAGTGTTTTTATAACTAACACGCCGGTGTTCTAAGAAACGTCCCTACGTAAGAATGTGTACTTTCTACGAACCCTAAAGACTAAACTTCCATCACGTCTATCGGCAATGTACCAGACTGTATCCTTGACTGAAGCACAGAGCGAGCAAGAATGTATTGTTTGAGAACTTCAGTGCTGAAGTAAGCAAAACAGTGTGATAGAAGAAAATAAAACAAGATCGTGCATCTAGGGCAAAGTGCACAGAGGCCTAATACATTAAGCAGACGTGCAGAAAGCTACATTAAACATGGCTACACTACAACAGAATCACCTGAATTGTGAGGAACTGAGTCTAATCTCACACCATGTAACAACTGTCAACCTAATCTGGTTTTCCAGCTAACTAGCAATGCCTCATCTCTGCCCAAGAACAGGGATGATTGTGGCAACTGGGCACATTACAGAAATGACTCCTCAGGGAAATCGTGGTCGATCAGATCTCATCCTTTTCTCTCAGTTACATTAGTCTCATATATGCAAAGACAAACAGAGGCATAGAATGGTTCAATAAGTTTTATTGAATTAGCTGCATCTTAGATAAAATGGTGTGAATTGCAATAACTTGGATGATAAAACACGCTAGAAGCAACATGGTGGCAAGAAGAGTGAAAGAAAGAAAAAGTCCCACCATACTGCCACTAAGAGTGATATGTTTGGTTTGTGCCTAAGCTATGTTAGAGCACAGCTTGATAAGCCCGAATCTGCCCTTCAGGTTTCCCCCCTGGGAAGACATCATCCCCCATACCTGAGCAAAAAAGTCTGTTGTCTAGGAAGACACCATACCCATGTAGGCCAGGGATCCAGTAGTCTAAGGAAGCAGCTGTAACAAAGGCAATCAGCATGCAGTCATGGTCATCTGGCTGGAATCTCCCTCTAACGTGTATGGGACAGAGAAGTGTTTTTATAATAAAACAGCTGATGTTCTGAGAAAATATCCCCACATAAGGATGTGTATGTTTCTTTGAATGCTAAAGACACAGCGTGCCACTTTGCTGGCAACTCCATCTGGCTGCAGCCTTGAGGAAAGCACAAAGTGAAAAGAATGTCTTGGTGGAAATGCAGTGCTTTCACAGGTGAAAGGTGAAAGAACTACTAGATAAAAAAAATAAAACAGCACTGCAAATGTGGCCTATGCTAAAATAATAAAATGAAGCTGAATAAAATGTAACTGGGCTAAAGTGAACAAACGGCAGGCCTAGTTGCTAAAATGAATGTGTCTAAAAACATGGCTAAAGTAACAATACAACACCCTCCCTTTGCGGGTGCAAAGGTGGTAAAAGCCTAACATTAAAAACATGAAAGCAACTAAAAAGCTATCCTTGAAAACATAAATACATGAATGTTAATAATGACAAGTTAAAAGACACATGAGCATGTGAAATATTAAAAAGGGGCAGTTTAAAACATCAGCAGTGATGCCAAAAGAACCAAATTTAAAAGTCAGTGTCATTTTTAAAGTTGCCAATTATATCTGGGACAATTGAAGCTAGGAAATGTTCCACTACGGCATGTGGTATGGTAGCCAAATCATTGCCAAGGAAAACCAAGGAGCACTCATGTTCCAAAGTCTGAGCTCCAGCTGAGGCAGCAGAATGCTGTGTTGTGCCCAATGTTGAGTTAAGAGCTGCATGATCCATGAAGGGCAACTCATAAACAGCTTCCCGTAGCAAACGCATCCTCAACATGCATGTCTGGTAATAAGCTCCTAGCGAGAACATCAACAGATCAGCATTCAATGAAAGTAAGTGCCGCATAGAAAGACAAACTTTTAGTGCACATTCGAAAAGCCACCAAAGGCATCGAAACACAGGCTGCACACAATCCAAAACTGGTCTGAATGACAGTGACCAGTCGCATTCCTGTTCTTTCAGGAGTGGTGCTCCGAAATATTGCATCATGCGTTCATGACAGAGTTGCGCTGGTGGAAGTGCTTTCAGTCCTCCTTGTTGTGAAGGGACAGCCATTGCAAAGGAAAAAAAGCAACAGCAAGATGCCACCTATTGTAGCCAAAGTAATCGGAAATCCCCCGAAAATACTCAAATATATCGAGTATATGTCTGAAGGTATTAAACCAAGTATAGAGGAAAAGGTGTGAACGAAACCAGAACCAACAGCCTTAAAGAAATGCGCAATCCCAGTAGTACTGGATGCGTTAAAGTGTCAAAATTCACATTTGAAGTAGTAAAATGAGGCCAAATATTTGCTTCTTTCGTGTGTTGTGTAGGAGGAAAAAGGACATTCCTGAAACTGGTGACAATTTGGGAGACGAAACGGCATAAGTTATTCCGGCTTGCATTCCACAACAGCACTCACTGTTAAGGATCACATAGCTTCCATTCGAGAGCCCCTGGAATGCAGGTCTAATTAAGGGGATTGAAACTCCATTTAGATAGCAAGCTAAGTTCGCTGCCGAAGCGTTACATGCCCTGTGCAAGGACAGCTGCTTACAAACATTCGAATGGCTGACAGAAGTCTCGCATTCACTGCTGCTAAGAAAGACTCATGCCACTGAAACATTTGTATGAAAAAGGAAGCTTCCACACCTTGGTTATGTAACTATCTTTCAGTCTTTCACTGGCTACTGGAATGTGTTTGAAGCAGGATGTGAATGGAAGTGTTGAAATAAGCAAATTAATAATCCCATGTATTAACCATTCAGCAGATGGTATCTCAGCCACAGTAAAAGGCAACTTTTCTAATTTTTCGATATTTAGCAATACATAAGTCGCTTCCTTCTTAGCCATTATTTGTTGTTGTCATGTTAAATTAAATGCACAGAATATGTCCCTTGTGCTTTCATGCTGCTAGGGAGCGTGACCTGCTTTCAATGTATGTAGCGCCCAATCTAACTGTATAATGGACCTTAGCTGGCTCTGACCTGTTGTAAGGATGAAATGTCGCTTTGCACTATGTCTAATTCAGAAGAAACAATGTTGTTTAAAGTGCATATACAGTCAGACAAGATGTTAATCCCATTATCTACAATGACTAATGTTTTCTCTAAGTTTTCCTGATTTATTTGCCGTAACTGGGCAGCAGTTTCTTGTTGCGAAAGTTTCCAAATTTCATTATATACTGCATATAGGAAGCGTTTTCTACATTGTCTTCTGGGGCCTAACAGGAAATCTTAGAATCTGATCCGTTAGACAGGAGACTGAGGTGTTCTTTACAGCATCTAGTGAGGAACATTTTAACCATTGCTGGCATAATTTCCCTACACTGTATGGTGTTACTATACCTGAATGCTATGGTGACACATAGGCCCTCATTATGACCCTGGTGGTCTTCTGACTGCCAGGACCACAGTGGTGGTTTCACCGCCAAAAGGCTGGCAGTGAAGACCGCCACATTATGAGAGTGGTGGGTTGGCATAAGCCAACCCGCCACATCCCCACTCATACTGCCAGAGTGGTGGACCCGCCGGGCCGGAGATGAGCATCTCTGACCCGGTGGTCCACAGAAAAATGCCGGTGGTATTTTAAGCCGGTTTTCCACTGGGGTTTCTGTGGTGGTAGCACCGCCACGAAAACCCTGGTGGAAAGGCTACCGGTGACAGGGAATTTATTCCCTGTCACCGGCAGATAACTCCCAACCCCTCCCAGCAAGCACATTAACCCCTCACCTTCTAAAGGTACAGCGCCCCCCTCCAGGTACAGCACACTCCTCCCCCTTACATGCATATGCACACAGACACCAACACGCACCCCGCATACACTCATTCACCAGCACTGACATCCATACACGGATTCACTGCAACACTCATACTCGCATTTACTACAACACTCATACTCGCATTCACTACTACACTCATACTCACATTTATTTCAACATTCACACATGCATTCACTTTAACATTCATACACGCATAAACACACACAGACAAACACGCAGACACACACTCATACACACACGCAGACAAATACCCACTCACACACGCACACACGCACACACAACACCCCTACCCCTTGCACCCCATCCCCTGTCAGATGCCTGACTTACCTTATCAGGCGAGGACGCCATCCGGCAGGGAATGGGCGCTTCCACCGTCGGCAGCGCCCCGCCATCAGGACACCACCAGGCCGTATTACTGCTTGTAACACGGCTGGTGGAGTCCTTTCGGCAGGGTAGGCCGGTGGTGGAACCACCCATGCGCCTCTGCCTGCCAGCATGACTACTGCTGGATTTCCACACAAAATGTGGCAGAAATCCAGCAGTACTCGTAATATGTTGGACGGAAGACCGCCAGCACTGACAGTCTTCTGGTGCCCACGGCTTTGGCGGTCTTTGAAAAAGACCACCAAAGTCAAAATGGGGGCAATAGTGAGGGTCTGGCCTATTCGTTCTAAAAACCACTGTGGAGTTTACAAAACAGGCATGACAACCATTTGTGTCTACCGGGCACAATAACCAACCATCAGTACATTGAAATTATATGTTAAATAGTCCATTTTGGACCCACTCATTGAGCTGATCTTCAGTTGAATTAATGTATTTTTGCCATTTATAAAATGTAACAGGGGCAGGGATACTGGGTGCATTCAAGTCCTTCATTTTTGCCAAGTCTAAACAACTTGTCTGTTGTACTGTTTCATTTAAAAATATCATTTGAACAGGAATCAGGCATGCTCTGAATACTGCTTTCTTTCCCCTTATTTGTCAATTCTTAGTTCCCCACGCACTTTTTAAGTCATCGACTTCAGCCAATATTAATAGCCTTCCATGGCCAACCGGGAAACAAAGGAATCAGAATAAATCAATCTTGTATCAGTTAATAAAATATGTTGACTTTCCATCACTGGCAATTTAAAATAGTACGACTCAGCATTTTTCACATTGTGCCCAGAAAAATATACAAACTTTTCAGAATATGTTTTGGAACTCCCTACTGGCAGAGTTGGACAGTGTTCCCATTGAGAATAATTAAAAATAGTCTTTGGGGTACTTGCTCTGTGAATGAAATGATGTCCATAATAATTATTACAGAACATATCTCCATAGTTTTCTCTTGATTGATAAACATCTTAACTTTCAAATACAGTAAAATAATCCAAATCAGAACCCATAGAATCAACTGTTTTTACATACTAAGCATGAGAAACAACTCAAGGTGTTATCACATCGTTCATGGAAAGTTTAAATACATATGGAATTTGGATGACCTCCGTTGGGCCATATGTATCGAATGATACTTTATCCCAAATAATCCCAACAGGAATTGGTATGGCTGAAATGTTCACAAGGGACAAGTTGCTGCAAACCTTATTGGAGGAAAAGTTTGGTTTTAGGTCCTCATCCACCAGTTCATTTGTAGAGTGTTCAAGAAGGTAATCACCATGTATTAGTAAGAAGAAGACGATGACAAAACCAATCCAGAAGAGGAAGGCAAGTACAGTTAATAAGAGCCAGAGATAGTTCCATGGAAGAATAAATTAGTCACTTTTGAGCCAAATTATAAGCTTACGTGCTCTTGACAGTTCTGTTGCAGAAGAGGCAGATGAGTCAGTGAAAGTGTCATTGACGTCGGCAAAATATCCAGAAGCAGTTTGTATAAAAACTGGAGCGTAAATTGGAAGGGGAGAGCTGGCAGAAGTCTCTCTCCGTGTTTCATAGGAAACTATACCATCCGTTTGTGTTGAATTGAGTAGAATCGCTCAACGTTGTTGACATTACTTGTCACAGAGGAAGTTAATGGGACTAATGAAAGATCATTTTCCACCCTCCCCAAGCTTGGGGGGGTGTCAGTGTTGCTGCTTGAAACCTGTAGAGGAACATCCTCATCTGTAGTGAGAGGGATTCTGTTACTACCCAGGAGCCATTTAGCTCTGCTGTGTAGGATCAGCCATATTTTGTATCTTGATGTTGTTGATGGAGACAAAGCAATTTTCCTTAGAACCAGGCAGCGGTGGCAGAATGACAGTTCTGGTACCGTGTATTCCCAGGACTGGAACCGGTGCACAATAGGAAGGACTAAACTATTTTTCACAGCAATCTTTTCAGGCACTAGGGGCCAGATGTATGAATCTGGCCCAGTGCGATTCGGTAATTGCGATTTTTAAGAAATCGCAATTACCGAATCGCAAAGGGCCATGTATCACATTTGCGATTCGGTAATTGCGATTTCTTAAAAATCGCAAATGCAATTACCGAATCGCAAATTGCGATACAGGCCCCATTCACAGCTATGGGCCTCTTGGCCCATAGCTGCGAATTCTTTGCATCAATTTGAAGAAAGTCATCACTTGCTTTCACCTCCAGATGCTCTTGAAGATTCCAGTGAACTATTGTGACCTCTGCTTCACTGTCTAGCGGTGCCAGTGCCCGCTTCCTGTTCTTCAGTAAAGCTCTCATCCTGAGTGGCATGTTGTAGAGCAATCACTGCCACTTTTTTCTTTTTGAATTGGGGTTTTTGTTTGGGAAGTTTCTCTTCTTTCTTAACAGAATCTTCAGACGAGCATTGTGAGTCCTTTCTCGGTTTCACGTTTGCTGCTTTGCCCGCCCAACTCTCTTACTGCATTTTTCCACTGAGTCCTGAAGGAAACGAGATTGGCGTGTTTCAGTATAATGATATCTGTCAGGTGTTTTTATATTAGCTCTCTTTCTAAGATTACAGCGATTTTGAGGGGTCTCTGAATGCTGAGATTCTCCCCTTTCTTTATAAGGAGTTTGTTTTTCTTTATAACAGTGTTTTTTAGAACCCTGAGGAGTTTGCTTGGTACAATCTTTGTTAGATTAACCCTGTAATTGTGGTTTAATAGGTCTGGCCCCTAGACTATCTCGACCGATGCTAGAGTAGGTCTCAGCTATAATCTTTGGCCGTTCGCATTCTTGATCCTGTGTAGGAACATCCCGGAGCAGCACACGCACTTTTAATGCAACAGCTTCCCTTTTAAGTTTACTTAATATAATTGAAGATACAGTGGAAAAATTGCCCATTATTTGCATCCCCAAATCCAGGGCTGGGGCAGTCCAGTATTCATCTTGAATTTGTTTTAACACATCCGGAAGATTGGCAAGTGTTGGTGTACTGTGTGCGACAGTACAGAGCGTGAATGAAATGATGTCCATAATAATTATTACAGAACATATCTCCATAGTTTTCTCTTGATTGATAAACATCTTAACTTTCAAATACAGTAAAATAATCCAAATCAGAACCCATAGAATCAACTGTTTTTACATACTAAGCATGAGAAACAACTCAAGGTGTTATCACATCGTTCATGGAAAGTTTAAATACATATGGAATTTGGATGACCTCCGTTGGGCCATATGTATCGAATGATACTTTATCCCAAATAATCCCAACAGGAATTGGTATGGCTGAAATGTTCACAAGGGACAAGTTGCTGCAAACCTTATTGGAGGAAAAGTTTGGTTTTAGGTCCTCATCCACCAGTTCATTTGTAGAGTGTTCAAGAAGGTAATCACCATGTATTAGTAAGAAGAAGACGATGACAAAACCAATCCAGAAGAGGAAGGCAAGTACAGTTAATAAGAGCCAGAGATAGTTCCATGGAAGAATAAATTAGTCACTTTTGAGCCAAATTATAAGCTTACGTGCTCTTGACAGTTCTGTTGCAGAAGAGGCAGATGAGTCAGTGAAAGTGTCATTGACGTCGGCAAAATATCCAGAAGCAGTTTGTATAAAAACTGGAGCGTAAATTGGAAGGGGAGAGCTGGCAGAAGTCTCTCTCCGTGTTTCATAGGAAACTATACCATCCGTTTGTGTTGAATTGAGTAGAATCGCTCAACGTTGTTGACATTACTTGTCACAGAGGAAGTTAATGGGACTAATGAAAGATCATTTTCCACCCTCCCCAAGCTCGGGGGGGTGTCAGTGTTGCTGCTTGAAACCTGTAGAGGAACATCCTCATCTGTAGTGAGAGGGATTCTGTTACTACCCAGGAGCCATTTAGCTCTGCTGTGTAGGATCAGCCATATTTTGTATCTTGATGTTGTTGATGGAGACAAAGCAATTTTCCTTAGAACCAGGCAGCGGTGGCAGAATGACAGTTCTGATACCGTGTATTCCCAGGACTGGAACCGGTGCACAATAGGAAGGACTAAACTATTTTTCACAGCAATCTTTTCAGGCACTAGGGGCCAGATGTATGAATCTGGCCCAGTGCGATTCGGTAATTGCGATTTTTAAGAAATCGCAATTACCGAATCGCAAAGGGCCATGTATCACATTTGCGATTCGGTAATTGCGATTTCTTAAAAATCGCAAATGCAATTACCGAATCGCAAATTGCGATACAGGCCCCATTCACAGCTATGGGCCTCTTGGCCCATAGCTGCGAATTCTTTGCATCAATTTGAAGAAAGTCATCACTTGCTTTCACCTCCAGATGCTCTTGAAGATTCCAGTGAACTATTGTGACCTCTGCTTCACTGTCTAGCGGTGCCAGTGCCCGCTTCCTGTTCTTCAGTAAAGCTCTCATCCTGAGTGGCATGTTGTAGAGCAATCACTGCCACTTTTTTCTTTTTGAATTGGGGTTTTTGTTTGGGAAGTTTCTCTTCTTTCTTAACAGAATCTTCAGACGAGCATTGTGAGTCCTTTCTCGGTTTCACGTTTGCTGCTTTGCCCGCCCAACTCTCTTACTGCATTTTTCCACTGAGTCCTGAAGGAAACGAGATTGGCGTGTTTCAGTATAATGATATCTGTCAGGTGTTTTTATATTAGCTCTCTTTCTAAGATTACAGCGATTTTGAGGGGTCTCTGAATGCTGAGATTCTCCCCTTTCTTTATAAGGAGTTTGTTTTTCTTTATAACAGTGTTTTTTAGAACCCTGAGGAGTTTGCTTGGTACAATCTTTGTTAGATTAACCCTGTAATTGTGGTTTAATAGGTCTGGCCCCTAGACTATCTCGACCGATGCTAGAGTAGGTCTCAGCTATAATCTTTGGCCGTTCGCATTCTTGATCCTGTGTAGGAACATCCCGGAGCAGCACACGCACTTTTAATGCAACAGCTTCCCTTTTAAGTTTACTTAATATAATTGAAGATACAGTGGAAAAATTGCCCATTATTTGCATCCCCAAATCCAGGGCTGGGGCAGTCCAGTATTCATCTTGAATTTGTTTTAACACATCCGGAAGATTGGCAAGTGTTGGTGTACTGTGTGCGATAGTACAGAGCGTGACAATACCGTGCCCCAAGTATTGCAGTTATCTGCTGTGGGAAACATCCCAAATGGCTAGCACATTGTGAGAATGCTATGTTTGTCCTGAGGTCCTGTATGGAGAAAAACTGCTTCCAGTACTTTTTTTTTTACAAAATTGAATCTCCTCCCGTTTAGCGGGTACCTTACCCATGATCAAATGTACAGTTTGCAGGATTAATGCCTGATGTGACTGCCTGTGGTTGCGCTGTGACAGTATGTGCTGGGTTAGTATTTAATGTCTGCATTACAAACTGTACTAACAGTTTGTATATTACCATAAACTCAGTATATAAGCGGCGAACCTCAGCAACCACCAAGGTTGCTGCATCAGGATGCGGTGTGTATGTGGGCAATAAAGGCTAGGTAGGACAATCATTGCTCAGAGGACCTAACCTAATGTGTAATATTGACTGTGGTAGGGCAAACCAGTCTTCATAAGATAGAGGTATCTCTAAATATGCATACGCTCTGTATTGTGCAAGTATGTTATCAGGTGTGTAGTGATGAAATGCATTAGTGTTCCCATCAACTGCCTGAAAAGTGACCTAAGAACAAAATATTTCTGTTCTGTAGGCTTGATGGGCCTCAACTACAAATGTTATATGACCCCCCTGGGCTGTGAGGCCATTTGCTACCAAACGAGCAGTGAGGGGTTGTCGCCTGCTTACTGTAATTTCGACCAATTGTGGGTTCACCATGGTAGATATATCTTTTCAGAAATAAGGACACCAAGTGGGGATTGATCCTTTTAAGGTTCAAGCTTGAACAACCTACAGTGCTAGATAGGTACTACCTGCCTAGCTGAGGAGGAAATTCTCAATACCACAGACATTTCTGTATATAGTATTGAGGTGCCTTTAGCACATAGTGAGACAGAGATACTCAGGAGGATCTGAAAATTTGTGCCTGACCAAACGTTGGTGGCAGCATGTTGCGTGAGGCTGCTGGATTCAGAGATTCAGACAGCAGAATCACGTGAATTGTGGGGAACTGAGTCCAGTCCCACACCATTTGACAACTGTCAGACTAATCCTGTTTTCCCCATAACTAGCAGTGCCTCATCTCTGCCCAAGAACAGGAATGATTGTAGCAACCAGGCGCATGACAGAAATGACTCCTCAGGGAAATCGTGGTCAATCAGATCTCATCCTTTTCTCTCAGTTACATTAGTCTCACAGATGCAAAGGCAAGCAAAGAATGGTTCAATAAGGTTTATTGAATTAGCAGCATCTTAGACAAAATGGCATGAATTGCAATAACTAGAATGATAAAACATGCTAGAAGCAAAATGTTGACAAGAAGAGTGAAACACAGAAGAAGTCCCACCATACTGTCACTAGGAGTAATATATGTGGGGCCACATGTACAAAGCATTTTTCTATTCGCAAACGGGTCGATTCGCAGAATCGGCCCATTTGCGACTCGAAAAATGCTTTTTTGGCTGTACAAAGCCCAAACTGTGATGGGGTAACTTGTTACCGAATTGCAATTTGGGTTTTGCGATTCGGTATTAGGAAGGGGCGTGTTCAGGGCATCCCTTCCTAATACCGAATCTAAACGGTATGTATGATTGTTTTGTGACTGTGAATGCGGTCGCAAAACAATCGCAATTAGCACCAATTTCAAATTAATATTAATTTTACATTACATTAATATTAATGAGGCAGGTCTATTTGCGACCCACTGGGAATCTCAAAAGAAACTCAATGGAGTTTCTTACATTTGGATTTGTGATTCCCTAATTGCGATTCACCTCGAATCGCAATTAGGAAATCGCAAATCCAAATATTTGTATATGTGGCCCAGGTTCCTAGCTAAGCTATGTTAGAGCACAGCGTGATAAGCCCTAATCGGCCCTTTGGGTTCCCCCCCTGGAAGGCATTATCCGCCATAACTGAGCAAGGAAGCCTGTTGTCTAGAAAGACACTATCCCCATGTAGACCAGGCATCCAGTAGTCTAAGCAAGAAGCTGTAGCCAAGAAATTCAGCAATCAGCATGCAGTCATGGTCATCTGTAACTGCTGAATTTCTATGGTTTTGTTCGAGTACATTCGGAACCTAAGTATAACGTCCCTGTAACCTTTGTTTTTTTCAGTGAATTTCTATGTTTTTTTAAATTAAAGCAATTTTAATTACTATACGTTATTCCAACCTCTGCCAGGTGTTGGCCACAAGACCTAGGGGGTCATTACAACATTGGCAGTAAAAGCCGCTTACCGCCGTGCAGAAGACCGCCAACATACCGCCGCGCCTGCCTAATTCCACCACGGTCATTATGACCCACAGCTCGGAATCCGCCAAAATCCAGACACCCATACAAGTCCACCACACCAAAGGTCAGTGATAAACTAGCGATAACAAAACCTCCACCGTCACGCCAACAGGAATACGCCCACACTATCACGACCCACGAATCCACGTGGCGGTCTTTCAATTGTGGTATTCAATTGGCGGTACACACCGCCGCGCTCAAAATACACACACATTTACAAAACACAGCCACATTGGACAATTCGAAATGCACACACCTGATACACATACACACACCACTCCCAATACAATATAAAACACACACCCACATCACCCACAAACCCCTACAACCAAAATCCCGAAAGAAGGCCAGAGAGAGACACTACAATCTACAAACAAGCATCCACAGGCACACAACACCATCACCCACATAACATCCACGCACCCTACACAACACACCACTAAATATCACCCCACATATCACAACACACTTTCCCCACACATCACCCACACCACCCCATGGCACGGCAAAGACACCCCAGGTTCTCTGAGGAGGAGCTCAGTGTCATGGTGGAGGAAATCATCCGGGTAGAGCCACAGCTATTCGGATCACAGATGCAGCACACCTCCATTGCTTGGAAGATGGAGCTATGGTGCAGAATAGTGGACAGGGTCAACACAGTGGGAGAGCACCCAAGAAATAGGGATGACATCAGGAAGAGGTGGAACGACCTACGGGGAAGGTGTGTTCTGTGGTATCCAGACACCACATCGCGGTACAGAGGACTGGCGGCGGACCCCACCTCCTCCCCCACAACTAACAACATGGGAGGAGCAGGTCTTGGCGATTCTGCATCCTGAGGGCCTCGCAGGAGTAGCTGGAGGAATGGACTCTGGTAAGTCAAACCTTAACTACATTATCCCCCACCCTTCCTGCATGCTATTGCATACCCCCACCCTCGCCCTCACCCCCATCACTCCAACTCCTCACACATGTCCCACTATCACAAACCACACATCCCAACACCAAGCCCTGCATGCAACACCAAAGCATGGGCACCCATCACCAATGCATGGCCACAGCACATACCCATACACCCCCCTAAACCATCATCACACAAGGTCCCACACAGGAATGCAAGCACTGTGGTACACGGTCACCCACCCATTGCACACCATGGTACACAGAGATGCAATAATCATGCTTTTACACCTCTGCAGGACCCCTAACAAACGTCACCACACAGGAGGGTCCACACATGTCCACACCACCAACAGAAGAGGCCCACAGTGATGACAGCAGCTCTGTCCAACTGGATCTAGATGACAGCCCTGCCCATCTGGGACCTCAGGACAGTTGGTTCCTCTCACACAGTCACAGGCCACCACAGAGCTTCCCCCCTCTGGAAACACCAGCACAGCACCCACCCAGCGGGTCCATACCTCTGTCCCCAGGACACGTCAATCAGCAGTGTGTCCACCACTATAGGGAACCCAGGCTAACCCACCACCCCAACAACAACAGGGACCTGGGGGCAGTGGTAGTGGGCACACCGTTCAGGGGACAGAGACCCAGGAACACAGGTGAACTGGGAGGGCTGCTGTGCGACAGGGGGAGGACAGGTCCAGGGAACCCACTCTCCACGAGGCCCTCTCCAACATCATGGGAGCATACCATCATTCCCAGGAGACGATGGCAACGGTACTGGCCAAGTTTCTGGAGACCCAACGGCTGCAGAAGGAACAGTATTTGGGCTTCAGGTAGGAACTCAGATCCATCAATTCCACCCTGGGCACCATCGTAGGCGTGCTGAAGGAAGTCCTCAACACCAGGAGGGACACTGTGGCACAACAAGGGGCCCCTGACACTAGCCTGGACGATGAACTGCCCACCACCTCCGCCGGCGCTAGTGGACATGAGGCACCGCCACAGGACCACCACACCAGCACCCAACCCCCTGCAGATGGAGAACCACCCCGCAACCGGTCCCTGAGATCCAGGACAAAGACAGAGAACAATGCCAAGACCCCCACAAAGAAATGAGACCGCCCAGAATGTGATCCTTTTGTCCCACCTTGTCACCCTGTCCATCCTCAAACTGCCCCAGCTCCACTTCCTATGCCCCTTTTGACAATGCACCTGTGAAACATATAGGCCCTCATTCTGACCTTGGCGGTCGGCGGAGAGACGGCGGTCTGACAGCGAACAGACCGGCGGTATTAAAAATGGCATTCTGACCGCGGCGGTCACCGCCGCGACCGACCGCCACTTCCCCACTCCGACAGCCACGGCGGTCATGACCGACGGGCTGGAGTCTGCGCACTCCGGTCCGGCGGTCGACCCAAGACCGCCAACGGTATCATGACCCTGCTTACCGCCGCGGTTTCTGGCGGTCGGGAACCGCCATGCGAACCATGGCGGTAGGCACTATCGGGGCCAGGGAATTCCTTCCCTGGCACTGATAGGGGTCTCCCCCACCCCCCACTGCCCCCCCGAGTCCTCCCCCCACACCCTCCACCCCCCTGCCACCCCCCAGAGGTGGTACGAACCCCCTCCCCACCCGCACCCCGACATGCACATACACGCACCCCGACATGCACACACCCCCTACATGCACATATACACACCCCCTACACACACACATACACAACGGGGACACATACCCGCACACATACATGCCGACATGCGCACCCGCCGAACTACACACATTGCCCATAGGCACAGCAGCACTCCCCGCCCGCATGCACGCACTCACACACCCCCTCTACACACTCCCACGCACACCCCCATGCACTCACACATCACACAACACCCCCCCACCCCCTCCCCTCACAGACGATCAACTTACCTTGTGCGTTGGTCCTCCGGGAGGTGACAGGAGCCATGGGGAGGTGACCGCCAACAGAAGACCGCCAACAGAAGACCGCCACACAGAAATGTGGGTCGTAATTCTGTGGGCGGTGTTCTGCTGGCGTGGCGGTGGAGGTTGACCAGTCTCCACTTTCCCGCCGACCGCCAGTGTGGCTGCTGGCGGTTTTCCGGCGGAACGCTCCCAGCGGTCGGAATGCGCACAGCGGCATACCGCCGCGGTCGGCGGTCTTCACCGCGGCGGTAACTCGGCGGTCTTGCGAAAAGACCGCCAAGGTCAGAATGAGGGCCATAGACTGGACTCTGCCATGAACATTCCTCCACCATCACCCCTCACCATTTTACAGCATTCTCCAATATTGAGCACCAAAATAAACACCCTTAAAGCACAAAACAATCTGGAGTCTGTCTGTGATTTCGAAATAGTGTATTAGCAATTACAGTGACAAAATGCTCTTTCAATTGTAATGTCAACATACCTATGTCACACAGCTCTAGTCCATGAGGAAACAAAGCAGATGTCACACAGTGGGACCCACATCTGTGAATTCGTAAGGGAAAGTGACAACTTTGTAGTGTTAAATTACATGTAGTAGGCAGGTTTGTCTTCTTACCTGTGTCTCACTGGAAGTATTGCAGGATAACCGAGTTCCTGTTGTCGATATCCTCTTCTTCTGCTTCCTCATCTTCACTGTCCACAGGCTCCACAGCTGCCACAACACCTCCATCTGGACCATCCTCCTGCAGAAAAGGCACCTGTCGTCGCAAAGCTAAGTTGTGAAGCATACAGCAGGCCACGATGATCTGGCATACCTTCTTTGGTGAGTAGAATAGGGAACCACCTGTCATATGGAGGCACCTGAACCTGGCCTTCAGGAGTCCGAAGGTCCTCTCTATAATCCTCCTAGTTTACCCATGGGCCTCATTGTAGCGTTCCTCTGCCCTTGTCCTGGGATTCCTCACTGGGGTCAGTAGCCATGACAGGTTGGGGTAGCCAGAGTCACCTGCAAATGGCGAGGGACAACTGTTAGACACACACTAACCTGTAGGGGTATACCCAGACAACTATTCCCACTGATTTTGTTCCAGGTGCTCACCTAATAGCCACACACGGTGCCTCTGGAGTTGCCCCATCACATAAGGGATATTGCTATTCCGCAGGATGTAAGCGTCATGCACTGAGCCAGGGAATTTGGCATTCACATGGGAGATGTACTGGTCTGCCAAACACACCATCTGCACATTCATCGAATGATAACTCTTCCGGTTTCTGTACACCTGTTCACTCCTACAGAGGGGGGGGACCAAGGCCACATGCGTCCCATCAGTGGCACCTATGATGTTGGGGATATGTCCCAGGGCATAGAAGTCACCTTTCACTGTAGGCAAATCCTCCACCTGAGGGAAAACGATGTAGCTCCGCATGTGTTTCAGCAGGGCAGACAACACTCTGGACAACACATTGGAAAACATAGGCTGGGACATCCCTGATGCTATGGCCACTGTAGTTTGAAAAGACCCACTTGCAAGGAAATGGAGTACTGACAGCACCTGCACTTGAGGGGGGATTCCTGTGGGATGGCGGATAGCTGACATCAGGTCTGGCTCCAACTGGGCACACAGTTCCAGGATTGTGGCACGATCAAGCCTGTAGGTGATGATTACATGTCTTTCCTCCATTGTCGACAGGTCCACCAGCGGTCTGTACACCGGAGGATGCCACCATCTCCTCACATGTCCCAGCGGACGGTGCCTATGAAGGACACAGCGAGCACAGAGTCAACCAACTCAGAGGTACGTACACACAGTTTACACAGAACACGATACATAATCCGAAATTAGCATATATGAGTGTTGAGGCATGGCCTAGGTATGTGTGACGCAGTTGAAAATGTAGCCATGTGGGACCCTGAAATGGCACCTGCCTGACCTGTAAAGTGGGACAATGGGATGTGAGGTAACTGCGCTGGCGTTGTACACCGTCGCGGTAGGCGGTCGAAGACCGCGGCGCAATACTGCATTGGTTAACATTGGACCCTATGGATCCCAGGAGCCAATGACGATGTACGCCGCGGTGACGGTACGCACCGCCGTGGACGGGACCGCCATTTTCTATCTGTTCAATCACTCGATACCTGATCTTCGACAGGAGAGGACCTACACTGCAAGTGCTGCTGTGACCTCAGTCTGGAAGAGACAATGGCTCGTGCGTCTGGGGAAAGGGCCCCTGCCTTCAGCACGGAGGAGTTGGAGAAACTCTTGGATGGGGTCCTCCCCCAGTACACGCTACTCTACGGTCTTCCAGACAAACAGGTAAGTACAATGGGAGCATGCTGTATGGGCTATGCCTGTGTGGAGTGGGGTGGATGAAAGATAGGGGGGGAGAATGAGGCGTGCCTGAACCGACGGTGAGTGCATGTGCCACATGGCAAGGGCCAATGACTGCGACGGTGCAGTTGGTAATAACTTCCCTTTTTCCCCTGTACAATTCCTGTAGGTCAGCGCCCACCAGAAGAAGGATATTTGGCGTGCCATCGCCAAGGATGTCCGGACCCTGGGGGTCTATAACAGACGGAGTACCCACTGCCGTAAGAGATGTGAGGACATTCGCCGCTGGAGCAAGAAGACGGCGGAGGCCCAACTGGGGATGGCCTCCCAACGTGGGAGGGGTGCCCATCGCACCATGACCCCCCTGATGTTCAGGATCCTGGCGGTGGCGTACCCGGAGTTGGATGGGCACTTGAGGGCATCACAGCAGCAACAAGGGGGTGAGTACACTCTCATTCTGCTGATTCAGCGCGCAGTGGAGGTGTCTGGGTGGGGGAGGTGGGCTGTGGGCTCCCCTAGGCCAGGGCGACTGTGCTAGTTAGGTCCCCTTTTTCAGGCAGGCCCTGTGGCACCCCACCCCACCTGGGTACAGTGCCAACTACACCTAGTCAGGCTCCTGTGACATCCATGTGTGCAGATGTCGGCCATAGCCTTGTAGGCCATGTCCCAGGGATTGCATAGTGGACCCCCAGAGCGCAGCGTAGTGCAGGGGGCTTCTGTGTCTGTCGTGTCCGCCAACGGTAGCGGTAATGCATGCACTCAACATGTCTTTCTTCTGTCGTCGTCCCCTTTTTGTGGTCTCCCTGTTCTTGTGTGCATTAGCATCATCAGGCGGAGGAGCAGTGGCACCGGACCAGGAGGGAGCTGCATCCCACATGGCCCTGGAGGGAGACACTGCAGATTCTTATTTCACAAGTGGGATGGAGGGCGAGGGGAGCTCCACGGCGGGGACAGGAGCTGACACCAGTGATACGGACTTGTCCTCTGATGGGAGCTCCCTTGTGGTGGCGGGCCCATCTGTGCCCCCCCATCTACAGGTACAGCCGCCACCCCCCCTTCCAGCACTGCCCTCCCAGCAGCCCCTCAGCCTTTGCCCCGTGCCCGCTCACCCAGGAGGGTGGACATCTCCTTAGCCCCAGGCACCTCAGGCCCTGCCCCAGTCACCCCTGCTGCCCTCAGTGAGGAGGCCATTGACCTCCTCAGGTCCCTCACTGTTGGGCAGTCTACCATTTTGAATGCCATCCAGGGTGTAGAGAGGCAGTTGCAACAAACCAATGCATTCCTGGAGGGCATTCATTCTGGTCAGGCAGCCCTTCAGCGAGCTCTTCAGACTCTGGACTCAGCACTGATGGCAGCCATTGTCCCTGTCTCTAGCCTCCCACCTCCAACTTCCTCCACCCAGACCCACACCCCAGTACCTCAGCCTATCCCAAGCACACCATCAGACCAGCATGCACACACCCCAACACACAAAGGAAGCTCAGGCAAACATAAGCACCACACATCCCACAGGCACTCACGCAAACATCACACACATGCAGACATAGCAACATCCACTGCCTCCACTGTGTCCCCCTCCTCCTCGTCTCCCTTCTCCCTCCCAGTCTCATCTCCACTCACACCTGCATGTACTACATCTACAGCCACAACTTCCATCACCAGCACACACACCACCACACCCCGCTCACGTGCAGTCACCACCCCCACTACCATTCACACATCCTCTATGTCCTCTCCCAGTGTGTCTGTGACACCACCTCCCAAGGTACACAAATGCAGGCACACACCCACCCAACAGCCATCCACCTCACAACAGCCTCCAGCGCATGCACCTTCACCCAAAGTCACCAAACTTACACCTCCTACAACCACAACCTCTTCCTCCACTCCCAAACCCCCTCCAGCTACCCGTCCCAGTGTTCCCAAGAAACTTTTCCTGTCCACCCTTGATCTCTTTCCCTCACCTCCCCCACCCCGTCAGTCTCCTAGGGCCCGACTCTCCAGGTCCCAACCTAGCACCTCAGCCACGACATCAGCGGGATCAGTGGTGCCAGTAGTCACCGGATTCTGGAGTGCACCAGGCAGCAGGGCAGCCAGTGTGGCAAGGAGCCACAGCACGGACAGTCCCACACCTGTAAAGCATCAAAAGTTGGCCAGTGGCTGGCGGGAGAGGGGGAAGACACCAGCCACCAAAGCCGCTCCCAGGGGTACAGGTGGGAGTGTGGAGTCAGCTGCGACACCTTCCAAGGTGGGGAAGGGGCACAAGAAACCCAGCAAGTCTGGGAAGATCGGCACGGCGGAGAAGACTACCATCAGCCCCGCTGCCCAGGAGAAGACCGCCATCAGCCCCGCTGCCCAGGAGAAGACCGCCATCAGCCCCGCTGCCCATGAGAAGACCGCCATCAGCCACGCTGCCCAGGAGAAGACCGCCATCAGCCCCGCTGCCCAGGAGGCGACCGCCATCAGCCCTGCTGCCCAGGAGGCGACCGCCACCAGCCCCGCTGCCCAGGAGGTGACCGCCAGCAGCATCCCCGCTGGCCCAGACAGGACCGCCATCAGTCCCGCTGCCCAGGAGGCGACTGCCATGAGCCCCGCTGGCCAGAAGGCGACCGCCAGCACCAGCCCTGCTGGCCCAGACAGGACCGCCAGCACCAGCCCGCTGGCCCAGACAGGACCGCCAGCAGCAGCCCCGCTGGTCCAGACAGGACCGCCAGCACCAGCCCCGCTGGCCAGGAGGCGACCGCCAGCAGCAGCCCCGCAGGCCCAGACAGGACCGCCAGCAGCTGAGTCGCTGCCAAGGACACCGCCGCCACAAGCACCGCTGCAAAGGACACCGCCGCCACAAGCACCGCTGCCAAGGGCACCGCCGTCACAAGCACCGCTGCGAAGGACACCACCACCACAAGCACTGCTGGCCCATGAGCGCCAAGAGCACTGACGCTACTGAGTCCGCCACGAGCAGGATGAAGCACTCTGGGCACCAAGCTCCCTCCAGAACCAGTGGAGATTTACATCCACTACCTCAGTCCTTGGCAGGATGAAGCACTCTGGGCACAAAGCCCCCTCCAGAACCAGTGGAGATTTACCTCCACTACCTCAGTCATTGGCAGGATGAAGCACTCTGGGCACAAAGCCCCCTCCAGAACCAGAGGAGATTTACATCCACTACCTCATTCCTTGGCAGGATGAAGCACCCTGGGCACAAAGCCCCCTGCAGAACCAGTGGAGAAAGGCATCCATAACCTCAGTCCTTGGCAGGATGAAGCACTCTGGGCACAAAGCCCCCTCCAGAACCAGTGGAGAAAGGCATCCACAGCCTCAGTCCTTGGCAGGATGAAGCACTCTGGGCACAAAGCCCCCTCCAGAACCAGTGGAGATTTACATCCACTACCTCAGTCCTTGGCAGGATGAAGCACTCTGGGCACAAAGCCCCCTCCAGAACCAGTGGAGAAAGGCATCCACAACCTCAGTCATTGGCAGGATGAAGCACTCTGGGCACAAAGCCCCCTCCAGAACCAGTGGAGACTGTTATCTACTTGAGAGACTGTGGCTTTGCACTCCCCAGGATTGAACAGTGGGCAAACCACCCACTGTAGAGACTTGAGAGACTGTGGCTTTGCACTCCCCAGGATTGAACAGTGGGCAAACCACCCACTGTAGAGACTTGAGAGACTGTGGCTTTGCACTCCCCAGGATTGAACAGTGGGCATGTGGCCCCCTCGTGGATTTGGCGTTGTGCAATCAACCGGCTGAGGTGCCCCCCCTTTCCCTTCCCCCTGAGGTGCCTGTTTTATTTCTATCTGATGCCCCTGCAGTGTTCTCTCCGTCATGTTCGGGTACCTTGTGTGGGCCTCGACCATGCAGTGTGGGCCCAGTGTTCCACGGACTTAAATGGAGCAATACCTGGACTTCTATTCTTGGTGTATATATTTGTTAATAGTGTATATATATTATTGCGTACTGGATTTTAATAGATTACAATGGTTACACTAATTTCCTTTTGCCTTTGCATTCTTCCGGGGGTTGGGGGGTATAACTGTAATGTATCATGCTGTATTAGTGTGTGTGTTGTAGTGGGTGAGGGTGGGGGTGGGGGTGGGGGTGTTGCATATTGCGTGTGTGTGTCCCTGTTTTTTCCCTCCCCCTTCCCTGTGTCGTAGGTGCAGTACTCACCGTGGTCTTCGCCGCCGGCGTTCGTGCTCCTGGTAGAGGAGCAAGAAGATAAAGGCTGGGAAACTGTGAAGCTCTGGTTCCATGGCTTCCTGGTTCCTTGTGGGGTGTGTAGAGGTGAGCGTTTTCCCTTCGAAGTCCAGTTTCCGCCGTGTTTTTGTTCGCGGTGAATCCGCCCCAGAAAGGTGGCGGATTGTTAGGTTGTGATACTGTGGGCGGTACATTGTCCTCCGCCTGTCTGTTGGCGGTGACCGCCGCGCTGTTTGTTTGTACCGCCGTGGCGGTCAGAGTGTTAAAGTGGCTGCCTTTGTTGGCGGTTTCCGCCACGGTTGTAATTCCAATTTGTTTACCGCCGGCCTGTTGGTGGTTTTAGCGCCGCTTTAACACTGACCGCCAGGGTTGTAATGACCACCCTAGTCTGCAGTCAGGCCTTGCAGCAAAGCCCTCATAACCACCCAACCCCATGCCACGAACGTCCTTTGGCTGCAGGCAGTGTAGGTTGTCCACTGGGCCTGTCTCTGTCAGTGGATCTGTGAATGGGTGCGTGAGGGTTTGAGTGGGTGTGTGAGTCTGATGGTGTGAGGGGATGCATGAGTATTTGAGTGGTGTGTGAGTGGTCACAGGAGTCTCTGAGTGCATGTATGAGTGAATGAATTAGTGAATGAATGAGCCTATGGTATTTCTTTGTAATTTTTCCATATTTGTGAATAAGTAGTGAAAATTCATAATTTTCACAAATATCGTGCATGGTGACGCAAAATTCTTTTAAACCCATAATTTGCACCTAAAACACACATGGGGCAGGGTACCTGCACCCTGACCCCTTATGACACTTTCAATTTGGATTTTCACCCCCGGGGACCAAGTCCTGTGCACTAAAATGGCGGTCGCCACTTTGTAGTCAAGTTGCGGTCAGCCAATAGCAACGCTTTTTTTCGCACAAGTATTTGTGAAAAATTCACGAATTTCAAAATGATTCACGGCCAGAGATACACAAATGTATTTTCCAATATTTCAAAAACTACTGAACTGATTCACACCAAATAAGTGAAAGCGTAATCTGCGGATTGACAGCTAGCTTTCTGTCAAATATGGTGATTTCCGCCCAGTGGTTCAGCCTGTAGTCTAAAGAATCCACTGGAAATAAAGATGGGAAAAGCAACCTTTTTTTAGCCCTCTTTTTCTCGGCCCTCGCTTGACGGATCACCCCAAAACTTTTCATGTGCATCAAGAATAACAGCAGCACTTTTTTGGGGTAAATTTCATGAAGATTTGTCCAACTGTGCCAAAGACATAGGCAAGTAAAAAATGCTTTTCCTATGGAAAGATGGTTCGAACTATAACTACCTAGTGGCAACTGCCACTAAGTAATAAATATATATATATATATATATATATATATATATATATATATATATATATATATATATATATATATATATATATATATATATGTATATATATATATATATATATATATATATAGACGAAAGCTTTGCATTCGTACAAGGACGAGCCCTCCAGCCAGCATACTCCAGTTATTTGTTTATTTAGCAAACAACACCCAGATGACGTGTTTCAACCACATCGGGTCCAGGTCACATGACCTGTAATGCAGTACACTTAATTTTAAATGTAACCTAGTAAACAAAGAAAAAAGTTTTGAACTTTATTATCCTCTGTCTTGTAGGCGATACAAAAATGATTACTTCATCAGAATACAACAAAAAACATAATGTAAAACATGATTAACATTGAGTGTGTGTAGAAGACATTTTGCCTAGTGGAAGAAGTACTACTTTATTTATGGACTTCTCATGAAGCCAGTAATTCACAGTTCATTGTATGGACTATCACAGTGTCTGATTCACTACATATACATGCAGACAATTCAAACTCATGGAACTTATATTGAACCTGAATTATAATTCCTCTATATATCAGCCAAAGTAGCCTTTCTTTACTCCTGAGTATCACACTGTTATGGTGTGTACATGAGGGCATTAATATTCAGAGTCACATACTAAAATCAAAATAGCATTTCCAAGCAAATCCAGTAGTGGAAATCTACACGTTACTAAGGCCCTGATTTAGATATTGGTGGATGAGTTACTCCATCACAATGGTGATGGATATCCCATCCGCTGAAATCTAAATCCCATATGATATAATGAGATATAGATTTTGGCGGATGGGATATCAGTCACTGTTGTGACTAAGTAACTCGTCTGTGAATATTTAAATAAAGCCCTAAGTCTTTTCACAGCTGCAAGTACCCCGTTTTTGACTCCTACTGATAATCCGTTACAGGAATCCATTGCTACCCATATGTATTACAAGAAGCAGTCCAGTTCTTGAGTTTATCATCTGCAAAGTAATAAAAGAAATCAAATTATAATTTAAAAACATGGTTTACACTTGAAAAAACACTGCTATTTGACAGTTATAGTTAACTCAGCTAACTATAAATTGTGCTAACTCTAACTTGTGCTCCCACCATGCACTACTTCCCTCACATGTTACATCATGCATGACCTGTTCAATGACATCATTGATAGTATCACTGATTACATTAATGATGATATAATCTATTGAATGTGAAAGTTTGCTATATCCATCTGACACGGATAAGTAAATAGTGAGCTATATCTTGAGCAAATTTTATACGTTTACTAATGCTAATGAATGCTAATGCGTGTAATTGTGAGTTACAGTTTGGTGTGAGAAAAAGATATGTTTTTGTTTAACAAAAAAAAACTTAGAAATTCAGTAAAAACCTTAAAGGTTAAAGTGATGTTATAGTTAGGTGAATATCTCAGTGAATAATGTTTTGAACTGAAAAAAACAGAAAATCACGAGTTATGGTTAGCAAAGCTACTTTTAGCTTGCACCCTGGCCATGCACTGCTTGTGACCTCACATATTACATATGCATCACTCATGACATGTTCTATGGCATCATTTTTGACATCATTAATGACATCTCAATGATATCTCTAGTGACATTACTGATGACATCATCTGCTGGGAAAACAGTGTTTCCTCCAGTTTAACAAGGTTTAAAAATGCTTCTGCCAGATGGAAGCAAGCAGGATTCCCTGCCCACTCTAGTCCAGACATGGAAGGTGCTGTGTACCGGGTGGATGTGCTCCACTGCCGATTCATGGAGATTCATGGAGATTCAGATTTGCGTAAAAAAAGCCTCCTACCCTTTTTAAACAAACGTCCTGTGCGAGCCTGGGCCTGGTGGGTCAGCGCATTATTTGTTTGTAGTGGAGGTTGGTTTTCAAGGCCCTCCCTGAGCCATTTGAAGGCCCATTCTCCCTTCACAACCCTCCCCCCCGGCAGATGTTATGGTTTTGGGGAAAGCGGTGTGTATCCCCCTCCCCGAGTTATTTGAAGGTGCTCCCCTGTTGCTGAAGTCATTTTGTAGGGAGGCTGCATGGGGCCCACCTCCCCAGGCAATTCTCCCGGGCATGATGAGGAACAGTGTCCTGGGGACCCCATCCCTTGGGACACTATAGATTGCTCTCACCAGGTGGGAGTAAAAGAAAAGCTGCTCCAAGCCGGGCAAGAGCTAACTAGTAACACTGACTCACACTGGCACCTTGAATGGATGCTGGGTGGGATACAGGTGAGGCTTTTGGGGCCATGGGTGGGACTTGGGCACCCAACAGAAAAATGGCTAGGGCCATCAAGTGGGCCTTGGCACACAACAAAAAAAAAACACATAAAAAATACACAGGGGTGAATATGAAATGAGTAGACTATCCGCTAATTAAATATTCACTGCTCCCGCTGCACTGGGGAGTGACTTATAGGGTTGTATGATGGAACAGCAAATGCAATTACCACGATTGCCTTTACAACGTGGTAATTACAACGCATCCATCATTACAATGAATACACTTACAACAAAAGTTTTACCATGAAAATGACTTTACCACACATGCATTTACCACGAAAATTTCATTGTAGAGGCATGGTTGGTAAAGACATATCCATGGTAGAAATAGAATGGTAAGTATAACCTATATACATATATAATGTATATATTTGTGGATATGTTAAATACATATATATACATATATATATATATATAGGTGTATATATACATATCTATATATATATATATATATACATATATATATAAAACCCATACCCACCCTAAAACCTAAAAATGTCATTACTTTCCCAAAATCCATACCCACCCTAAAACCTAAAAATGCCTTTACCACTCCAAAACCCATACCGACCCAAAAAACAAAATATGCCCGTACCACCCCAAACCCCATACCAACCCTAAAACCTAAAAATGCCCTTTCCACTGCAAAACCCATACCCACCCTAAAACCCCAAAATGCCCTTACCAACCCAAAATCCACACCCACCCTAAACCAAAAAATGCCCTTACTACCCCAGAAACCCTTTCCCAACATAAAACCTAAAAACCCTACACAAACACACACACACACATATATATATATATATATATACACTTAAACCACTTAATACTTACCTTTACTTACCTGCAAAACCTTTACCACGCATACCTCTTTACCATTCATGCCTTTACGAGAAAAAAATACTTACCTTTAAAACCTTTACCACGCATACACCTTTACCATTCATGCCTTAAGAACGAAATTCATTGTAAAGGCAAGGATTTCATTGCTGCTGTTTGTACTGGTGTTCATGCCATCCGCAAGCGCTGTGTGCTTAGTGCTCTGTATCTGCTGGTGGTAGCATCTTACGTTTATTTGAAGATGTCTTTATCTGCAATGTCTCAAATTGTTTTCCATTTGTGCTTCATTTGCTTGCAGTGGTGTTTCATTCATCTGAGTTCCACTGTGTACTACATGGCCTGTGGTCAGGCTGATTTGTGATTGAGGGGAGCCTGGGTGTCAGCACTGCCGTTATCCAGCTGTTGAGGCTTTTGAGCTCTTTCAGAAAATCACTAGTGTGCACAGGGCGGTGCTTGGAGAGGGCAGATGCCCACTCCTCTTCTGAGATGCTTTTCCAGCTGCGGTGGGTGGTTCTGGTGGTGATAGGTCTGTGATGGTGTGGGATTGGTATGCTGAAACTTATAAAGGTATAGTCTGTCCAAGCCATAGTTGCTGGCGTATTGATTGTGATGTTACTGGTTAAAGAGAGAATTGGGTCCAATCAGCATCCTGAAGTGTGGATGGGTTTGGTAACGTCCTGGGTGAGGTCAAGGTTTCTGAGGTTCTCTATAAGGGCGTAGAGGTTGGGTCAGTGCGATTTCCTACATGAAAGTTAAGGTTTCTGAGAATGATGAAGGTGCTGTCATTGATGATGAGGTGTGCAACTCAGTCTGTGATGTCGCTGGCAAAATCAGTCTAGGATCCTGGTGGTCTGTATACTGGGATTCTGCCCAGAGAGAAATTGGTTGTGATACTCATCTTGAATGTGAAGTGCTCCTTGTAGCTGTGCGGGCGGGTGTCCATGTGGGTGGTGTGGCTGATGGTATCTTTGAATATGATGGCTTCTCTACCCCCTGTCTTGTGCTGATGGTCTTGTCTAATAATCTTGTAGCTGGTAGAGATGACTGTAGCAATGTCTGGTGCCAAGGATGGGTTTAGCTATGTCTGATGTGCTAATAACATCTTACTTTTTAAAATCACTCAGAACTTCTCTAAGAAAAACAAAGGTTAAAGGTGCTAGGGAAAGCACAGTGGTATGTCCTATGTTTGTAAATATGGTGCATCCCTGCATTTCTGAAGTGATGCAGCATAGCGCTGCCATTTTTGGTGCAGCCCCACAGTGCGCCACTTTGTAGTAAATATCCCCATTTGTACCTCATCCTAGGATTGTAGCACACATGGAAAAAGCAAAAACGAGGAGAAATAAATGCATTTCTCTTCGTTGCATCATGCTAATGCCACCCTTGGCATAAAATCTGGGGCAGCGTCAAAACCAATGGGTGTTGCGGTGGAACGCCCACAGCAACACCCATTGCACACCTCTCTGCAGCAGAAAACTGCATCAGCGGGGCTCATATTTACACGATGGAGTTAAGGCACAAAAAGTGGCTTAGCGCTGCCTTGTAAATATGGCGCAGTGCCCAAATTTTGACACTGTTATGGCGCTAGGGGTTGTAAATATGCCCCAAAGTTCCTGTCCATCCTCCTCTTCAGGCAGTAGGACCACTTCTTGCTCCTTCTCCAGTACAGGAACTTGGTGCTGCAGGGTGTACAGGACACCATTTGAGATTCAGGACACAGTGGTATAGATTTAGGGACAGAAGCGTAATACGTCCTATTTTTACTGGTGAATGAAGACCAGCCGCGGCCCGTCTTTTAGGGCGGAGGGGCCACGCCCCCCACTTTTTGCCACTCATGAAGAGTGTCTGTAAGTCTAAGCAAAGGTCAGCCTGACAGATACTCTTCATGTTCAGCTCTGGCAGCCAGGAGCAAGAAATGCATGATTTGCGCAGACTCCTGGCTGCCTGAGCTGACCTTTGCTGGGCTAAAGAGGTCACAGCTCCTATGGGCGTGACCTCCTCGGCTCAGCAAAGGTGCCAGGAGGCCCTTCCCCTCGGTGACAAGGGGAAGCATCACCAATTGACTTCGACCTGGGCGCTTCAGGTTTAAGCCCTGAAGCACCCAGGGAGAGTCTAACATGGTGGGGAGAGGTCAGCAGTCTCACTGACCCCGTCCCTCTCTATGACATAGTTGGGACTACTGCCTTCCCTCACTGGCTGTCCTTAGGTCAGCCAGTGAGGGAAGGCAGCAGTCCCAACCCTCCTGAGACCTCCGAGCTGAAGGTAAGTATGTGTTTTTTTAATGAATGTTTGGTGCGAGCGTGCATCTTTGAATGTTGATGAGTGTTGTGAACGTATGTGCATGTGTGCGTGTGTGAATGAAGAAGTATGAGTGTGCTTTGCTCTCCTAAAAAAAATAATCGGACGCCACTGCAGAGGACATACTCCTGGGACACAACAGTTGTAAGTTATTGATGGTTAGAAGGAGCTCCATCTTCCTTCCTCTCCTGGCCTATGCTGTCCAGATCAACAACTCCCTTATGGTTTCCACAGCCTCTACCTGGATTATCTTCTATTGCAAGTGAGTGACTCTTTGAGCGGGTGCACCACCAGATCTGATGGATGCTCCTTCCTCTGTGGTTGTGTTCTCGTCTTTGTGTGCATACCTAGAGGCCGAGATCCTTCAGAATCGTCAACTCTGGTCCTACAGTTCCCCACTTTGCCCTTGGCTGCCTGCTAAAAAACGAAAGGCTAGGAAAAAGCATGAGCGACTACGTCCACTTCTTCAAGTAAATCAAAAATACGTTTCAGTTTCTGAAATGTAAATGTGACAAAGAAAAAGAATGTTACATAACATACTGTTCTTTTCCATGCAAAGTTATAAATTACCCATGCCACGTTTAACAGTGCGTTTCTCTGGTTACCAAAGGTAGAAATTAACCACATATAGTATTTGCCAGTTAAACCTTATTCTTTATGTATGATGCATAGAAATAGAAATTTCACTTTAGCATACGGGATGAATAGACAATGGCACCCTAACATTCCTTTATGAGGGTAAATATCACCATTCTGCGTGTCTATTACAGAAAAAGTCAAATAAGCGTTCTACCTATGCACCTAAATTATAGTTTGGCATGTGTATTTAACATCACATTAGTGAGATTCCCCGTTTTAGTTTAAGAAAAATGTATATTTTTTTTAAATGCTCTGTTAGCCAATACTATATACTGTGAATTTAATTATATAATTTACACATATTTACACTAATACCAAACGTATAACTAAACATTTTAGAAAAAGACGTATAACTTTGACAACATTGTAAAGAAAACTAAACACGAGACATGAAACTGAGATGTTCATACCTTCGAATGTTTTTTATACGTTTTGAATTGTAAGTTGTACCACTTACCCCAGCTTGTGTGCCTCCAGCTGAGTGTGGAGGGTTGGCCATTCCGTTCGAAAAACCTATCTGTGCAATAGGGAGAGCCTGGAGTGCTGTTTGTGGGGCCAAGAGGGTACCAGCGCTGCAGTTCCTCCTAGCTCTTACTTACTACCCTGGCTATTAGCATCGACTGCACTGCAGGATGTGGCAATGTCCTACCTGATCCCAGTTCATGCTGCATTGCTCAGCTAGGTTTCAGATCCTCGTAAATTTGAGGATATATGTGGAGGGACCCCCGCCCTGGTGAGTTCTAATTCATCCTGGGAAAAACTGACGGCCTTCTCATCTCGATCCTCAGCTATTAGAGTGATTAGCTGTAGTAAAAATAGCAGCCGAATGGAGGAGAAACATGTGGTGATCCTTGAGTGGCTCAGGAGTTACCTACTTCCTGTTTCTATATGTAACATCTAATTTGTCGAAGTAGAAAGAGGATGCAACCCTGACAGAAAAATTATGTTTTTCGCTAAGGAGTTCACCCAAATTCCGGTGGCAGACACTTCTACTACATACGTGGATTAAACAGGTATGGAAATGAGGGGAACACATGCTAATGTAATATATTGTGTGGACGTAGATGCAAGAGATTATGAAGATATGTAGTTGTATTTAATATGTATTATTAAATGTCATTGTCCATGCATTACACCAATTTAAGGCAGTACTGGAACACCCCCATACGGTCAAGACATCTGAAGCGCAACTTGATAGTACCAAATGTGCATTGAATGATGTGCTTCGTTATTCCCCTGCTGAAAGTCGAAAGTGAATTAGGACATGGAATTGTAGTCATACTCGGGATCACCTCCAACAAAGACTTCTGATGTTTGTTAGACTGTGGTAACTTTGGGAACTTTACACATAATATATAAATACACGGGTTCAATGTTAATGTTACGTGTGTCTGTTGTAATGGGTTGACCTTTATGAGTGACTGCTTGTGATGCTACTCACTAGATATACATACATTCCTAATGTGAATTATTTAAAGTTATCCAGTAGACCCAAGTCTGCAACATAACCAGCAACCACCTGGCTAGCAAGAGCTGACTGTTGAAAAACGTATCTGTGATATGAATATCCAGGAAAAACAGTATACATGTCAATGAAGCAGCACCTGCTTGCATTTTGATGTAATGTCAGCGGTGTCATTTGCACCTGAGTATCTGTCCCAATCGTCCCAATTGTGACAGTACATGAGGCACAGTGTCCCCACTCACGTTTTGATCCAGTGGCTAGGAAGGGCAGTACTGCCAATATTTTGACATGTGCATGGATGGCCTGGGAATGGGCTGTAGATTAAATGAATCCCTCCTTCCAGCCTGGAACCACGTCAAGGATAACATCTGGAGAGAAGTGCTATCTAGTAATGACTGCTTCCTTGGATAATCGAAAGATGCTGATTCTCTGCCTATGAATCCTCCATTTCCTCCTTAAGAAAAGAGGGGCAAAATGACAAAGATATTCACCAACATGATAAGAAAATGGTTTAGATTTTGGTTTGTGTTCTAATGTGAACAGTTTGTGTGAGACTGGTTGATGTTGTATGGAATTTTACCTGTTGAAGGATCTGGTGATTTCCAGACCACTACTCTATTGATTGAGTATATAACGTTCTTGGCATATGTGTTCTCTACTAAATATAGCTATTTTTACTGTTATGCGCCTGTGTTTTAAAATATAGCTTTGTAACACATAATGTTTAGCTTTATTTTCCTATTATTACCTATGTTCTGTTATTGTTATTCCTTGCCTCCATTCATTTCTTTTCAGAGTGCAGTGCCAGTGGTTGGCTATGTACACTGTGTGACTTATACCAAAGCTTGTTAGGGTTAGATTTGAGCCTGTTTGGTCAGTAGTACTAATATGGTATTTAGACAAAATATTGGGTTAAAACATTGAGGCACCCAAATATCAAGTTTTTAATATCATGATACTAAATACTGGGATGCAGGAAAATCATTGCCAAAAATATAAATTTTTTGAGGTAAGTAATATGTTAGAAATATCTATGTTGTTAATGTTGTTCACGAAAATATTGTTGAAAAGAATATTTGTTTTAAATTATCTTTATGTATTTTAGTACATATTTTAATTGTATATAAGTTGTTTGTATATTTGTTGTTAATGTTTTTTTAATATAGTTAACACATTTCTAGTAGTTTTTAAATTAAATTTAATTATAAGGGTACAGGATACAGGGTGGGTAGTACATTAAACATAGTTGATTACAAATTAATTTGAATGATTATTAATTATTTGATTGATAATTATGTAAATTGTATAATTCATTTCTGTTTTTATGTTATGTATTAGGTGCAGGTTGTGGGATACGAAGGGATAAAAGGTGGGAAGTTAATTATTTACAATTAATTAATAATTATTTTTCATTTTTAAGTAATATTAATTATGTAATTGATAACTAATCATGTACATTGTGACCTTAATTTATTTTTTAGATCTATTTTAGGTGCAGGTTGTACGGGTAAAGGGTGGGAAGTTAATTAATTATAATTAATTAATGATTAATTTTCTATTAATATTAATTATTTAGTTGATATTTAATTAAGTAAATTGTGTAATTAAGATGTTTCAGGTGTTGGTTGTTGGGTTTGTAGGGACAATTAAGAAATAATGTATTGATAATTATTAATCTGTTATTAATAATTTGATTTATAATTATGTTAATTGAGAAATTAGCATTTTTGTTAAGCTATAGTTTAGGTGTGTGTTGTTTAGTTTGCAGAGGAATGGGGTGGGAAGTTATTTAAGTAATCATAAATTAAAAGTTATTTATTCATTTATTACTAAAAATATTTGTATTACTTAGTATGTTATTTGTGTTATATTTTTGTCATTGCATTATATTAATAATATTTGTTTTAATTGATAATAAATCTTTTAAATTGTAATAATCATGCAATTTGCTTTATTTTTGTTAAAATGTAGACATATATTTTTTACATTTAGAATTTTATATTTTTGGGTATTTAAGAGAGTTGTTAAGATATGTTATTTGTTTGAAGTGAATTACTCTCTCTGTACTGTTGCGCCAACTGGAGTGGGAATAGCAAATTCTACCCCTCCTAAGTCCAACGCTGTCCCTACTGTTGCACACACTACAGTGGGAATAGTACATTTTACCCCTCCTGAGTCTAACACTTTCCTTACAGTTGTTCTCACTGGAGTGGGAATAGTCAATTTTACCCCTCCTGAGTCCAATGCTTTCCCTACTGTTGCACACACTGGAGTGGTAATAGTAAATGTGACCCCTCTGGTGTCCAGTGCTTTCCCTACTATTGCACACACTGGAGTGGGCATAGTAAAGTTTACCCCTCATGAGTCCAACGTTTTCCCTAATGTTGTACTAACTGGAGTGGGAATAGTAAACTTGACCCCTCCTGAGTCCAATGCTTTCCCTACTGTTTCACACACTTGAATGGGAACACTAAATGTTAACCCTCCAGAGTCCAACACTTTCCCTACCATTGCATACACTGGAGTGGGAATAGTACATTTTGCCCCTCCATTGTCCAATGCCTTCACTACTGTTGCACTGACTGGAGTGGATATAGTACATTTTACCCCTCCTGAGTCTAGTGCTTTTCCTACTGTTGCACACTGCAGTGGGAATAGTAAATTATACCCCTCCTGAGTCCAACGCTTTCCCTACTGTTGCGTACACTGGAGCGGGAATAATGAATTTTACCCCTTTCTGAGTCCAACACTTTCCCTACTATTGCACACACTGGAGTGGGAACAGTAAATGTTACTTCTTCTGCACCCAACACTTTCCCTGCTGTTGCATACACTGGAGTGGGAATAGTAAACTTTGCCCCTCCATTGTCCAATGCTTTCCCCACTGTTGCACAAAGTGGGAGTGGGAATAGTAAAGTTTACCTGTCCTGGGTCCTTTGCTTTCCTACTGTTGCTCTGACTGAAGTGGCAATAGTAAATTGTACTCCTTCTGCATCCAACACTTTCCCTGCTGTTGCAAATACTGGAGTGGGACTAGTATACTTATTATTTCCACAGTTTAATAGTTGTTTAGTATTATTTACAATGTTATTATAATATGTTTGTGTATTTATTGTTATATTTAAACCCCTTAGCTACTTTGCCTCCCTCCCTGTGCTGAGCCCTTTTTTGGTTATTTGTGATAGTACATGCATGGGGCTCCTTAACTTTTTTTCCAAATAAGCTATCCACTCCAAATTTGCATCCTTTTTTGTCAACATCATGGGGATTCCAAAGGTACACAGGGTTTGTCGATTCCCCTGGTGGGGACGGAAAATTAACAAAATTACAACTAAATTTTTTTTTTTTGTGGAAAAATGGGAATAAATTGTTGCAGAAGAAAGCATTTTTTTTCTCTGAGAACGGCATCAATAAAGGGTTTGCAGTGCTAAAATGAACATCTTCCTAGCATTCACGAACAGGCATAATAGAATCAGAAAAACACATTTTTCAAAACTGGTTTACCATTTTACTGAGACATGCCCCATTTTGCCTATTTTTTGTGCATTCAGCCTCCTTCTAGTTAGTGACAGAAATGGGTGTAAAAATCAATGGAGGATCCTGGACAGATATAAACGTCTGGAAAGTAGACAAAATAGTAAATTCAGCAAGGGGTCATTTGTGTAGATCCTTCAAGGTTTTCTTATAGAAAGAAACAGTTGAAATAATAGAATATTGATGTTGTGTTGAAAAAAAACCAGTCATTTCTGTCTACATTTTCATCCTTAACTTTTTCCAATGATGGCAGGGTTTTGGGGATATACAGGGCTTGTAGGTTTACCAAGAACCCTATGTATGCAGAGCCAATAACTGAGCTGCATCTTGCAAAGGGTTTACATTGTGTACCAAGTATACAGCAGTTTCATTTGGTAAAATATAAAGAGTGACAAATAGGTATCAAGGAAACCTATATATTGCTGAAATGGACACAAGACATGGAGTTTAGAAGCAGTGGGTATTTGCACATTTCTGAATTTGCAGGTCCTCATAGTAGCATGTGAATTACAGGGCATTTCTCTAAAATACTTCTTTCTTATACGAGTTCTTATATTTGGAAGGCACAAATGCAGAGAAAGACAATGGGTAATAACACTTGTTCTGCTATTCTGTGTTCCCCTGAGTCTCCTGATGAAAATGGTACCTCACTTGTGTGGCTAGGCCTAGTGCCCGCAACAGGAAACACCCCAAAATGCAATGTGGACACATCACATTTTTTCACTGAAAACTGATGAGTTTTTTGCAAAGTGCCTAGCTGTGGATTTTGGGATCTAGCTCATCCGGCACCTGCGGAAACATAGCAAACCTGCACATTTTTGACAACTAAGCACCAAGTGGGGATCCAGGATGCAGTGACTTGTGGGGCTGTCAATAACTTCTGTCACCCAGAATCCTTTGCAAACCTCAAATTGTGTCTGAAAAAACATTTTCTTCCCATTTCGCTGATGCAAAGTTCTGCAATCTGCGAGGAAACACAAATATCCTTCCACCCAGCATTCCCTAAGTCTTCTGATAAAAATGGTATCTCACTTGTGTGGGTAGGAATAGTGCCTGGGATAGGAAATGCCCCAAAATGCAACGTGGACACATCACATTTTTCCACTGAAAACGGATGCATTTTTCACAAAGTGCCTAGCTGTGGATTTTAGGCTCTAGCTCAGCTGGCACTTAGAGAAACCTAGCGAACCTGTACATTTTTTTAAACTAGATGCCTAAGGCTGTCCAGGATGGGGTTACTAGTGGGGTTCTCACCAGGTTGTGTCACCCAGAATTCTTTGCAAACCTCAAATGTTGTTTAAAAAACATATTGTCCTTACATTTCGTTGTTGCAGGGTTCTGAAATCTGAGGGGAGCCACAAACTTCCTTCCACCCAGCATTACCCCAGGTCCCCCAATAAAAATAGTACCTCACTTGTGTGGGTAAGCCAATAATGTATTGTGGAGATAATGACAACTAAGGTGAGTGTACTAATTAATCCTGGGATCGGGAACCATTTAGGGAAGCCTATCAAACCCAGTCATTTCTAAAAAGTAGACATCAAGGGGAGTGAAGGGACGTATCAATTGTGTGGATTCCCCAAAGTTTCTTTTACCCAGAATACCCTAGTAAAACATTGAATAAAAACACTATTTTTCCTTGCATTGCTGTGATGTAAACTACAGCAATATGCAGGGATCCACAAATTTTTTACCACCCTGCGTTCCAAAATGTGTCCCAATGAAAAGGTTACCCCACTGGTGTTCCTGGGCCTAGTACCCCTGACAGGAATGGATAACAGAAGGGTCAATGATAGTCCTAGCATGAGGGCTAATGTTGACCCTGGGGTGAGCCATTCCTGATGCGGGCAGTAGGCACAAGCGCAGAAGAGGGGTAGCGTTTTTATCAGGACATGTAGTGAAACTCTGGGTGGTAGGGATTTTAAATACTTATCAAAGTATCTGAATATTGAAACCAATCCTTCTGAATGTGAACCATAAAGCGCTTTCCCGGCACCAACTACTTTATGGTCCATTCACACAGCACGGGCCCAATCCAACCAATCATCGCACTCACATTAACTTACCTCTGTCAGATGAGGGCCCATCACATTCATACACAACAGGACGGAATAAGTTTGACTATATTTTACCACCTGTCAAATAACCGACTGTATTTTCCTGAACGTTACCGAATGCATGAGTAAGGAACATTTTTTAATGTCTCCCAAGATAGCCACATGAGGCGCAGGAAGACATCTCTTTCATGCGTTTTTAGTGCACTTACTGTGCTAAGTCCAACTCCTTCCAGTTTGTGGATGCAAGCTAGGGGTGTTCGAAGATGCTCTGCGAGACCCATTCATCAAACTGAGTATCCATATCTACCTCTGAAACTAAGGCAGACATGCTGGGGAATTTTCACAAAGTTCCATAAAGAGAACATCATAAATTATGAAGAAGGGTAGTGTTTGACACACAGGGTAGTCTGTGAGAATGTAGCATATGTCCCAGCCACTGGTATGTGCAGTGACTGGAATGTACTCATCATACAGCAAATTGAACATCTACTAAGTTCTGACGCACGATGAACATGGCAAGCAGGTCAAACACTGACCCATACGTGTCATAGTAGTTAAGTGTGAGCGCTGCACCAATGGGGCTGAATCCATAGGTGTAGATGATGTGTTTCTGTACTACCTTTACTATCAACCTTCTACCTATGTAATATCCCTGGAAAAGCACACCTACCTTAAGTTTTTCTTACCCATTCATGTCTCTGTCCTCATCAGAGTCCTGACTAAACCTGTATAATTGCCAAGTGAACCTATACAAATACCTTCGATCCCTAGCTACTTGAAACACAAGAGAACATGTCTTTTATGCGCCATCAGGCAACTTACTGTGCTAATTCCAACTCCTTCCAGTTTGTGGATGCAAGTTGGGGGTGTCTGTGTATGCCTTGCAAGGCCCATTCCTCAAACTGAGCGAGCATATCTATCATTGAAACTAAGGCAGACATGATGGTGAATACTACCTAAAGTCTCTAAAGTAATAAGACAAATAAATATCCTGTGGGACTTATTCACCAGCACTTCTACTTTTGCTTTGAAAGTGAAGCTACAAATTGCATTTTCACACTTTCAAACAAATAGAAATGTTGGTGAATATGTCCCACAAGACATTTGTTTGACTTTCTACACGTACTCTGGTTCTCGTTGGCAATCAGGGTGGTCCTTGTGTAGCATACATAAGTTCCCTAATAAGCACATCAGAATTCAGTTACGCCTTTAGCATTTTGCCACACAGGCAATATGCAATATTTTCTGTCACTGGTATGTGCAGTGTGGGGACAATAATGCATGTTAATCATCGAACCGAACACCTACCACATTCTGATGGTGAATAAAGGCGTCGAGCGGGCCGTAAAGCCATCCATGATTTCCTGAAGTAAATGAACTAAAATTCCGTGGCTGCTTGCTTAACGAAGTAATGGCCCTTGAACGTTAGATATGCATGCACAGTCATTGAAAAGTTTACCCAACAGAAGCTCCACCTCAGTAAATTTCCTAGAAGTTTGCTTTAGTATGATACAACATAAAGCAAGTAGGAGATGGGCACTAGGGACAGTAAACATGACTCTCCTGCCTCTTTCCCTACTTCAAGCACACTTAGCATCAACAACATGGTCAATCTTTTTTGAGTGTTTTAGGAATGCGATCAGCAAAGTGTCGCTCCTGCAGCCTTGCCACATTCTCCAGAACATATAAAATGGAGGTGCTGCTTCTGTAGCAGCAGTGAGGCTTTCAATCACAGACAACTGAAAGTCAAGGAGAGAAATGAGTCTTCCTGTGGTTGTCTGATGATAAACAGTATACACATTGCATGCTGCCATCTGGATCAGGTGAGTAAACAGTTTCTTGTACCAAATGTGAATTTTACGACTCTCCTTGTATATGCATGAAGAACCTGGTCGTTCTTGTCCTTTCCGCCCCTGGACTTATTGTAATCAAGTATAGAAGTGGACTTGTGGACTTTGGCCATCTGACCCCAAATCATGATGGGGGAAGTGCTCTCATCACAAAATGTGGTGAATACCTACACATCACCCCTATCTGAGAACTTGACTGCGAGCAGTTCGTTGGAACGCAACACAGTACTCTGGGATTTCTGGAGCTTGTTGCAAACAAGCTTGCGCATGAATCCTTTGCAGTGACAACAAACTGTACCACAGGCCACAGTGGCAGCTTTGTAGAGCTCACTGAACAGCTTTACTCCTGTATGGAATATTGTCAACATAAAGGTTATAACCTTTGTGAATGAGTGGCTGGACAAACTCCCATACAATCTTTCCTGTGACCCCCTAATGTGGGAGGGCAACCCACAGGGTTTAGCATGGGGTCCTTCCCTTTATATCTTCTCCAGCTGTACACATAGCCAGTAGAGCTCTCACACAGCGGCCCTCATTCTGACCCTGGCGGTCGGTGATAAAGCGGCGGCCAAGCCGCCAACAGGCCGGCGGTCTAAAATATGCAATTCTGACCCTGGCGGGAACCGCCAACACAGCCCGCCAACTTAACACTCCGACCGCCACAGCGGTACAAACAAACAGCGCGGCGGTTCCCGCCAACAGCCCGGCGGCAGACAAAGTACCGCCCACCCTATTACGACCCACCAATCTGCCACCTTTTCCGGGGCGGGAGCACCGCCGATAAGAACACGGCGGAAACAGACTACGAACGGGAAAACGCTCACCTCTACGCACTCCACGCGAGATTCCGGCAGTATGGAGACAGAGTTGCAGGTCATCCCCGCACTCCTATTCCTCCTCATATACCAGGAGCACGCCCGGCGGCGCGGAAGACATCGGTGAGTACGGCACCTACGACACAGGGGAGGGAAAAGATTACCGGCACACACCCACCCACCCACACCCACTACAACACACACATCAATGCATTCCCACAGATCACTGTCACAACCCACAAACCACCCCCCTCCGAAATAATGCAAAGACCAAAAGAAGAGATCATAAACGGGCAGATATATTGAAATAGGTACACCATTAATCCCAATAAATAAATAAACTATGTACAAAATATATACAGCTACTAAATGTAGTCCAACCACTGTCCGTGGATCACAGGGGTCCTGTGCAAAGGGGCAAGGCCCAGTCCCACGACAAGAACTCCACGGAGAGAACACTGCAGGGGCATCAGAAAGAAAATAGGACAGGCACCTCAGGGGGAAGGGAAGGGGGGGCACCTCAGCCACTTGAGTACACGACGCCAGATCCACGAGGGGACTCCATGACCACTGGCCCATCCTGGGGAGAGCAAAGCCACAGTCCAAACAGTCCATACAGTGGGTGGCCTGCCCACTGGGCCATCCTGGGGAGAGCAAAGCCACAGTCCATACAGTCCATACAGTGGGTGGCCTGCCCACTGGGCCATCCTGGGGAGAGCAAAGCCACAGTCCATACAGTCCATACAGTGGGTGGCCTGCCCACTGGGCCATCCTGGGGAGAGCAAAGCCACAGTCCAAACAGTCCATACAGTGGGTGGCCTGCCCACTGGGCCATCCTGGGGAGAGCAAAGCCACAGTCCAAACAGTCCATACAGTGGGTGGCCTACCCACTGGGCCATCCTGGGGAGAGCAAAGCCACAGTCCATACAGTCCATACAGTGGGTGGCCTGCCCACTGGGCCATCCTGGGGAGAGCAAAGGCACAGTCCAAACAGTCCATACAGTGGGTGGCCTGCCCACTGGGCCATCCTGGGGAGAGCAAAGCCACAGTCCAAACAGTCCATACAGTGGGTGGCCTACCCACTGGGCCATCCTGGGGAGAGCAAAGCCACAGTCCATACAGTCCATACAGTGGGTGGCCTGCCCACTGGGCCATCCTGGGGAGAGCAAAGGCACAGTCCAAACAGTCCATACAGTGGGTGGCCTGCCCACTGGGCCATCCTGGGGAGAGCAAAGCCACAGTCCATACAGTCCATAACAGACCCCACTGCCACTGGAGGAGGCAAGTTGGCCAGAGGACATCCTGCAGCCCTGCCCGAGATAGATCCTGCCCTGCCACGTCTGCCAAAGGGCCAGCGGTTCTTGCCCTGAAGGGCCCAGTTCAGCGGTTCTTGAGACGGCGGGGCCCAGTTCAGCGCTCCTTGCCTTGAAGGGCCCAGTTCAGCTGTTCTTGAGACGGCGGGGCCCAGTTCAGCGGTTCTTGCCTTGAAGGGCCCAGTTCAGCGGTTCTTGAGACGGCGGGGCCCAGTTCAGCGGTTCTTGCCTTGAAGGGCCCAGTTCAGCGGTTCTTGAGACGGCGGGGCCCAGTTCAGCGCTCCTTGCCTTGAAGGGCCCAGTTCAGCGGTTCTTGCCTTGAAGGGCCCAGTTCAGCGGTTCTTGAGACGGCGGGGCCCAGTTCAGCGGTTCTTGCCTTGAAGGGCCCAGTTCAGCGGTTCTTGAGACAGCGGGGCCCAGTTCATCGGTTCTTGAGACGGCGGGGCCCAGTTCAGCGCTCCTTGCCTTGAAGGGCCCAGTTCAGCGGTTCTTGAGACGGCGGGCCCAGTTCAGCGCTCCTTGCCTTGAAGGGCCCAGTTCAGCGGTTCTTGAGACGGCGGGGCCCAGTTCAGCGGTTCTTGAGACGGCGGGGCCCAGTTCAGCGGTTCTTGCCTTGAAGGGCCCAGTTCAGCGGTTCTTGAGACGGCGGGGCCCAGTTCAGCGGTTCTTGCCTTGAAGGGCCCAGTTCAGCGGTTCTTGAGACGGCGGGGCCCAGTTCAGCGGTTCTTGCCTTGAAGGGCCCAGTTCAGCGGTTCTTGCCTTGAAGGGCCCAGTTCAGCGGTTCTTGCCTTGAAGGGCCCAGTTCAGCGGTTCTTGAGACGGCGGGGCCCAGTTCAGCGCTCCTTGCCTTGAAGGGCCCAGTTCAGCGGTTCTTGCCTTGAAGGGCCCAGTTCAGCGGTTCTTGCCTTGAAGGGCCCAGTTCAGCGGTTCTTGAGACGGCGGGGCCCAGTTCAGCGCTCCTTGCCTTGAAGGGCCCAGTTCAGCGGTTCTTGAGACGGCGGACGGTCTATGGCCAACTGCTAATTGCCTGGTGGTGCCCTCCTGGGCAGCGGGGATGGTGCTCCTTCACTGCCCACCTGGGCTGTGGGTGGTGGGGCCCTCCTGGCCAGCTGGGCTGGGTCCTCCCTGGGCAGCGGCTATGGGGGTGGTGGGCTCTCCCGGGGCAGCTGTGCCGGTTCCTCCCGGGGCAGCGGCTATGGGGGTTGTGGGGTCCTCCTGGGCAGCAGGCCTGCTGCCTGACCTCTCCAACTTGCTGCCCTTGCCCTCCTTAGTCGTCGGCCTGTGGCCCTTTCCTCCCTTTGGAGCTGTGGCTGGTGACTGTCTCTGGGTGGTGTCCGGGGGGGATGTAGAAGGCGGGCTCCTGCGGCGCCCCTTCCGCCTTCTGCTCCTCTTCCCAGGGGGTGGGCTGGCTGTCCCCTTGCTGCTGGGCGAAGATCCAGACATGCGGGCTGGCGGGCTCCAATACCCCTGCACCCTTGTCAAGGGGGCTGCAGGGCTGGTGGTGGCTGAGGTGCTCTTCTTACCCCGACGAGAAGGAGGGGGGGGCTCAGGGTCAGGAAAGAAGTTAGTAGTGGCGAGGAAGAGCTTCTTGGGACAATGGAGAGTGGTAGGTACAGTGGGAATGGGAGTGGAGGGAGAGGATGTGGTTGTAGGTGAGTCACGTTTGCTGTCTTTGGGTGCAGGTGCAGGAGGGATAGGCTGTCGTGAGGTGGATGGCTGTTGGGTGGGTGGGTGGCTGCGTTTGTGTGGTGTGGAAGAGGGGGTGACAGACACAGTGGGAGAGGACACAGGGGACGTGTAAATGGCAGTGGGGGTGGTGACTGCACGTGTGCGGACTGGAGTGGAGGGTGTGCTGGTGATGGAAACACTGGCTGATGGTGAGGTGAATGGAGGTGTGAGTGTAGACGTCACAGGGAGGGAGGAGGGAGACGAGGAGGTGGGGGTCACAGAGGTGGTAGTGACTGTTGGCATGTCTGCATCGGAATGTTGCGTGTGTGAATGTCTGCGTGATCTGTGGTGCTTATGTTTGGATGAGCTTCTCTTGGGTGTTGAGGTGTGTGCAGGCTGGTCTGATGGTGTGGGTGGGACAGGCAGAGGAACAGGAGACTGGGAGGAGGGAGTTAGTAGAGGCAGGCAGGAGACAGGGACAATGGCTGCCGTCAGTGCTGAGGCCAGAGCCTGGAACGATCGCTGATGGGCAGCCTGACCCGAATGAATGCCCTCCAGGTACGCATTGCTGCGATGAACCTCCCTCTCCACCCCCTGGATGGCATTCAAAAGGGTAGTCTGCCCAACAATGAGCGTTCGGAGGAGGTCAATGACCTCCTCACTGAGGGCAGCGGGGGTAACAGGGGCAGGGCCTGAGGTGCCTGGGGCGAAGGAGATGCCCGGCTTCCTGGCAGAGCGGGCACAGGGCGAACGCGGAGGGGCTGCTGGGAGGGCGGAGATGGTGCGCTGGGTGGCGGCTGTACCTGTAATGGCGGGGGGCACGGATGGTGACACCCCCGCAAGGGAGCCCCCTTCCGAGGACGTGTCCGTGTCGCTGCAGGCTCCAGTCGTCCCCGTCGTGGAGCTCCCCTCGCCCTCCGTCTCACTGGTCCAGTCTGACTCTGTGGCATGGCCCTCCTGGGCCATGTGAGATGCAGCTCCCTCCTGCCCCGATGCCACTTCTCCTCCGCCTGATGATGCTGATGCACACAAGCACAGAAAGACAAACAAAAAGGGGGGGGGAGAGAGAAATAAAGGGATATTGAGTACATGGATCTCCGGTACAGTTAGCGGACATGACAGACACAGATGCCCCCTGCACTAAGTTGCGCACTTGGGGTACGCTACGCATTCCGTGGAACATGGCCTACACGCCTAGAGTTGACAACTGCACCCATGGATGACACGGCCCAGGGATGGCTGTACTGACAAACTACTGAGGGTGGTGGCTGGGGACACAGGGGCTTACGGGGGTGCCCAGCCTACAGATATCGCCCTGGCCTAGGGGGACCCCCAGCCCTCCTCCCCCACCCAGACACCTCCACTGCGCGACAACAGAGTAGATAATGCTTGTACTCACCCCCTTGTGTCTGCTGTGCTGCCCTCACGCGCCCATCCAATTCAGGGTAGGCCACCGCCAGGATCCGGAACATCAGGGGGCTCAGTTGACGGCAGGCACCCCGCCTACGTTGGGAGGCCATCCCCAGCAGAGACTCGGCGGTCTTCTTGGTCCCGCGGCGGATGTCCTCCCACCTCTTGCGGCAGTGGGTGCCCCGTCGATGGTGGACCCCCAGGGCCCGGACTTCCTTGGCGATGGCACGCCAAATCCCGATCTTCTCATGGGCGCGGACCTATGTGACACGTACAGGGAGGGAGAAATACCACGTTCAAGTTTCTCAGCATTTTCCTTTCCAGTGGCCCAACGCCCCCCATCCCCGCCAGGCCCCCCGCCATGCCCAACATGCCCCCCATCCCCGCCAGGCCCCCCGCCATGCCCCCCGCCATGCCCAACATGCCCCCCATCCCCGCCAGGCCCCCCGCCATGCCCCCCGCCATGCCCAACATGCCCCCCATCCCCGCCAGGCCCCCCGCCAGGCCCAACATGCCCCCCATCCCCGCCAGGCCCCCCGCCATGCCCCCCGCCATGCCCAACATGCCCCCCATCCCCGCCAGGCCCCCCGCCAGGCCCCCCGCCATGCCCAACATGCCCCCCATCCCCGCCAGGCCCCCCGCCATGCCCAACATGCCCCCCATCCCCGCCAGGCCCCCCACCATGCCCCCGCCATGCCCAACATGCCCCCCATCCCCGCCAGGCCCCCCCGCCAGGCCCCCCGCCAGCCCCAACATGCCCCCCATCCCCGCCAGGCCCCCAAGCCAGCCAGTGGCCCCAAATCCATATTGAATTAAACTCACTTGTTGGTCTGGAGGACCGTAGAGTAGCGCATACTGGGGGAGGACCCCATCCACAAGTTTCTCCAACTCCTCTCCAGTGAAGGCAGGGGCCCTTTCCCCAGTCGCAGCAGCCATTGTCCCTTCCAGACCGAGGTCACAGCAACACTTGCAGTATAGGTCCTCTCCTGTGAAAGTTCAAGTCGCAAGTGGATAAGTAGATAGAAAATGGCGGTCAAGTCCGCGGCGGTGCGTACCGCGGCGGTGCGTCCCGCCACCGCCGGCGCCCTTCGCCATTGGCTCCTGAAACCCATAGGCTTCAATGTTAACCAATGCGGCTTCGCGCCGCGGTCTTCGCCCGCCGCCCGCCGCGGTGTGCCACGCCAGCGCATTGACCTCACATCCCATTGTCACACTTCACAGGTCAGGCAGCCGCCATTTCCAGGGCCCACATGGCTCAATTTCAACTGCGTCACACAGGCCTAGGCCTTGCATAGCCACTCAGACACGCCATTCACTGCATAGAGAATCGTATACTGTGCTAGCTGTGAGTACGTACCTGTGGGTTGCTTGACTGTGTGCTCCATGTTGTCCTTCCTAGGCACCGTCCGCTGGGTTTGGCGAGGAGACGGATGAATCCTCCCGTGTACCGACCGCTGGTGGACCTGTCGACAATGGAAGAACGCCACATTATCCTGACCTACCGTCTTAACCGTGCCACTATCCATGAACTGTGTGCCCAGCTGGAGCCCGACCTGATGTCCCCCATCCGCCAACCCACAGGGATTCCCCCTCTGGTGCAGGTCATGTCAGTACTACATTTCTTGGCAAGTGGGTCATTTCAGACAACCGTGGGAATTGCTTCCGGGATGTCTCAGCCCATGTTTTCGAAGGTGTTATCCAGAGTGTTGTCTGCCCTGATGAAATCCGTGAGGAACTACATCATTTTCCCTGAGGTGGGCGAATTGGCTACAGTGAAGGGTGATTTCTACGCCCTTGGACATATTCCCAACGTAATTGGTGCCATTGATGGGACCCATGTGGCTTTGGTTCCCCCAAGAGACAGGGAGCAGGTGTACAGGAACAGAAAAAATTACCATTCAATGAACATCCAGGTGGTGTGTTTGGCTGACCAGTACATCTCGCATGTAAATGCCAAATTCCCAGGGTCAGTGCATGACGCCTACATCCTCAGGAATAGCAGCATCCCTTACGTGATGGAACAGCTACAGAGACACCGTGTATGGCTAGTGGGGGACTCTGGGTACCCCAACCTGTCGTGGCTACTGACCCCAGTAAAGAATCCCCGGACCAGGGCAGAGGAACGGTACAATGAGGCCCATGGGCGTACTAGGAGGGTGATCGAACGCACCTTTGGCCTCCTAAAGGCCAGGTTTAGGTGCCTGCATATGACCGGTGGATCCCTAATGTACTCACCTAAGAAGGTGTGTCACATCATCGTGGCCTGCTGCATGCTTCACAACCTGGCTTTGCGCCGCCAGGTGCCTTTCCTGCAGGAGGATGGTCGAGACGGTGGTGTTGTGGCAGCGGTGGAACCTGAGGAGAGTGACGAGGAGGAAGACGACGGGGCTGAAACAGACAACAGGGACAGAATCATTGAACAGTACTTCCAATAGGACACAGGTAACATTTCAAAGATAATTTAGTAAATGTTAACTACTCTGCAGCATCTCTGCTGCCTGTCTATTTGCCCCAGTGTATGATGACTGAGTTTTGGCTTTTCCCTCCCTATTTCAGATCTGGGGTCCCCACTACGAGTCCTGTGCTTCGTTTCCCCATGGACTACAGCTTTGTGGCAGCTGTTTGTTGACTTCACCATGTACAAGGACATATTTGCACTGTCATGTCAATTACAATCTATTGAAATCACAGCCAGACTCCTGATATTTTGGTGCAAAATAGGTGTTTATTGAAGTGCTCAAAATGGGATGGGTGGTTTCAAGTGGGTGGGGGCTATGGTGAAGGAATGTCCATGGCAGAGTCCAGAGTAACAGTCACACAGGTGCATTGTCCAGAGGCCTGTGGAGAGATGGAGCATGGGCAGTTCAAGGATGGACAGGGTGACAATGTGGGACAGTGGGATGACATCAGGTGGTATCCTTTGCTGGCGGGGGTCTTGACATCCTACTCTGTCTTCTTGCGAGATCTCAGGGCCCTCTTGCGGGGTGGTTCTTCTCCTGCAGGAGGTGGGGGTCTGGTGGGCTGCTGCTGTGCGGGGGCCTCCTGTCCACTAGCGCCGGCGGAGGTGGATGGCTGTTCTTGGTCCAGGCTAGTGGCAGGGGCCCTTGGGTGTTGTTCAGTGTCCGCCCTGCTGTTTACGAGGTCCTGCAGCAGCCCTACCATGGTAACCAGGGTGGTGTTGATGGCTCTGATGTCCTCCCTGTACCCCCGATAGTGTTCCTCCTGCAGCACCTGGATCTCCTGGAACCGGGCCAGTACCGTCGCCATCGTCTCCTGGGAGCGGTTGTATGCTCCCATGATGGTGGTGAGGACCTCGTGGAGAGTGGGTTCCCTGGGCCTCTCCTCCCCCCCCTGTCGCACAGCTGCCCGCCGAGTTGCCCTGTTTCCCTGGGCCTCTGCCCCCTGGCCGGTGTGCCCACTACCACTGCCCCCAGGTCCCTGTTGTTGTTGGGGTGGTGGGTTATCCTGGGTGCCCTGTAGTGGTAGACACACCGCAGATTGACGCGCCCTGGAGACAGAGGCATGGGCCCGCTGGGTGGGAGCTGTGCTGGTGTTCCCAGAGGGGTTAGGGTCTGTAGTGGCCTGTGCCTGTGTGAGGGGAACCGACTGTCCAGAGGTCCCCGATGGTCCGGGCTGGTCATCGGTGTCCAGATCGACAGAGCTGCTGTCATCGCTGACGGCCTCTTGGGTGGGGGGTGTGGATAATTCTGGCCCCTCCGCTGCGGTGTGTTGACGGTCGGGTCCTGCAGGGGTATAGAGGTATGGTTATAGTTTCAATGTGTGGCATATGGGTGTATCTGTGGGTTCTCGTGTCCCCAAGTGCTGGCATTCGTGTGTGGGGGCTTTGGTGAGGGTGGCTTGTGGGGGGGATGTGTATATGCATTGGGCATGCTTTGGTGATGGGTGTCCATGCTTAGTGGACGCATGCAGGCCTAGGTTTTGGGATGTGTGGGTTGTGATGGTGAGACATTGGCGGGGAATAGGTGTGCTGGGGGTGGGGGTGAGGATGGTGGTGGGGGTGAGGATGGTGGTGGGGGTGAGGATGGTGGTGGGGGTGAGGGTGGGGGTGAGGATGGGGGTGGGGGTGAGGGTGGGGTTCGAGGATGGGGGTGAGGGTTGGGGTCTGATTTGGCATGCAGGTGGGGGGGAAGCAGTATTGAAGCTTCAACTTACCAGTATCCATTCCTCCGCCGACTCCTGCGAGGCCGTCAGGATGCAGGATGTTCAAGACTTCCTCCTCCCATGATGTGAATTGTGGGGGTTGAGGTGGGGGTCCTCCGCCAGTCTTCTGCACGGCGATGTTGTGCCTGGATACCATGGAACGCACCTTCCCCCGTAGGTCGTTCCATCGCTTCCTGATGTCTTCCCGATTTCTGGGGTGCTGTCCCACTGCGTTCACCCTGTCGACAATCCTCTGCCATAGCTCCGTCCTCCGGGCAATACTGGTGTATTGTATCTGTGTGCCGAACAGCTGGGGCTCTACCCGAACGATTTCCTCCACCATGACCCTGAGTTCTTCGTCTGTGAAGCGGGGTTGTCTTTGGGGTGCCATGGGGTGGTGTGTATGATGTGTGGGGTGGAGTATGTGTATTTAAGTGAGTTGAGTGTGGTGGTGTGTGTTGTTTTGTGTGTGGATAGTGTGTGGGTGATGGTGTTGAGTGGCTGTGGCTGTTATGTTTTGGATGCTGGTGTCTCGCTCTTGTCTTCTTTACGAATTTTTAAGCGTAGGGGTTTGTGGGTGATGTGGGTGTGTGTTTTATATTGTATTGTGTGTGTGGGAGTGGTGTGTGTATGTGTATCAGGTGTGTGGGATTCAAATCGTCCAATGTGGCTGAGTTTTGTTCGTTTGTGTGTATTCTGACCGCGCCGGTGTGTCCCGCCAATGGAATACCGCGTTTGAATGACCGCCGCGTGGATTCGTGGATCGTAATGGCATGGGCGTATTTCTGTTGGCGTGGCGGTGGAGGTTTGGTCACCTCCACCTTTCCGCCGACCGCTGGTCTGGCGGTCTGTTGTGGCGGTCGGATTTTCGGAGGTTTGCCTTCTGCGGGTCAGAATGACCGTGGCGGGTTTCCGCGACCGCGGCGGGATTATGGAGGATTTCTGACCGGCGGTAGGCGCCTTTTACCGCCGAGGTCAGAATGACCACCAGCATGTACAGCTTGATGCTGCAGCAAGCTCTTTTGCTCGCAATGTACTGCTTGCTCTTTGTACAAGATCAAGGACTCATCGACTTCTATATATTCTTTCCAGGAGTATAGATCTCTGGAAACCTGCCAGACAAATGTTCCACAACAGGCTGAATTTTGAACAATCTGTGGTGGGCTGGATGGTCCTGGGGCAATGCAGCAGAATTGTCACTGTAATGCAGCATGAACTGCAATAGCAAAAAACAATCTCTGCTCATGTACGGGCGAAGATGGGGGTTACCCAAACCATGCAAGTCGACAAGTAGGACAGCAAGGTGAGTTTCTGCACTAACTCCATTTCAGCATAAGGCCCACAAATATCTTCAACTCCTCCAGTGAAATGGGAGTCCACTGGCGTGCCCTAGAACGGGGCCTTAGTGTGCCTCCATGCTCTCTCAGAAACTGTTCGGCTTGCAAATGTGTCTGCTGCACAATTTGCTGAAGGAAGTCAACATCCAAAAAGAGATGGACGCAGTCAATTGTCAAAAAATTGTCTGTATTGACTTCATAACCAGCATAACTAGTAAAATGTGGAATTTGGGTTTGAACTAAATTGGGGTCTGACAAGAGAGCACTTGCTGCTGCACGTGCTTGCTCTCTGTGTTGGGCTAACTCACTGTTATCCCACTGAAAAGACTGTGCTTGCGAAGGGACAGCACAATTGTCCTCATTGCCTCCCTCAAAATCACTGGAAGAGGAGTCGTCAGATGGGACTACTCTGACTGAAAAATCACTCCCAGATTCTGCTGCATTTTCCTCTCCCTCAGATACTCTCAGTATCTGCTGTCTCAGTCTCCGATATTGCCACAGAATTGTCCTCCATTACCCAAGCTAGGGCTTGATCAGCAGTCATCCAACAAGACGCCATCTCTGCTACTGGCTTAACTGTCCCTCTAAAACACCATCCTTCGTAGAAGGTAGTTATGTTGTCAGCACAATTCCTGGTGGATAGAGGTGTGTGTGAGTGTGTGTGATGTAAATGTCAGTCACATTACCTTTGCATCTGCCTTCAATCAGAACATTCTCTAAAGACACTGAAAAAAAACAAAAAAGACACACTATTACTTCATCTTGCCACATACCCATCATCACAGCCTTTAGTGCTGGTGGCACCCAGTGTGACAATCATTTTTGGTGCTCCTATCCCATGACTTCCTCCTTCTGTATATATTTATGTATATGTTTGTGTATATATATATATATATATATATATATATATATATATATATATATATATATATATATATATATATCTGATCAAGACCGGGAAGGTCAAAACACGTTGGTGTTAGTTTTTTGGGGGTCTTTTTATGAAATAAAAGAAGTTGGATGTAATCCTGTGAGTGCCGCATCTTTGACTTAATTGTCAAACTGGTGAAAAGATTATTAATGGGAGTTGGTCCTTCCCTAGTGCAGGCACCGACATGAAATGAGCGCGCTTCTTTGGACCTGTTGGAGTTGATATCTATATCTATATATATCTATATCTATATCTATATATATCTATATATATATATATATATAAACACTGAGCTCTTCGTAGCTCATCTGCTTCAAACCGTCGGTGGTTCCAATGTCAGACGTGCGCTACAGTGTCAAAAATGTCCACTTTTCCTTCATAGTAAAGACAGGAATACGGCACTCCACAGCTGCTGAAAGATAATTTATTGACACGCTAAGGAACATGTTTCGACGTTTATGCCTTTGTCAACCTCACGGTCGCAATCTTGGATTCTCTTTTTATACCGTACAATCCATTTAACACATCTCATCGTTTCATGAAATTCATTCAATTTTAGTTATTTAACCCGACAGCCAGTATCAATTTATTTCTCACATGATAATATTGTAATAAGTGTTATTAATTTAACTCATCTGAAATACTACTCATAAATCGCTCCAAAACAAACATAACAATGTGGATAACCATTACAATTTAAGTTAAACATATCAGTAATATCGTGCTGAATCCTTCCAAATAATAGCACCATAGCGAGATGGGTAGTTATACAATAATCATATTCAACTTAAATGCGATACATAACAGCATTAGCTCTCTCAAAGTTAAACTAAAATGCAGTATAAGTAATCCCTACATTAAATTATTATTCATATAAATTTCTTTCAGAATTTTACACTTTCCATATCTACACTTATGATATCTATTAAAATTGCTTGATTCTAAGTACTAATGTTATACTAATTATCCAATTTCTACATCTATGTCCTACTATAATTAATTGTAGGAATGACATCAGATCACAGTGCAATCATCTACGTACTTTTTCAACAATAGATTTTACTGTAAATGTATAAACATTTCCTCGCTACTGTTCAATCCAATCGGTTCGTTAGTGTCCCACATGATTATATATCTTGATTCTAATGTTCTCAATTTCATCTCTCTATTACCACCTCTGATATCCTTAGTAATTCCATCAATCACACTATATTTTATTTGATCCGAACCTTCCATCATGTACATCATGAATATGACGCACAACAGGATAAGTATCATTCTTATATTGTGTGGCTCTCAGGTGCTGTAAAATCCGTTTGTGAACCTGTAATTTAGTGCTCCCTACATATATTTTGGGACAACTACACTTTAAAATATATACCACAAAATCACTCTTACATGTATATCGTCCCCTGATTTTATGTATTGTTTTCTGTCCTACCATCAAGGATTTTATACTCTCACCATTCTTACAAGTTTTACACTTAGAGCATTTCCTCATAATGTTTCCTAATATCACTTTTAACCAATATATCCCTCATGAATCTGCTTCTCCTATATGTTATCTGGGGTTTATAGGGTATTTCCATCCCTATCACAGGATCACTTTTCAACACATGCAAATGTTTACTCAATATTCGTCTGACCTGACTATGCGCTGTATTATATGTCTATGAGTACCTGTTCCTGTCCTGCTTTTTTTTCTTCTTCCCTTTATCTCTTACATCAAATAGAAGGGATTCTCTAGAGCGTAATTTCACTTTATTTTTTGTCGCATCTAATGTCGAATCAGAATAGCCTCTCAATTTGAGTCTCTCAAATATCTCTTGCTGTATTAGCTCAAAATCTATTTCTGTACTACAGATTCTTTTAGCTCACAACAGCTCCCCTATTGGAATACTCTCTTTTAGTGGTTGGGGATGAAAGCTTGATGCATGTAATATACTTTTTCCTGCAGTTGGTTTTCTGTATACTGTAATAACTATTTTACTTTTATCTATCTTAATATTAACATCTAGGAATTCTGTCTCTTGAGTATGTATATTGCCTACTTTTGGACTTTTTTCCTTATGCAGGGTCATCCCCAATCTTTTTGCCTCCTCCCTCCTATTTTTTCTGACCTGTTGCTGTTAGCTTTTGAACTCTGAGCCCTTTACCACTGCTAACCAGTGCTAAAGTGTGTATGCTCTCTGTGTAAATTGTATTGTTGATTACTTTATCCATGATTGGCATCTTTGATTTACTAGTAAGTCCCTAGTCAAGTGCACTAGATGTGCCAGGGCCTGTAAATCAAATGCTACTATTTGGCCTGCAGCACTGGTTGTGCCACCCACATAAGTAGCTTTGTAATCATGTCTCAGACCTGCCACTGCAGTGTCTGTGTGTGCAATTTTAACTGTAAATTGGACTTGGCAAGTGTACCCACTTGCCAGGCCTAAACCTTCCCTTTTCTTACATGTCAGACACCCCTAAGGTAGGCCCTAGGCAGCCCCAAGGGCAGGGTGCAGAGTATAGTTAAAGTAGGACATATAGTAATGTGTTTTATATGTCCTGACAGTGAAGTATTGCTAAATTCGGTTTTTTTCACTGTTGCAAGGCCTGTCCCTCTCATAGGTTAACATGGGGGCTACCTTTAAATCTGATTAAAGTGCAGATTCCCTTTAGGAGCAGATGGACATGTGGAGTTTGGGGTCTCTGAGCTCACAATTTAAAAATGCATCTTTTAGTAAAGTTGAATTTGAAATTATGTGTTTGAAAATGCACTTTTAGAAAGTGAGCATTTTCTTGCTTATACCAGTTCTGTGACTCTGCTGTTTGTGGATTCCCTGTCTGGGTCAGTTTGACAGTTGGGCTGGTTGCACCTCACACTAGACAGTGACACAAAGGGTGTTGGGGTGTAGCCTGCATATCCTGATGAGCCATCTGTGCTTGGAGGGAGGGGAGGAGTGGTCACTTACAGCTGAAAGGGCTGTGCCTGCTCTCACACAATTCAGTCTCTAACCCCCTGGTGAGTGTCTGGGGCCTGGCCTGGGCAAGGCAGGATTTCACATTCAAAAAAGACTTTACTTTGAAGTAGGCCTACTTCAAAGGAGAAATTGGGTATAAGAAGGGCACCCAAAACCACAAACTTTAGAAACCCTTCTGGAAACAAGAGGAACCTCTGCCTGGAGAAGAGCTGAAGAGCTGAGGAAGAAGAGCTGCCCTTCCTGTGACTGTGCTTTGTGGAGCTATCCTGCAGTTGCTGCTTCTGCTAGAGTAAGAGGGCAAAGACTGGACTTTGTGTGCCTTCCATCTTGAGAAGAAATCTCCACGGGCTTGATTTAGAGCTTGCCTCCTGTTGTTTGAAGTCTCAGGGACAGCAAAGACTTCTCTGTGCCAGCACCTGGAGTCTCTGGAGAGACTCCTACTCTGCCCTGTGGTGCCCATCCAGTTCCTGGGACCCTGAAAGGAGAAGCTGGCAGCCTAAAGACAAGAAAATCCATGCACAGAGCGCCACGCGGGGAAAAGATTGACGTGACTCTGATCTGCGGCTGAAGAAACAATGCCTTGCTGGCTCCGCAGCTGAGCATTGACGCTCGCCGGAAACGTGACCGAAGAATAGATGCACAGAGCAGGAGAAACGACGCGCAGCACCGCTGACGGAGGCTGGGAGATCACAACCCGCCCTGCGGGGTTTTCGGATCATCGTGCGGCTGGATTTCTGACTCAAGTACCGCTGGGCGTGTAAAAACAACGCAAGGCCTGCCTGGACCTGAGAGTGCTGACAGGATCAATGCATCACTCTCCTGCGGAGAGAAGAAACAACACGACCGGCAAAAGGAGAAACGACGCAAGGTCCTGCTCGTGAGTGGAATCAACACATTGCAAGCCCTTTTTGACGCGCACTCACCCGTGCGGGGTTATTTTTGACGCACCCAAGGTACTTTTTCACGCTAATAGTGTTAGTGTGTGTTTAAAACTACTTGACTTGTGTATTATGGATTTTTGTCGTTTTGGTCTTGTTTTGTTTAGATAAATATTTCCTATTTTTCTAAACTGGTGTTGTGTCATTTTGTAGTGTTTTCATTAAGTTACTGTGTGTGTTGGTACAAATACTTTACACCTAGCACTCTGAAGTTAAGCCTACTGCTCTGTCAAGCTACCAAGGGGGTAAGCAAGGGTTAGCTGAGGGTGATTCTCTTTTACCCTGACTAGAGTGAGGGTCCTTGCTTGAACAGGGGGTAACCTGACTGTCAAACAAAGACCCCATTTCTAACACCTACAAACTTAAAATGCAAATCATTATCATTGATCTCTTGGGTACATTTTCTTGCACTTTCCATATCACCTTTCCATATAATAAAGATATCATCATATACCTCAGCCACATCACAATATGTTTGTTCCACACATCCAGCGGTGTGTTATTTAGGATCTGTTCCTCCCACCAACCCATACATAAGTTTGCAAAACTCGGGGCGAAACAGGTCCCCATCGCTCTCCCGCAATTGTGTTCAAATATTTAATTATTAAGGAAAAAAATATTATGTTTGAAACACCAATCAATCATCATGATTAACATTTTGCTTTGCTTATAAGATTTGATAGGTCTTGCTCTCAAGAAATGTTCTACTGCTCTTATCCCATCCAGATGTGGAATGATAGTGTATATGGCTGTAACATCAAGGATAATGAGAAGCATATCAGTTTCCCAGCTTACATCAAAGATTCTTTGTAGAAACTTTGTAGTATCTTTCAAATACGATGGTAAACTTGTCACTAATGGATGCAAGAATACTTCATTATATTGTGATACAAATTTAAATTGATTCCCCTGTATTGCTACAATAGGTCTACCAGGTGGTTTTAAATAATTTTTATGTATTTTTGGGATCAAATATAAAACAGGAAGTTTAGGATAATCAACCTTCAGGAACGTATATTCCTCATTATTAATTAATCCTTGCTCTTTCCATGCCAATACATTTTTATCAAATTCCATTTTTTATAATATTTACATATTCCATAGCTACTCGATTATAGAGGGTCCCATCATTAAGCTGTTTATATGCTTCATCCATGTAATCTTGTAGAGACCAAATTACAACATTACCCCCTTATCTGAGCTTCTGGCTACAATTTGTGGATTATTTCTCAGTTTTTTTATCGTCTTATAACTTGTCCTAGTTTTCATAGTTTCCTCCATTTCTTTAAATCTTAATTTTTTCAACTCTTGAGTTATTATTTCCGTAAATTGGTCAATGAGATCCCCACAGTATGCTGGATTTATCTTCGATTTAGGTTTCAAAGTAGTTCCTCCTTCTTCATCAATTTTGACATCTTCAAACTCCATTTTTTTACAATTTCTTCTTCATCAATACATGTCATAGCATTCTCTTCCAAGTCCCACAGTTCTTTCATTAAAGATATATCCTCTATTAGTAAATTTTGCTAGTTACCAATCACATCACTTGCAGTCACTAACTTTGGCTTAGCATGTTTGAGTTTATGAATTTCATCAGCTTCATTTTTCTTATAAAAAGAAAGACGTCTATTCTACTTTGCACACAATCAAACCTATTGACCTCACAAAATGATAAACCTGGTGCCAGATTTTTTTTATCTTCATCATCTAACTCTATTGTAGATAAAGTCATCTTTTCTTGTTCGTCTTGGTGTCCTTTCTTTACCACCTCCTCTCTTCTTCCTCTGCCTCTCCTTTTAATCTGCCTCTTCCTCTCCAAAGTCTGTGATTGGTTCTCCGACCGCTCCTTAAAAAATCAAATTCATCCTGTAAAGTAGTGTGGGATTTAATTCTTACTGTTTCATCTACATTTGTGCATGAACTTTCACTAATCACAATATTGCTTTCTTCCATACTTGCATTCTCATGGACCTCATTTAATCTTTGTTTTCTCCATTGGTCAAATTTCCTAGCAAATGTAGAAATCTGTCCTGTTTCATAATTAATTTTGTCTCTGTTAAATTTCCATGCCTTTTTTTTGGATAATATCCTCTTCCATTTTCTGCAAGTGATCTTCCATTGCTTGATTTAAAGTTTCCACCAATTTCTTATCAGAACATAATGAAATTTTTTGACTCATTAGTTCAATCTTCTCCAATGCTATATCTCTGTCACTTTGTGCATATTTGATCCTTAGAGGATTGAGAATTATGATTTTTCCAACATATGATAATCCTAATCCTAAATTACTAAAGGAATGGGCAATTTACAATGCCAAAAGTTCAATGGGTATGATAAGAATATTGATCAACTATGCGCAAAGTGGCAGAGATATAGCATAAATGCTCTAAGTGTAAAGCTTGTAAGAATGGTGAGAGTATAAAATCCTTGATGGTGGGGCAGAAAACGATACATAAGATCAGGGCACAATATATGATTTTGTGGTATATATTTTAAGGTGCAGTTGTCTGAAAATATGTGTAGGGAGCACAAAATTACAGGTTCACAAACAGATTTTACAGCACCTGAGAGCCATACAAAATAAGGATGATATTTATCCTGTTGTGAGCCATAGTAATGATATACATAATGGAAGGTTGGATCAAATAAAATATAGTGTGATTGATGGAATAACTAAGGACATCAGAGGTGGTAATAGAGAGTTGAAATTGAGATCATTAGAATCAAGATATATAATCATGTTGGACACTAAAGAACCAACTGGATTGAACAGTTGCAAGTAAATGTTATACATTTACAGTAAACTCTAACATTGAAAAATTATGTAGATGATTGCACAGTGATCTCATGTAACTCCTACAATTAATTATAGTAGGACATAGATGTAGAAATGTGATAATTAGTATAACATTAGTACCTAGAATCAAGCCTTTATGATAGATAATATAAGTGTAGATATGGAAAGTGTAACATTCTGGAAGAAACTTATATGAATAATTTAATGTAGGAATTACTTATACTCTATTTTATTTTAATTTTGGGAGCGCTAATGTTGAGGTGCCTATTTATCGCATTTAAGTTGAATATGATTATTGTATAACTATCCATCTTGCTATGGTGCTATTATTTGGAGGGATTCGGCACGATATTAGTGATATGTTTAACTTTAATTGTATGGTTATTCACATCGTTGTGTTTGTTTTGGAGCGATTTACAAGTAGTATTTCAGATAAGTTAAATTAATAACACTTATTACAATAGTATCATGTGAGAAACAAATTGATACTGGCTGTCGGGTTAAATAACTAAAATTTAATTAAGTTCATGAAATGATGAGATGTGTTAAATGGATTGAATGGTAAGATTCATGACCCCTCCCGATCTCGTGCTGAGATCTGATTGGCTTTCAACACTTCAACCAGGAAGTGTTGGCAGCCACCTTGGAACTTGGAAGCTGAGTCCCAGAAAAAAATGTAAAAAATAAGAAAAGGGGCCAGGGTACAGGCACCGTGACCCCTTAGCTCTGGTGCTGGTGTCACAGAGGGACCTCCTTCTCCCAGGGTAAAAGAAGCATTTTTTTAAAAACATTCTCTGTGAGTCACAGCAGATCCTGTGAAAATGTTTTTTTTTTTTAAAGTGTGGATTCCTGTGCTTCTTCTGTTTTTAAGCCCCCAGGTGAGCCAAGTCCCTGGGGGCATTCTTTTATTGTAGTGTGGGTGACGTCACCTTCCCGGGGCAAAGATGTAATCATGTGTGCATGGCCCTTCGCACCCTGGGCACCACTACCTCCCCGGGGCTAAATTAGTTATTGGCATAGGCCCCCGGGGACCACCACCTCCTCGAGACATTGATCTAATTGTGTGCTGGGGAGTTGAGCAGATATGCATGCAAGGAACAGAGATGAAAGCTTTGCTTCAGCAACCAGAGAGCTGCTTCTTAAAGCAGCTTCTTGGTTGCTGGATCAATGGGGTGGGAGTTCTAGTTAGTTTACAACATGAGTTATAGTGACTTGTTATAACTCTAACTATAACTGGTGAATTTCTATGGTTTGGAACGTTTAAAATGTGAGCCTAACCATAACGTCCCTGTAGCCTTTGGATTTTTAAGTGAATTTTTCAATTTATATATATATCGCGCCTCCTCCCCCCCCCAACCCCCGGGGTTAAATAAAAAAAAATTAAAAAAGCCCCTGTGGGGGCCATTTTTTATTTTGTTAGTAGTTGTATGGTTTCCCTGTGGGAATCATACAGCCACTAAAACAATATATAGATCTATATACATACATAGCTATATCTATCTATCTATGTATATATATATATATATATATATATATATATATATATATATATATATATATATATATATATATACATATATATACATATATATATGTATATATATATATATATACATATACATATGTATATGTATGTATGTATATATATATATATATATATATATATATATATATATATATATCACTTTTGTCAATGCATGTGTGGTTTCCCTGGGGGCTGTGATCGAACCCCAGGAAAACTGGACCCATATATAAAAGTTATATATATATATATATATATATATATATATATATATATATATATGTATGTATATATATATATATATATATATATATACATATATATACAGTATATATGTATATATATATATATCGCCACCAGTTGTCTTGCAGTTGCAGCTTGCGTCTTCAAAGCAATGCACATACTTCTACTGATGCCTTTCCACTGTAGCTTTTAGGCAGCAATAAAAAAGTCAAGTAAGTCTTGTGATTATGGGCCAGATGTAGCAAAGGGTTTTTCCCATTCTGTGTCAATGGGAAAATGTGTTCGTACATATGGCCCTATGTTTCTGCAACAAAAAAAAAGGATCAGACATTTGTCTAGTGGCAGTTTTGATGCCATAAAGTAACACAGAAGGTTTATATGCCCATTGCAAAGATCAAATCTGTATTTTGTGTAAATAGCTGAGTACATTAGTAAAGTCAGCCATTACCTGCGCTATAATGCAAATTAAATGTATGTGCAGAGGACTATGGAGAGATAAGGGCACTTTTGCTAGGTGGTAGTGAGGGAATCCAAGGAGGAGGTCATGGATGTAGGAGCACTAATAATATTTGTTGGGCTGGGCACTAGAGGTGCTAAAGACTGTGACGATTGGTATGTGACAAGGTGAAGTAATAGTGTGTCTTTTTGTGAGTGTCTTGAAAGAACGTGCTGATTAAGGGAAGAAGCAAAGATAAGGTGACCTCTACTTCTGCACGTATCACACACACACACCCACCCGCAATTTTGTGTCTGTCTACGTAGGCTAGTGTTTTAGAGCAACAGTTTATCCAGTAGCAGAGATGGCATCTTGTTGGATGACCGCTGCTCAAGCCCTCACTCGGGTTATAGAGGACAGCTCTGACGTAGGATCAGAGACTGAGACCGCAGATACTGAGACAGCATCTGAGAGATAGGACAATGGTGCAGAATCTGGGAGTGATTTTTCAGTCGAAGGAGTCCCATTCAATAACTCCTCTTCAAGTGATTATGAGAGAGGTGATTAGGACAGTCCTGCTGTCCCTTCAAAAGCACAGTCTGTGCAACGGGACTATAGCGAGTTAGCCCAACCCAGAGAGCAGGTGCATGCCGCAGCAAGCACAGAGAGAGTGCTCTCTTGGGAGCTCCCCAATTTAGTTCAGCCCCAAATTCCACTGCCCAAGTCGTATTGTGGAGACATCAAAATTATCTATCACAAAACAAACTGGTTTTGTAAGGTAGGCACCTGTTTTTTGCTCCTGGGCTCAGAGGCCATATAGGGAAACCTACCAAACCCAGACATTTCTGGAAACTAGACATCTGGGGGAGTCCACAGAGGTGTGACTTGTGTGGATTCCCCAAAGTTGTCTTGCACAGAATACCCTGCAAAGCTGAAATGTTAAATAAAAACTAAATTTTTTCTTGAATTTCTGTCAGACAAATTACAGGAATATGCTGAAATCCACAAAATTCCTACCACCCAGTGTTTTCCCACCTGTCCTGATAAAAACACTATCCCACTTGAGCTCCTGTACATAGTGCCTGCGTCAAGAAGGGATCATCCCAGGGTTAACAGTTGCCCTCATGTAAGGACCAACATTGACCGTTGTGTGATCTATTCCTGTCGCAGGCACTAGGTCTACCCACACAAGTGAGGTGGCATTTTTATCGGGAGACTTGGGGGAATGCTGGGTGGAAGGAAATGTTTGGCTTCTCTCAGATTCCAGAACTTTCTGTCACCGAAATGTGAGGAAAAAGTGTTTTTTTGGCCAAATTTTGAGGTTTGCAAAGGATTTTGGGTAACAGAACCTGGTGGGAGCCCCACAAGTCACCCCATCTTGGATTCCTCTAGGTGTCTAGTTTTAAAAAATGCACAGGTTTGGTAGGTTTCCTTAGGTGCCGGCTGAGCTAGAGGCCAAAATCCACAGCTACGCACTTTCCAAAAAAATGTCAGTTTTCAATGTACAAATGCGATGTGTCCATGTTGTGTTTCCTGTCGCGGGCATTAGGCCTACCCACGCAAGTGAGGTACCATTTTTTTTGGGATAGATTTAGGGGAATACAGAATACAGTGTTATTGCCCCTTGTCTTTCTCTAAATTTTTTCCTTACAAATGTAAGCCAGTGTGTAAAAAATACATTTATTTGAGAAATGCCCTGTAATTCACATGCTAGTATGGGCACCCCTGAATTCAGGGATGTGCAAATAACCACTGCTTCGCAATACCTTATCTTGTGCCCATTTTGGAAATACAAAGGTTTTCTTGATACCTATTTTTCACTCTTAATATTTCAGCAAAAGAATTGCTGTATACCTGGGATATCATGAAAATCCATTGAAAGGTGCAGCTCATTTATTGGCTCCGGGTACCTAGGGATCTTGATGAATCTACAAGCCCTATGGATCGCCGCAATCAGAAGAGTCCAGCAGATGTAACAGTATATTGCGTTAAAAAATCTGATGTCGCAGAAAAAAGTTTCAGAGTAAAACATGGAGAAAAATGACTGTTTTTTTCAGCTCAATTTCAATCTTTTTTTATTTCAGCTGTTATTTTGTCTACTTTTCAGAAATGTTTAGTTTTCCGGGATCGGGCATTTGTTTCATACCCATTCCTGTTACTAACTGGAAGGAGGCTAAAAGCACAATTTTTTTTTTAAATGGGTTATGTCCCAGTAAAATGCCAAACTTGTATTGGAAAATTTGGTTTCCTGATTCAAGTCTGCCTGTTCCTAAAAGCTTGGTATATAGGGCCAGATGTATGAAATGTTTTTGCACTCGCAAACGGTGCGAATCGCAAAAATTGTCCGTTTGTGAGTGCAAAAACGTGGTCTGCGATGCATGAAAGGCATTCACAGACCAAAAATAAGAAATCGCAAAATTTGCGATTATTTGCGGTGCGACCTGGTTTTGCGAGTCGCATTTTGCGATTCGGTATTTCCAGTAGGAAATTGCGAGGTGCAAAATGCGATCCGCAAAATCCAAATCTCAAATAAATGCATCAAAAAATCTCAATTAGTGATTTTTCGCAGAATGGCATTTTGCACATGCAAAATACCTCCAAGTGAAACCAGGTGGTAACTAGGTGCAACCTATATAAAGAGGCCCAGAATGCCTCAGACTCTTTTCCACAATGGCTGCAGTCTACGTCATGGCGAGGAGGATGAGGATCTTGGCAGGTTTGAGGAGAGGGAGGAGGAGACAGGAGCGCATTTTCAGAGTGCGCATTAGACTATTTGACCTGACAGAGGAGGAAATATTTGAGACGTATAGGTTGAACTCAGCCATGATACTTGATCTGATAGCTGAGCTACAACCCATACTGCAGCGCAGAACACTAAGGACTCACAGCATACCCACCCATGTGCAGGTATTATGCTCCCTACACCTACTCGCCTCAGGGAGCTATCAAGGGGTCATAGCAGCGGCTGGGGGGGTGTCACAGAGTACCCTCTCCAGATTTTTCAATGCATTTATCAACGCCATGCTAAGCAAACTCCAAAAGTACATCAGATTCCCCCACACCACACAGGAAATACAGCAGACAAAAATAGAGTTTTACCAGATAGCACAGTTCCCCCACGTCCTAGGTGCCATAGATGGCACACATGTGGCAATATGTCCACCATCAGTCACAGAGTATGTGTACCGAAACCGTAAATACCAACATTCCATGAATATACAGGTTATATGCAATGCCTCCTATATCATAACTGATCTCGTGGCCAAGTACCCAGGGAGCACACATGATTCTTACATCTTTCTTCACAGCGGCATTCACACAAGACTGCTAGCTGGGGAGTTTGGTGAAGGATATCTTCTAGGTAATGTCACTCTGTACACTGGCGCATAGATGACAAACCCATGTCAGATGGCAGAGTTACTCATCACACCTTCTGTCCCTTCCAGGAGACAGTGCCTACGCAGTGCGCACCTACATGATGACGCCCTACCTCAATCCTGCAACACCAGCAGAACGGAGATACAATGCAGCACACAGGGCAACCCGCAACGTTGTGGAGCGCATATTTGGCCTGCTGAAGAGTCGCTTCGGTTGCCTCCACAAAAGTGGAGGGGCACTACAGTACAGTCCAGAAAACACATGTAGAATAGTGGCAACTTGTGCAATCTTGCACAATATAGCTACAACCAGGGGCATACCTATAGAAATCAGTGACACTGAATCAGATGAGGATGACGATCCCATACCACCTCTACAGCCAGCAGACAGGACCAGTGCAGCAGAGGGAAGGCAAAGGCGTTCCCACATCACACACAACCATTTCAGACATGAGTATGAATGACAAAAATCCACTGACAACTGTACCTGTAGTGATAGAAATGTATTACCTTATGTCAGGTAATGAATGAGTGATAAATGAAGTAAAAAGGTGATGGAAAAAACTAAAATTAACAAAAGAACTGAGTCACGCACTATTACGTCATAGTGGCAACACCAGTGTTAATGCGGCAAGAGTCACTTTCTCCTCCCACGCACACCACTCGGGTACCCAGTTAACTCACTGGCACCCTGAATGTCACCTTCAGTGGCAGTGCTGCGCCTGGCACTGCGCCGTCTGGTGTCTGCTGCAGGTACGGCCACACTACTGAGGCAAGAACAGTCCTCAGTGTCCCCCAAGGCTACCTCACTGGGAGTGGCAGATCTCTGTCCCATGACAAGTTCAATCACATTAGTGATGAGCACAAGGCCCTGGACCACGTCCCTGCTGGTGTGTGCAGCCTCCACTTGTGCCGCCACAGCGCGACGGGCGATGAGTGCTGTGGAGTTCCCCATCCTGTTGGAGGACCTGCAGTACCTTGCAAACATTGTCCTGAATTGGTGTTCATGTCTACTCCGGCTAACCCTTTCATGGCGCAGCTCCTGGCAGAGGTCACGCACTGCACTAGTAAGGTCCCTAGTGTCCTCAGAAGCCTGCACCTGTCCCTCACGCAGCTGTGTGATGTTGCTGTTCAGTGCGTCCAGTTGCCGATGCAGGCCCATCATGTGTCTATTGTGGACTCTCAGGTTCCGGTCCAAACTCAGTATGCGCTTGTTTTGCAGGCGCTGTTGCTGCAACATAGCAGCCTCAAGGCCCCCGAACAAGGACGGACCCTCACCTGCCTCATGAGGTTGCTGCTGGGACACTGTGGCATTCCTGCATTGTGCTGGCTGACCCCTGCCTCCAGTATCTGGCTGCGCCTGCCTGGTGCAGACGGTGTGCTTGGCCCTTCCTGCTGCACATCCGAGTCGCCGCTGAAGTCTGGCAGTGGTAGTGCCCTGGGCCTGCGGCGCACAGTGGAGATGGGGAGGGACCCACTGGTGTTGGTGTCAGAGGGATGCTGGGTGTCCGTCTCCCCTACACATGGACTGTGTGTGGCTGCTGGGCCTGGCCCACCTGCAACAACAATATGCAGCATGTCAGTTCTGTATGTTACATTATCTGTCTGAAAATGGCAATAAAGGTACAGGTACTGCTTTACACGGTGTTGTGTGTGTTGTGTTACCTTGGGTGTCACTATGCTTCATTACATTGTTATGCTACTGTCTGTACTAGTTTGTGGACCGCAACTCCCATAATGCATTGTTGTGCTGCTTCTAAGATGTGGACTGGACTACTTCACACACTACTTCACATTGCATGCTAATTCCTAAGGGGCTTTTGTGCATACACATATTGGGTTCACAAACAACATTGCACTTACCTAGGCTGGTACTCGGTTGACCAGAGGTGTCAATATCTGTGACCCCTGTCACAGCTTCAGGGAGGAGTGTGGATTCCGCCAGGTCCTCCAGTGGTGTGGATGGTGGTTCGGGTGGTGGTCTGCCACCTGTGCCCCTGGCCTCCGCAAGTCTCCTTGCCACCCTCTCCTTTGCCCGGGAGCGCATTTGTACCACCTTTTCTTAGTCTCCTCTATGGAGCGCTGTGCCACTCCAATGGTGCAGATTTTTCCCTGGATGTCCAGCCATAACCTTCTTTTCTCGCTCTCAGGAACCTGGAGTGAAGATTTCCCAAACAGGCGGTCATGGCTCCTCACAACCTCTTCAGTCAGTACCTCCAGCTCCTGTTCACTAAACTTGAGCTTGCGCTTCCTCTCCTGCTTCTCCTGTGATGTTCCTGGGGTCTCCATCCTGGCTCAGGTGTTTCTGCTCCTGCTGAGTGCTGCTCTATGTGGCTGGGCTGCTCTCACTCAGGATGCTGGTTTGGGTGTGGCATCTGAAACTGCCTGGAATAACTCATTTCCTGCTGGTGATGTCATCAGGCTCTTCCAGGTGTGCATTCTCAAACTTTCTCGCAATTTTGCGATTTTTTACCGAATCGCAAAAAAAATCGCAAATTGCGAGAATGCTAATTGCCATTCGGTAAATGGGCCTCTCAAACCACAAATAGCGATTTTTAAGAAATCGCTAATTCCGAATCGCTAATTTGTTACATGGCCAATTGCTACTCGGAAATAGCGATTTCTTAAAAATCGCTATTTGCGATTCGCAGACCCCAGTTTTCATACATATGCCCCATAGTGATTTTAGCACCGCAAACCCTTTGTTGATGCAATTTTCAGGGAAAAAAACACAAGTCTTCTTCGGCAGCCCTTTTTTCCCATTTGTTTTTAAAAAAACGCAATTTTAGCTGTATTTTGGCTAATTTCTTGGTCTCCTCCAGGGGAACCCACAAACTCTGTGTACCTTTAGAATCCCTAGGATGTTGGAAAAAAGGACACAAATGTGGTGTGGATACTTATATGGACAAAAAGTTATGAAGACCTAAGTGCGGACTACACCAAATAGGCAAAAAAGGGCTCAACACAGGGGGTGCTGAGGCACAGCAGCTAAGGGGTAAAAAAAGGATATTTTTGTATATATTTTTGATAATAGTGTAAAACAATATTTTTTTCAATATTTTTGTACTTACCTTTATATGTGTAGGGTAACCATTTTTTTGTCATTGATATTTTTGACACAATATTTTTGTGTTAAGATATTTTTGGTCTAGGTATTATGTCAGTATATATAGTGGATATAGGAGTAACATTGGGAAACAGCAATAGTCTTACTCATTTGTTGACATATTTTAATATTTGCATGTGTCTTCTACACCCCTGCATAATTGTACCCCGTTAGTACCAGATTCTTCAAATTATAGCCACTCCTCCTTCTGCCACCTATACAGCAAAAACAGAGACCATGTGCAATGATCTATTTACTCATGGTGGAGAACTCCATACATGAAAGAAATGGTAGACGTAGGCAGCTATAAATTATGAGTAGTCTTTGTGAGTAATTAAAGTAGTACTACTAAAGTACTACGTTACATTCTCCAAAATACTTTGGTGAATAAACCCCATGACGCATAAAGTAATTGAAAGGACAAACATAATCTCAATTCATTATTCATGAAATTATCAACAGGAGACCACCAAGATTAATTTTATGAAAACAGCATTAAAGAAGTTTTGTGAGTGGGTCAACTGTAAAGTGGCCAAAAGCACTACAATACCCTTGAGGGTGATGGTGTGCCTTCCAAATACACATATCATAACAGGTGAGGGCCTGGTTTCTCTAATGGCGCCTCAGCTGTTGTATACTCTCAGCCTGACACCCATCTGCCACAAAAGCATGAGCTGTACCATTTTGGAAGGCTTCCTCTACTTAGGGCATGATTGATGCTGTGTTTTCATGCTCAAGAACACTAAGGCATGCCAGTTGCAAACATCAACAATTACTGTGAAAGAAAGCTCACAGTGTTTAGACCACTGCTATCTCATTTTGCAGATAGCAACCATGCTGCAAAGTGGTTGATTCTGTTAAACAATGTAAATGCTGATGTGATCGTACAGCCGGCATTAGATGTGCTCCAATAGTCAAATTGTCATTTCAGCTGGAGCACTGTCTGCAAAAAATCCTGACAACTGGGCAAAGGTCTATTAATATGGTGAGTAGACTACTCACCTACATCAACCAACCACATCATCCACCAACTACATAGAAAGACTACATAAGAATCTCTCTTTGAGAATTTGAAGAATTCCCACAGTGTATGACATGTTTCACTACTTTGAAAATTTCCAGATAGAAAGTTATTAATAAAAATAAAATAAATCAGCAGAATTTCACATAATGTACACTTACATTTGTTTAAATGGGATTTTTAACTTTCGGATTTCTAAATAAGAAGTTAATATGATAAGGCTTCTCTTCTAGTGCAAATAATAAAACATCATTTACATGAGCTAATCATTTTATATGGCTATTAATAATAGTGAAAAAGAGATTCAAAAGCCAACATAAAGATTAACAACCAGAGCTGAGAGCTCTTCCTAGTTCCAATATAACACAAAAAACAAGAAACAATACCATTAACAAAAATTGAGCCAGATGAGTGATATATAAACATTTCAGTATGCTGAGAATTTTTAAACTAAAATTAAATTTAGGCATGACATTAAAAGAAACCCTCAGAAACCCTAAAAGTCATCAGAAATAAGAGGCTTATAACATCATTACAGGTTTGGGGCTCAGACGAGCCAACCGTGGGGAGGACGCCACCGTCATAGCGGTGGTCTCCCCACCAAGCGTATTACAATGTTCCTGATGGACTGACCGGCGGGAACATTGTATTAAGCCATTCCCGCCGGTCTGACTGGGGGGAACAGTGCTATGGTATTGATCTCGACTCCTTTAAGGGAGCCGAGGCCAGTACCATAGCACACCAGCACCATCGGAATGCGCAGTCTGCAAAGCAGACAGTGCGCGTTCTGATGGTGCTGGGCAGAGTAGGCTTGCACTGGCCATGCCGTGGGCATTGCAGGGATCCTCCTGTGCCCCCCGGCACTGGCTTTCTGCCAGCCTGTCCATGGCTGGGTGACCCCATGGAAAATCTGGCGGAAAGCTGAGTTGTAATCAGCCTGGTAGCACTGTGGCGGCTGAGTACAGCTCATACCACCATCAGCCCTTTGGGAATGATGTTCTTGGCAATGACGGTGGTCCACTGGGGGATCCTCCCACCAGGGTTGTAATGTCGCGGTCGGACCACCTGAAGTGTGGATGTGTGACCGTCACCACAAGTGTAGCGGTCCTCGGACTGCTACACTCGTAATGAGGGCCTTTGTATCTATCAGCAACCCGCTCCTTCTACACCACCTCTTCATCTCTGCATCTAGCTGTCTTAGGTTCTGTGCTAGGTGCAGTGAGTAAGAAAAAAGCATCAGTATACTATACTATAACTGATAAAGAGCTTCAAAATCGAGAGGGGAAAGCATGAAGCTTTTAGCATCAAATCTCAAATATTAATCAAAGCAGAACCTCCGATAAAGAGAGGTTCAAGAAATTCAGTAGAGTCTCAGAGCAGCAAAGATTCAGGCAGGGAAATGAAAAGGTCTCTTAGAATGAATCTGAGAAGTGTCTGCAAAGAGCTTTACAGAGAAGTCTAGAAAGGGTCTAAGCAAAAACTCCTACCTACTCTAAGCACACACACAAATATAGAGTTTCATATAAGACATTCAACACAAATTGTTTCCATCTTCAGTCCTCTCACTCAATCAGCCTGCGGTGTGTTCAAGGGAACAGGAAAGCTTTGGTCATCTAAGAAATCAAATGACAATAGTCTACTGGTATTAACGATAGAATGAAACGTGAAACATTTTGTAGAAACTCAGACGAATTCCCACCGTTAGCTTACTAAAAGACAACTCCAGTTCACAATTAGGCCTTTACATCACACCATTAGTTCATAGGCCTTTCGTCCGTCTCAGCTAACTGTACTATTTGTACTATTTTTCATGTAGACACATTCTGTGGAAATTAGCTAAACATTTTAATACATTATTTTATTCTATGAAAACCAAGCCTATGGGAGGTCAAAATCTAACCTTTTCTATTAAGTCATTCTCTTTTCAGCATATTTGCATCACTAAAAGTTTAACATTTCAAATTCCTGAGCGAGGTCAGGTCTGGTAAAAAAAAAACGCATTTTGCAGCTATTCAAACTTAATACATGTAAATGTGAAAGCCTAGTGCTCTCACTTGCTTTTAAAATATGGTTTTAGTCTGAGGCCTGCATGTTTATTTCTTTATTGCATTAATCTTCATTATTTAATTTGCCCTAGCATTCAAAAAGTGTTCTTATGAGCAGGCCGTGGTCCATGAGACCATTGCTTGTTCATAAAAAAGGTTTCTGTATTTTTTTTTTTTTTAAGAGATCCTGTTTTCCTTTAAGGAGAACGGGATGCATTTTAAAAAAAGAACATTGCTTTATTTAAAAGCAGTCATAGTCATGGTGGTCTGCTGGCCAAGGAGGCCACTATGCCCATGAATGTAGCCATTCGTAGTGGGACACAATGTATGACCTACTTCATGCATATTAATGAGCTAGGTCAAATTGTGACCCAGTATGATTCTGTATTTTGAGAACTGCCCTATTAGTACATATGCCGATTCGCAAGACGCAATTGCATTCAGCAAAAGTTGGTGTGCTTTTTCTAAATCTATTTTTATACATTCCTGTTGAGGAATCACAAACTGGGAATTGTTAAATGTTGCACTTCACGATTCTTTAACAGGAATCTTTGTACAAAAGTTCTACGCTAAGAGTACTACACCCCTGAGCCAAGACCACGCTCTCCAGAAATTGATGCTAAAATTCCCTTCCAGGATAGGTCACAAACCTCGACTCAACCCTCCCAGCTGATCACTAAGCAATCTCATGGTGCAGGAAGACAGTAACCTTCCACATCTCCAGCCTTGATGAAGGTACTACATCAGCTTTGGACAAAGAAAATGAGCTCAAATTTCTCAGTCGGGGAAAACCAGAAAGAAAATAAGCAAGCAGCCCAACCACCTTGTGAAGATAATAATAGGGTTAAAATATGTATTATAAACAGCACACAAGAAATAACTCTTGAGCTCTGCCATCAGTGCTCTTTTTCAGAAGAGTTCTTCCTTTCGTTGAATACCAAAAACTGAACACCCACCAGCACTGACTACCAAAAACTGATCACTCATCAGCATACACTGTTACATAGGTTCTCATTAGGGTAATGAGACTACTGGATGTGGGCGGTATGACTGCCTGGGTTGTGGGTACTAAGTACAATTCACACCAGGTGACACCTGTCAGCCTAATCCAGGGTTTCAGGCTAACTAGCAGCGCCGCATCTCTGACTGAGATGATTGTGGCAACCAGCCTAATGGTAAGAAAGACTCCCCACGGAATTGTGGTACATCAGATCACATCCCTTTCTCTTAGTTACCAAGATCTCGCTCAGGCAAAGACAACAGAGGCAGAATGTATTTAAATAAGCATTTATTAAAATAGCTGAATCTTGATAAAAGCAGGTACATAGCAATAACAAGGATAATAAAAGATAATAGGAGCAGGCATGTGACAGCAAGTGTAAAACGCAAAAACAGTCCAACCATGCGGTCTAAATAGGGGAGTGGATCTATAGCCCCTCACCTACACTAAGTATGAGCACAGCATACTAAGCCTAATATGCCCTTTGGGTTTTCCCCTGGAAGAACATCATACCTGAAGAAGAGGTCTGAGGTCTAAAGAGACATTGTCACCATCTAGTTCAGGGCTCAGCCATCTAAGCGAGTAGCTGTAGTGAAGCTTGCAGCAATCATCATACAGTTGTGGTCCTCTGGCTGGAATCTCCTCTGTCTGGGAGTAAGTGGTGTTTTTATAATTAAACAGCTGACATTCTAAGAAATTACCCCCTTGTATGAGTGTGTGTGTTTCTGTGAATGCTGGAGATACAGCATACAACGTTTGTCGGCAAGCCTGTCTGACTGTACCCTTGAAGAAAGCACAAAGTGAAATAAATGTCCTACTAAGAACGTGATGCTTTCCTAGGCGAAAGAACAACGAGAAAGAGAAAATAAAACAACACCACAAATGGAGCTATCGCTAGAAAAATAAAGCAATGCTGAATAAAATATAACTGCATTAAAGTGCACAGCTGCAGGCCTAGTTAGCTCAAACAATGTGTCTAAAACATGGCTAAAATAGCTATACAACAACACACAGCTCCTGAACAACTGACTCTAGTCTCTTCTTTTTTGAGACTAAGGGCCTGATTAAGAGTTTGGTTTGATGGACAGGTTAATCCACCAAAAACACCATTTACAGCCAATCCACCATATTACAAGTTTACTATATCCACTGGCATGTGTAATATGGCGGATGAGATATCCGTCTCATTTGTGACGGAGGAACAAGTCTGCTAAGCTCTAAATCATGCCCTCACTCCCATTTCCCATTGAAAACGAAGGACCATTCTCCCTGATTTAACACTTCAGGGAGCTGGAGGGTCACCTAAAACCTAAGCCTCCAGCAGAAGCACCCATGTTCCAGTCAAAGCAGCATATGACATCATTCATTTTGGCTCACGTCTATATATCCCACACAGGCTCTTTGACACTATCTGACACTTGTATAGAGAGCAGAAGTTTCAGGCATGTCCCTGGTTGTTTACTCCCAATACCCTGCCCGCTGAAGTCCTGCCTGCTTGAGAAATAGCGAGAACACTTCTTTCTGAGCTGGCACCCATGCACATTCTTCCTAAATATGCAAATAGTAATGTGTTTACATTCATACTTAAACTAACTATGGCCCACATTATGAACTTGGTGCAATCACTGCTGACCGCCGTGCTGTCAGTGAACAAAAGACCGCCAGTGACGGTGAACTGCACACCGCCATATAATAATGCCAAAAAGACAAACCTCTGAAAATCTTGCAACCTCCATTCACCGCCAGGGCCAACGACAGCAGAAAGCCAGCACACCCCACCCCGCCACCGCCAAGCAGACAAATCCCCCACCCACTAAATAATGATGCACAAATCAGCTTGGCGGACAGTGAATGTCAAACGACCACTGGCGGTACGGACCGCCACGGCCAGCAGTGGGACCTGCCAACAATAAATGCACATATTGGCAAGTTTGAAAACCACACACCTGACACACATCCACAACACCATAAAACACACACATACACACCCCACAATCCTTTGCAATGCCAATAGCACAACAGAGATTGACAACACAACAGGCATGCACTGAGCTAACCATCACACAAGTCACATACAAAAAACACCACCAAAACCATGCATTGCTCAGCCACCATCACAAGCCACACACCCAACCACACAACAGCACCCTCACCAATACACCTACAACACACCACACACAACACACACCATGGCACTCCCTTATCACCACTGCTTCACAGACAGGGAGCTAAGGACCATGGTGGATGAAATACTCAGGGTCGAGTCACACCTATTCGGTGCACAGGTGCAGCAGACACCAGTGGCCAGGAAGATGGAGCTATGGAAGATGATTGTCAACAGAGTCAACACAGTGGGAAACAATCCACGCACAAGGGATGACATCAGGAAGAAATGGAACGACCTGCGCGGGAAGGTTCGGTCCATGGCATCCAGGCACAACATCACTGTACAGAAGACTGGTGGTGGACCCCCACCTCCTCCACCTGAATACACCAACTGGGATGAGAAGGTACTGGCTATCCTGCACCCGGAGGACCTCACCAGACTCACTGGAGGACTGGACTCGGTTAAGTCAACTACAATACCTTAACAGTCACCCCACCTGTAATGCATGCATCACCCCATCCCCTCACTACCAATGGACCCCATCCCCTACCCAGTCCACAACACCCACACACCCACATCCAAGTCCCCTGCATGCCCACAATCCCCCAAACAAATCACTATCCAGCCCCCTGTGCACAGTCATGTACCCCTGCATGGAATCCCAGTGGCACTACAGCACCCACAATGCACCTCCACCTCCCCTCCAAAAATGCACCTAAATGTATGCAAAGGGACTTTGCATACCACAACATGGACATTTAAGCATCAATTAGTGCTGACCAGTGCTGCAATTGACCAAAAAGTACAGGACACCCACATCTCTATTCTCTCACACACAGGCACCACCACCCATGCCACCCAGACGGAGACGTCAAGGAGTGCCAGTCCTCCACCTGAAGATGGAGGCCCCACTCAGGAGAGTGCAGAGGGATGTCTGGACACAGAGGAATTCCCTGGCCCATACCAAACCCCTGGACAGTCACCCTCCAGAAGTCCCACCCATGACACCACTGACACCCCTACCTCTCAGCCACCAATATCAGCGCTGGCCAAACAATCCTACACCAGTGTCACCAGGCCACAGACTGGCTGCCCACATGTACAGAGGCCAGAGTCTCTACCCACCAACAGGCAGGATGATGAAGGGCCAACTGCAAGTGTCACTGCCAGACCTGTGCAGGGGACACAGGTACAGAGGGCTAGGACCATTGGAAGGGCATCAGTGGGTCGGGGAGGTGGCCAAATGATAGATGCAGTAACGCAAGAGGTGATATCTGAGGTCCTGGGAACATACCACCATTCCCAGGTCAGGTTGGGCCAGATCCTAGCCACCTTGGAGCAGAATCAGAGGCTGCAGATAGCACACCACCAGGAGGCCATGGAGCATTAGAAACAGCTCAATTCCACCAAGCCTCCATTGCAGGGGTGCTGCAGCGCAAGTACCACAGCCAGCCTGAGTCCTCCACCCATTTGGAGGCCCCTACCACTAGCCAGGACACTGCCCTGCCATCTACATCTGCAGCATCCACTGGACTGGTGGCACTGCCAGAGGACTCACAGGACATCAGCACCCCTACCCATGCATCCCAGCTGCACCTTCGCAAACGTGCCCTCAGACCCAGATATCCCACAGAAATACCAGCCAAGACCAAGCCCAGCACTAGGAAGTGACTCTACCCTTAACTGTATCCCTTGTGTGCCACTGAGCTACCTCATTGACATGCCACTGCCATCTCACCATCTTCCAATGGCCCCATGGACGATAACCCTGTGCCCACTCCCTTTCACTGTCCCAACACTCATGACATTGAATAAATACACCTGTGCACTCAAAACATATGTCTTTAATCAATATGAGAGGTCAATTGTGAATGTATTAGCTAGTTGCCATCATAATGCCACTTTTATTGCAGGAGGGGATCCAACACACTGTAGTGTCTAAAGTATGTCACACTGCACATACAATTGCATTCCCTGGCATCTGCCACTTCAGTCATGGATTTGCATTGTCACTGACAAAGGACACCACAGTACTAATTACATGAGTCAAACTGAAACAATGCAGTGAAGACAGCAGCATCATTGAACAGTACCTGAGAGTCACTGGAAGTATAGCCGTATTAGCTGGGTCCTGGAGTTGATATCTTCTCACTCTTCTTCCTCACCATCACTCTCATCACTCCTCTGAGGTTGCAGGGCTGGTTGGACAGCACCCTCCTCTTCCAGGAGTGGGATAGCTTTCCTCACAGCCAAGTCATGCAGCATGCAGTAGGCCACCACTATCTTACACACCTTGTTAGGGACATAGCACAGGGATCCTCCAGAGAAATGGAGGCAACGGAATCTTGCTTTCAGGAGTCCTATAGTGCGATTTATCACTCTCCTAGTACGACCATGGGCCTCATTATAATTCCTCTCTGCATCTGTCCTCGGATTCCTCACAGGTGTCAGGAGCCATTGCATGTTGAGGTAGCCAGAATCGAAAGCGGACTTGAACACACACATTTTACTTGCATACAGCCTGCCTGTCAGCTATGTCACTGATCCAGTGTCATACACACTCACCTATGAGCCAAGTTCTGTCCCCCTGTAGTTGTCCCAACATGTGTGGCACACTGCTGTTCCTCAGGACAAATGAATCATGGACTGATGCTGGGAACCTTGCATTGACATGTGAAATGTATTGATCAGCAGTGCACACTAGTTGTACATTCATGGAGTGATAGTTCTCACGATTCTTATATACCTGTTCATTCATTCTTGGCAGTATGAGGGCTATGTGGGTTCAATCACATGGGGGATATTAGCAAAGGCATAGAATCCTGATTTGATGGTGGTGAGAACAGCCCTTTGGGGAAACTGGACATAAGTTTGCAAGTGTTGAACAAATGCATCTAGGATATTTGATAGGATGTGGCTGAACATTGGCTGAGATATTCCTGCAGCCATGCCCACTGTCACATGAAATGAGCCTGTGGCCAAAATATGGAGCACAGATAGCACCTGCACAGTTGTAGGTATGGCATGATGATTCCGATTGGCCAGCTTCAGAAAAGCTTCAGAACAGGATCCATTACTGCACAGAGGTCATGGACTGTAGCTCGATTAAGTCGGTAGGTAATGATGATGTGACGTTCCTCCATGGTGGTCAGATCTACCAGGGGTCTGTGAACAGATGGGGCCCTCCGTCGCCACATGGGTCTGTACCTTTGGGTGACGAAGGAACACATTTTGAGTTTCGACATTCAGCTGCATCACATGATGTCACAATACTTTTCTACAATGCGGCACATAGGTAACGCACACAAACAAAAAGAATGAGGAATACCGTCAGGCTAATGTGTGCTGATGTTTCTCAGTCAAAATGGCATCACAGTGTAGACACACCTTCAACCATGAGTACATTTGGGGATAAAATAATTATGTCAGTAATCGACAAAGGGGAGAGAGAATGGGGCAATGGATGAGGCCCCCGGCGAGACTATGGAGACACAGTGAAAGCAAAATGGCAGCCTCCTGCCATCCCGGTATGGTAGTGTGGAAGTGACTTCATTCCACTGGTGTTAGTTGTCAAGGCAGTAGGCGGTAGGCGGTGTTCACCGCTGTGCACATGATCATTGGATTACATGATTGTCAATGGAGAACCTGGGCCAATCATGATTGCCGCAGGAGGTGACGGTGCACACTGCTGCGGTATCTACCGCCATTTTGACAGAACCTTGACACTTGACTCCACCATTACGTGAAGGGTAGAACTCCACTGCGCACGCTGCTGTGTCCTGACTCTGGCCCTTGAGATGGCGCGTGTCACAGGGGAACCGGCCCTGGCCTTTACCGCAGAGGAGCTTGAGAAGCTGGTGGGCAGGGTTCTACCCCTGTATGTGAAGTTGTATAGGCGATCAGAGGAGCAAGTGAGTTGCTATGTGTCAACCTTAGATGTGTCTGATTGTGGTGGATGCCTGTATGCATTTGTGTTCTCTGTGTGACTGCCCAGCTGTAGTGTGTCTGGAACTTACTGCTTGTAAATTGTTCATTTGCAATTCTTCACAGGCCATGTCAGTATGAACGAGCATGGCATTTGCGTACGGGGCACCCACACTGACGTCTGTTTCTTTACTCTGTGTGTCCCATGCAGGTCAGCACCCATCAGCAGAGGGGCCTGTGGCAAGCCATCAGCAAGGAAGTGAAGACCCTGGGCGTCTACAACTGGCGGAGCACCCACCGCAGGAAGCGGTGGGAGGACCTGAGGCGCTGGGCCAGGAAGACCAGAGAGGCCCAGCTGGGGAAAGCCTCCCAACGAGGAAGGAGTGCCCGTCAGACTCTGACCCCCCTAATGGCCTGTATTCTGGCAGTGGCCTATCCGGATTTGGATTGGCGCTTGAAGGTAGACCAGCAGACACAAGGAGGTGAGTACCAACACTGTTGTGATGCCACTATGATGGGTGTAGTTGGGTGCTGAGGGATGCATGCATTGTAGTGCCAGGCACTTAGACAGGTGTGTCCCTGCAGTCCTGCCCCCCTCTACGTCCTTGGGATAGTGCCATAGCTAGTTTTGGCAGGGTCTGTAGGCCTGTGAGGGGTCCCATTTTTGTCATATGTTATTCATTGTGGCCTCATGAACTTGTAGATGTATTGGCTTGGTATAGTCTCTCATGGGTTCACTTCACATAGTGTATCAGAGTTGTGTTTCAGGATGGTAATGTAGGGTATTCTGGGGTCATGCCTACTGGTCAGGGCCACATTCATAAAATATGTTGTGTCTGCTGAGGGTTCGTGTCTGACCTGGGTGGGAGTATCTGTGTCCCAAAATGTACCTATTTCAAGGATTTGACATACTTTTTTCTTGTTTTGTTTCCCCACCCCTGTGCTCTTGTGCCCCTGTGTACATTAGCATCATCTGGAGAGGGAGCTGAGGCACTGGGGAGTGAGGATGCAGCAGCCTACGGTTCCAAGGAGGCACAGTCGACCAACGCCAAGGGGACCAGTGGGTTGGAGGGCAAGGGGAGTACCACGGGGAGGCAACTACCACTCGAGGTAGTGACTCTGATACCTCCTCCAATGGCAACTCCCTGGTGGTGGCGGACCCTACTGGGCCCACCCATTCTTTCTCATCTTCCGCTACCCCCATACCATCACTGCCCTTCCAGTTGTTCCCCACTGAGTTGCCCGTGCCCGCTCACCCAGGAGGGTGGGAGCCTTCTTCACTCTGGCACCTCATCCCTTGCCCAAGTCAGCCCAGAGGAGGCTATTGGCCTCCTGAGAACCATCTCTGTAGGGAAGACAACCATTGTGAATGCCATCCAGGGGCTAGCATCCCACATGCAGCAATGCAATGCATACCTGGAAGGTATTCATGGTGCCATGTCTGACCTACAGAGATGTTTTCAGGTTCTGGCCTTCTCTTTGACGGCAGGCAGTGTCCCTGGTCTTTCTGTTCCCCCTCCCACCACCTCTACCCCTTCCAGCACCCCATTCCCTTCACCCATCCCAAGAACACATACAGACAGCCCTGCACACAGATCAACACACAAGAAGCACACAGAGAAACACAAGTACCACACTTCCACTATAGGCAGGCGCCACTGTGTCAAACTCCCCACCACCCTGTCTGTCACCTCACCATGCACACCCACATGCACTGCACCCTCAGTCACTGCTGCTGCCCCATTCTTGCAGTCACCAGAACAGCTAACATCCATTCATGCACCCCAGACACCACACCTGCACTCACCACAACTACATTCACAGACACTTGCAGCACACTCATCAGTCCTTCAGACACCCACACAACATCCATCCACACTGGCAGCCTGTCTTCTCCCACTGTGTCCACCACCCCTCCTCCCAAAACACTCAAACGTTCACACACATCCACACCCCACACACATCCACCATACATAAGCATCCTAAACAGGCACCTGCATCCATGTCCAGCACACCTACACCTCTTACGACCAGTCCCTCAACCTCCACTCCCAGACCTGGCTCCAGATCCCCTAATAAGCTTTTCCTCTCCCGTGTTGACCAGAGTGAACCCACTAGCCCACCCCGTCTTGTCCCTAAACATTCCCATGCCCTTGCCCAATCCACTCCTTTCTCATCTAGGTCCGCCCCCCTGTCCGCCCTTCCCATTTACATGCCCCTTCCCCAGGGTGGAGGGATCCCCGTGTTGCCCCAGGTCCCTCTGCCACTCCTCAGTCCAGGCCCACTCCCCCTCCTTCCAAGGGCAAGCCCAAACCCTCTCCACCTCCTAAACCGAAGCCCAAGACCCCCCTTCAAGACCTGAGTCCCCCTCCCCGGGCGCCCCTCTGCCCCATTCCCTGAGGTGCCTGGCTGCCCCATTGGTGCCCCTTCCCAGTGGAGTTTCCTTTAGACACGTGGGGGTCAAGTTTGGGCTATATTTTCCCTTCAGGAACTTTATGATGGACTGGCCAATGGCCTTATTTGGTCATTCCTGTTGTTTCGTCCAATAAAATTGGAGTGCCCAACAGTGCTGCTAGCACAATATTGACCCATTGTGCAGCGTTTCACTATGGGGGTGTGTTGTGCACGGGTGTGTGCATTGGTGCAGGTATTTGTTGGCTTGCGCCTGGTAAGTACATCTTGTTATGATATGTATGGCTTGGGATGGTGGGAGGGGTTAGGAGTGCGTTGCGGGGTGGGTGGGGTGGGTGTGTAACTGTGCCCTTTCTTCCCATGTGTACTAGGCTGCGGTACTTACTGTTGTCGTCTTCGTCGTCTGTCACGGTCCTGGAGGAATATGGCAAGGAGAAGCACTGGCATTATTTCCAACACTCCCTCCATGTCTGCGTTGGCATGTTCTGTGTACCTTTGGTGAGTGTTTCCTTTTATATTGTTCGTTTTTGCCACGCCTTGCGTGGCGGTGGTTCCTGCCCCAGAACTCTTGGCGGTGTGGTGTTTCATTATTTGGTGGGAAGGGTAGGGCCTTTCCGCCGGCCTGAGGTCAGCATCCTCCGTTGTCGGCGGGACTACAAAAATGGCGGTGTGTGGATGGACAGCTACTTCTTTCTCATTGGCTTCATTATTTGGCGGTCCGGACCGCCAGCCTGTGGGCGGTAGTTACACCACCGCCGGCGGTCCGGTGTTTCCCACCATGTTCATAATGACCACCTATGTTACAATGTACAAAGTATTGACACAAGGGTTTTTTGTGTGACCTGACTCTCTTATGTTGCTTAATGGGGCCCAAAGCGTTCATGTTTAACACATGGAGGAATATATGAAAGCACATATTAAGTTATGTCAGCTAGGTGACCCATACTTTGGTCTCCTGATAGCAGGTTCTGATTGGCAAGCTGGAAACAGAAGAGAGCTGCATAGCACAGATATGTGTTTTTCCACAACGCTCAGACTAGAGGACTTGGGACCTGATTTAGAACTTGTCAGAGGAGAATACTCTGTCACAAATGTGACAAATATCCTGTCTGCTGTACTACGATCCCATTTTATCCTATGGAGATCATAATACGGTGGACGGGATATCTGTCATGTTTGTGATGGAGTATTCCATCCACCACATTCTAAAGAAGGCCCTTACTCCTGCTGTAAAGCTATTTATGTCAATGTATGAGACTGTAGCTCGAAACCCACGTATGCCTAAACATTGCACTTCCGCTTAAATGGCGCTTGAGAGTGCAAGGAATGATGGTTATTCATGGACATGGACGACTACCAGTTAGGAATTAAAGCGTCAACACTGCAATCATAGAGTGTAGGAACTAGATCACGGTCACCAGAGGGTACTTATGTTCAATTGCCAGCAATACTGGTTAACAGACTTCATCTGAAAGTATTTTCAGTGCAAACCACTTGATAAAAATAACAACTAAAACATGTATTATTCCTCAGTAGCATCTAGCAGATTTACAACATTATTAAAGGTACAGTGAAAAATGTCACAAAGTGTCAAAAAATCCCTATTTCCACCAAGACTGTTATTGAAATGACACGAGCAGTCATTCTAGCACAGTAATTAAGAAAAATCGAATTTAATAAAGGTAAGAGTACAAGAAACCTACACAGTTTTACAGTAACAAACTCATTGTGAAATCCAGATTGCCCAGTCTTTTCTATTTTGTGCAATAGTTAATGTTTTTTTTTTTTTGCAAGCATAACCTGAAAAATAGAAAGAAAGAGGGATTGGCAAGGCCAGCTTGTCCTGGCTTTAGGTTGGAAATGCTGGTCTAATGCCTTTGCCAGGTCTTTTTGTCAATACTGTACAACATTGGAAAACAAAAAAAGCGCGATGATGTGTACACATGCGTGCATCATCATGTCCATGCATGTGTCATGACACTTTAGTGACCAAGACTGATGATGTATCTACCTGCATGCATCATCATACAAGCACAAGCACATGACATTATGAGGCTGACTTTTTGTTTATTTTTATAATTGTTTTGTTTATATTTTTGTTCACTGTTCTAAGAAGGGCGGACTTCAATTTAAAAAAAATCATAAAACTACCAAAAAAAAAAAAAGATTGCAACCAACAGATCGAAAGAGCAATGGAGGAGCGCATGGGGCAGAGTCAATGTGGAGGGGACAACTGGAAGTCAGGGTGTGGGAGCAACATATGAGCTTAAGAAGATGGAATAAAAAGAAAAAGCAACAAAGCCTGGCATGGAGGGGTATATGAGCTGGTGGGGAGGACTGTGCACATGGAGCAATTGGGGGGGGGGTCAAGTTATAGGGAAACGCACCACACAGTGGAGAAAACAAAAAACCACATGCCCTCCCATGGAGTGATGAAAGAAAAACTAAAACATTATTCCTTGAATGTAAGCAGTGGATACAATTCAACCATTCAAAAGGATGGTAAAGAACTATCCCCCAGGGGTGAACAAACTCAAGAAGACGAAAGAAAGATGTCAAATAAGAAGCAGTTAAATGAGACTGACAGGAAAGACTGCCAACGGTAAGCAATAGGCTAGCCTAAAGCCGACAGTATGTATTAATATTGTCCACAATAGGTCTTAGAAAACAGACAGCTGCATCTGTCTGTGGTGAAAATAGATAAAGAAAATAAATAATGCTGCTGCCCAAATATGGTGGTCCAATACATGCAAAAAAATAATTATCACATAATATTTTAATAGCACAATTAGGGTGCTTAATTATCACATATTATTTTATTAGCACGGTTATTAGCACAGTTAAGGTGCTTCCTGGTGGGCGTGTGTACTTTGGGCAGTTATAGAAACCTGAAGACATAGTTTAAATACACAAGGATGACTAAAGAGAAATAGAAAGGGATAAAGAATAGAAAGAAAAACATATTGGTAATGTAAAGCATTGGCCCACCTGCACTGGCACTGAAGAGCACTTTTCGTTAAGCGAATGTGATCAATCAAAATGTCACTCACAGCACACAAAAGCGTATGTCTGAAGTGGGCTGATCAATTGCCCCTTGTTGTGTGCTGTGGTGGGAGGACATAAAATGTCAATGACAGTTGTACAGACCAATGAATGAAGAGTGCTGAGAAAAAATCCCTGTTATGTATGTTATATGCATGCATTTTTAATTCATGAAAATGAAATGATTACGTGAGGGTGGTGAGGCAGCTAAACCTATCTATAGAACTAACAAGCATTAGCACTGCCAATAGGTCTAGCTAGGAATGATGAGTTTAGGCACTCGGTAAGTCATCACACACATATTCTGCCCCTCATCTTTGCACTTGTGCATCCATTTATCCTTCCACTGACTCATTCTTGTATTCACCCTCTGACACAACTTCAATAAAAGACACACAAACTCAACAACATATGAAAGCTAAATTAAAAGAATACAGGAAGAAACAATATGCTTCTGATTAAACATGGTGGGACTTATACCTGGCATACTTGGTGTGGTTATCCTCCTAACCTTTTGTCTTCAGACCTCCAGTTTGTTGACTTCATTTGAACTGGTTTTAGGACTCCCACTTAGTTTACTACTGCTAACCATTGCTCAAGTGTTTATGCTCACTCCCTAAAACAATGTAGAATTGGGTAAAACCCAATTGGCATATTTCATTAACTTGTAACGCACTAGTAACGTGGAACTACATGTGCCCAGAGCTTGTAAATTCAATGCTAATAGAGGGCCTATATCATTGATTGTGCCACCCACTTAAGTAGCACTTCAAACATGCCTCAGACATGCCTTTGCAGCCAGTGTGTGTGCAGTTTTAAAATGCCATTTCAGCTGTGCAAAAAAACCTTTTGCCAGGCCCAAACCTTCCTTTGTAATACATATCAGCACCCCTAGGGTAGCCCCTGGACAGCCCAGAGAGCAGGCTGCCAAGTATTTAAAACGTGGGACATGTTTTATTAGTTCTACAAGTCCTGATACTGAAAAGCACTTAAATTACTTTTTCACTACTGTAAGGCCCACCTCTCCCATGGGAGACCACTGGAGTTGCCTTATTACATTTAATGAGCTGTAATTTCCAAACAGGAGCTGGTAACCATTTCATGTTTGGTGCCTTTGGAATTGTAGACGGACCGACTTTAAATTATAATTTTGAACATGCCACTTTTAGAAAGTTGGCATTTTCCTGCAGTAGCCATTTGGTGCCTGCAGCTTGTTTCTGGGTCACATGACTGGGTGTAGTTGACAGCCGGGTTTTCTGTATTCCCCCCAGACAACCACACACAATAGGGAGCTGAGGTGTGCCAGGATGGGCCATCAGTGGCAGGATTGGAGGTAGGAGCTGGGTACATCCCTACTTACACTTGAATAGGTTGTGTCCTGCCTCCACAAAAAGGAGTGCATACCCCTGTAGTTGGCTTGGGCCAGTAAGGCAGGCCACCTGTGAACTTCACAGGCTTGCATTAGAAAGCTTCTCCCCACTTCAAAGACACAACTGGGTATAATACTGGACCTCAAGCACCGCGTCTTCAGTGCACTTCTGGACCTATGGATACTGTGCCAGTAAGAGGGACTACTGTGCTGCTGAAAGGACTGCCACTCTGCAGGACTGCTACTCTGAAGAACTGCTGCCCTGCTGTCCTGACCTGCTGCCTGCTGCCCTTTGGCCTGGGTGAGAAAGACCGGATCTGCCTCTCTTGAACCCCAAACTCCATAATAACTCCATGGTGTGGTTGGCTGGCTCCCTGATCTAAAGCCTCGGGGGCATAACAGGCTTCCAAAGACTATGCACCTGCACCTGGAATGTGCCACCTGTGAGTCTACCCTGTCAAGTAGTTCCAACCCAGTCCTGGACCCTTGGAAGTGGGCCCAAGGTGCTCTACTAGCCTCTGTGGATCCAGCAGAACCGACACAGCTCCTCTGCTGTGTGGATTGGACCTGTTGAAAAGACCTGCATTGCGTCTGCAGACCACAGCTGCTTTGAAACCTCATCAACAGAAGTTTTGATGGAGACGTCAGACTCCCAATCACAGCCTTGCAGCCCCCCCAAAAATGACACATCACCTTGACTGAGTGAAGAATCCACAACACAGGACTTCTATTGCAAGCCCTCATCGACAGGATCCTCAATGACGACACAGAACCTCACATCGCAGCCCCACCTCACCTTGGAATCAACGCATCACTTCGGCTGCCCAACGCATATTCGAGTGAATCTTTGCAATGCTCCCCAACCCAGCATTTAAGGTACTTTGTTAAGATGGCCTAACTGGGCCCTGTAGCTGGCTCGTGCTCCATTGGGGTTTGCCTGAGCTTGTGACTTTGGCCCGGTTAGGCACGACCAGATGTCCACAGTTGACACTTTGTGGTTTTCTGTGCTATTTTCACTGAAACCTTTAAAAATGCATTTCTCCAGTTCTACTATTGGGATTTTTGTTGTTGTTGTCTTGTTTTATTTATTAAAAAATGCTCTATTGCTCTAACTTGGTGTGGAATTTTTTTTTGTATAGCGTTTTTCACTTCATTACTGTTTGAAGTGTTGCACACATACTTTACACATTGCCTCTGAATTAAGCCTGACTGTTCTGTGCCACGCTACCAGAGGGTTGAGCACGGGATAATTTAGGGTTGGCTTGTGCCTCACCATGACAAGAATTGTGGTTGCTGCTTGACTAGTGGGCATATGCTTGCAATATGAAACTAAACAAACCAGAGGGTGTCTGTCTTGCAGAGGTTTTATGTATAGTACATCTTTCTTTTAAACTTTCAGTACAGCCGCCATGTTTAAGACTAACATGTTGGATATTTTGGAATGACAAAATAATGATATACTATATACAGCAGCATTCCCTAATGGTTACCTTCTTAAAAGGAAGCCACCACCCGGAATGCGGCACACTGCAAATGAAATGAGCAAAACATAGGCAATTGCCTATAGGGCTGTAATATCTTCATAAGAAAATGTAAAATAACAAAGGAGAAGAAGGAGGAACTATAAAAGGAAACAAAAAAAAAAGAACAGACTTGGCAACCATTCTTGACAATGACGCATGCTCAGTTACAGGTGGATGAGCACATCTAACCAGAAAATGATGTAATTCTTAGGGCAAGAGAGGCAACAATTGATGTGGAATTAACCATTACTCCATGCAATAATCTGTCATAAATGGAAACAGAGTGCCAATGACCCTCAGTCAAACCAATGGCAGAAGAGGGCTGACCTAAAAGCCCTTTATCTATCTAGGTGAATATGTATTTAAATATGGCTGTATGTATTACTTACTGATTTTTTTTAATTACAAGATCCTAGCAGACAGTTAAGCACGTCAGAGCTACCGAAGAGATACTAGCAACAATTATTTTAACTAGGCTTTTTCAGAGGGGGTAACTAACACCAAGATTCTTCCCTGCAAAGGTAATCTGTTAGATTTCATATACCAAAGTATCTAGTTTTAGGTTTTCATACAAAGTAAGGACAACCAACTCTTATACATCTATTTACATTAATATATGCTTTTTATGATCAACATAACAGGCCTACTGCCTTTATGACAGCTTTTCAATCAAAACAAATCCAAACTAACTATGGCATTTAAAATATATTTTTCTAGTCAATCAATTAGAACCTTTGCTGTTATTGGCTTGTCAACATACTCAAATTGGGCTGACTGTCTTGAGCTTAAGCGTTCCCACAGGCAACTATCTGACATGGAGTCATAAAACTACAAAAATATATAAAATTGCAGGTGGCAAAGAAAAGTACGATCTCTTCTTAAAAAGTCTAACAAGGGTTCATATAGTGCAAATCTTCCATACCTACAGTTTTGCAGAGGGGGTAACGAGCACTGAAGCCCTTGCCTGCTAGGATAATCTGTGAGACTCCACATAAAATGCCCTCTGTTGGTTTTATGCAGGGTAATAAAAATCCACAGTTAAATGTTTATTGGCTTCACACTAAATCCAAAACAGGCCTACTGAAATATGCATAAACTGGAAACCATCATGCATAAAGTCATAAAATTAGAAATATGTACAGAATTACAGTTGGCAAAATAATGTACAACTCCTTTAAATAGGATCTAACAGGAATAATCACAGTGTAAACTTTCCTCTCAGGGTTTGTCAGAGGGGTTACCAACACTACAACCCTTGCTTATTATGGTAATCTGTGAGATTGCATGTAACTAAATACCTATCTACTGCCTGTAACATAGTGTGATAATCTTCCATTAGAGACATTTTGGCTTTAAACATTATTTTTTCACAATAAATAAGCCATGCCTCCTGGCTTTGTCATAACCTTACATAATAAATACACCAGACATATGGTATCAGGAATAACTTGTCACTGTGCATCAGTCAAGTCTATAGCTGTTATTACTGGCTTGTCATCATTGCCAACTCAGTCCTACTATACTGAGCACAAGCATTCCCACAAGGCAACCATCAGGATACAGTCATAAAATTGCAAATGTACACAAAATTACAGATCACGAAGTTAAATACTATCTCTCCTAACAGGTCTTGCCAAAGATTATCAGTGCAAATCTATAATCACGGTTTATCAGAAGGGGTAACAACCGCCCAAATCCTTGCCTACTGTGAGAATCCATGTAAGAAATTACTTTTCCCTAGGTTTTAATGCAGAATAATTGCAATCTACTTTTTCATGTCTATATACTTTTGCATAGGCTTTTCATACTCAATATATCACGCCTACTGCCAGAAATGACAATCATGCATATACCCTTTATCATCGGCTTGTCACCATGCTGAACTCAAACCTAATGTGTTAATAGAAGGCTTTACCACAAGACAATCATCCGGTATACTGTAATAACACTACAAATATGTACAAAATTGCAGTGTCAAAACAATATAACATTCCTGCTAATAGAGCATATTAAGGATTATCATAAAACGAATATCATAGTGCAAATCTTCTATACCAGTGATTGTTATCCTGTAGTCCGTGGGGGTCTGCAACACGTACTCAGAGGTCCGCAACTGCTTACAAAACATATATAGAAAAAGAGGCAAAATATAAAATTGCAAATTTGAAAATGTTCTGTAAAAATGAAGGAATCTGAAATTGGAGGCAAAAAATTAAGTTGGTATCCTTATATTTATTTGTGGGAGCAGTGCAAGAACATCATACAAAATATAGTGTGGACAATGGACAACCACAGTTGAATACAGAGAAACCTTGACCTTCGTATTAAAATTATTTTGTTAGTCTTTATATTTCTCTGTGAATTAAACAACATATTTTATTGTGTGTATTTGTTTTAATGAGTGCTTGCTTCTACATATGTGTGCATTGTGCTGAGTTTCAAATGAATGGGGTACCTAGCTTCTAGTAATAACTAAATGGGGGTCCTTGGATTTTAATAATGATTCAATGGGTGTCCTCTGATTCCAGTAATAATTAAGTGGGGATCCTAAGATGTCAAAAGGTTAAGAATCACTGGTCTATACCCATGGTTGACTTGGCCAGGTCACTAACACCAGAACCCTTGACTACTAGTCTAATCTGTAAGAGCCCACGTAAATACCTGTCTGCAGCACAGAGTAATAATCCATCCTTAAAAGCCTATTGCCTTTAATGCATGCTTTTTGCAATAAATTAAGCCTACTTGCTTTGTCCTATGGACGTCATTTAGGGGTCAGAGCTACGACCCTTGGCTTGCCCTTTGCTACCCCTGGCACTGCTTTTGCAACCCCTGGCCTCAGAGGTGGCAAATTCAGGGAAGAACACAGTGGCAGCTGGTCCTTATGAACGTCAGTTGAAGCCCCATTCTGTTTTCTGTCAATGTTTTTATGATACTTATGGTGAGTAATAATATATTATTTACTATTAGTGTAATAAAATGGAGTACAATTAGCTGGAATATGCCCTTCCATGGCAGCTAAGGTAAGTAAAAAATGCTTTTAAATGTATGCTGTGTGCATGCTTGCGGGTGAGAGTGTGTTTATGTGAGTGAGAGTGTATGAAGGTGTGAATTTGTGTGTATGTGTAAGTACTTGTGTGTGAATGAAAGAGGAGGTCAAAGGGCATGTGATGTCCCTCCTGATACCCCTGGCATTTTCGTGAATTGACACCCTAACTTTCATTATAAACAGATTATGCCAAAGGAATCTGACATAACTTTTCTCAGTGACCTGAAAAGGTCTGTATCGCTTACCATTGCATTGACACTATGGGGGTCATTATGAGTGTGGCTGTCTTAAGACAACATAACACTCGACGTGGCAGTACCCCCACATTACAACCTGTCCGTTAGACCACCAGGGAACTGCCAGCTCCACCAGGATCATGAATCCCGGAGGCCTGATGGTGGCAGAGATTGTAATCAGGTAGGGCAGCGCTACCCTGCAGATTACAACCTTTATCTCCACTATCCTTTTCATGGCTGTAACACCGCCATGAAAAGCCTGGTGGAGAACAGGTGCAGTGGGATACAGGGGGGGGGCACCTGCACAGCCCATGCACTTGGCATGGGCAGTGTAGGGGCCCCCGTGCCCAGCACCATCGCAATGTTTTTAAGGGTGCTGTTGCACCCTGCTGGTTACATCATTGCAGCCGGCTTGATCACGAGTAGAAGACAATGCTGTAGCCTGTTTCCCGCTAGGCCGGACGGTGGAAACTCAGGTTTCTGCCCGTTGACCTAGCGGGAAACTCATAATGACTCCAGCGGGGAAGTTGTCGCGTAGGCCGCGGCCACCCTGTCGGGAATTTGGCGTAAGGGCTTTCCTGATCCGAACTCAAAATTACCTCCGATATTCAGCACAGCATGCTGAAATTCACATAAGCTGGCAACTATCATGTATATTTACAAATATGTACAGAATTACACTTGGCAAAACAATATACAACCCTTCTCAACAGTCCTAGCAAGAATCATCACTGTGAAAATCCCCAGGGTTTGTCAAAAACCTTGCCTACTATAGTAATCTGTAACAATACATATAACAAAGTACCTGGCCATAGTGAATAACACACAACCTACTGGCTTTAACAAACTCTAGTCACAATAAATAAGCTAGGCTTACTGTCTTTGTTTTAACTTACAATAAGCAGATCAGGCCTTGGGTATCTGATATGTTTCAACAGGCACACATCAGGCGTATTGCTTGTCACCATAACCAACTCTGGCCTATTGTTGCTAGAGTAAGTTTTTGAAATAGGCAACCATTAGGCACACAGGCACATACTAACAAAGGTATACAGATTACAGTTGGTCAAGCGAAATACTATCTCTCCTAAAAGGGCCCAACAAGGATTATCACAGAGCAAATCTTCTATATGCAATGTTTGTCACAGGGGACAACCAGCACCAACCCCCTTGCCTACTTCAGTAACCTGTGAGATTCCATTTAACAAAATACCTATCTATAGGGTTTAATATAGAGTGATTTTACATGCCTAAAGACTTTAACATACACCTTTCACAATAAATATGTCAAGCTTACTGCCTTTAGCATAAAATTCCATGATGAACAGATCAGGCCTATAGCCATGATTATTCTTTTGTCAGCATAACCAACTCAGTCCTGTTGTATTGACTATAAGTTTTGTCACAAGCCATGACATGCAATATAAGCACTCATTTCTAGAAAGATGCAACTTCGGCCTAATCAAATTCTGTACTCAGGAGAACCAACATGTGAGCCTAAGCCCCTCTCTCAGTTGTACACTGGAAGCCCTTTTTTTTGTTGCTCACATACGTTCTAACGATAGCTACCCTCTCAAGCTAGACCTTACAAAAACGAAGGGAATAGTGGCTGCTGGATCTCTGAGAAGAGACAGGTGCAGGCTCACACTTTGAGGAAGCAGTCATAGGAGACTGAGGCCCTCATTATGATATTGGCAGTAAAAACCACCTACCACCTCTGTGACGTCCGCCAAAAGACCGTTGCCACGGCTACCAGCCGTCCGCCGTATTATGACCGCAGCCGGATTTCTGCCAGAAGGATGGCGGAAATCCAGCTGTGGCCATGCCGGCTGATGGCGGTAAGGTGGTGCTGCTGCCAGCAGCAGCACCACGCCAGTAGACCGTCGCCAGCCGTATTTTGAGAAATAATATGGCCTGGTGGTGTTCTGCTGGCAGACGCTGCTGGTGGCAGCAGCGTCCCGACCTGCCTCCTGCCGGAGGACCCCCTAAACACAGGTAAGTGGGATCTCCAATAGGGGAGGTGAGGGGTGGGGGGTGTTGTGTGTGGGTGTGTGAATGTTTGTGCATGCGTGTATGTGGGTGTGTGTTCCATGTAGAATGTGTGTGCATGTATGGATGTGTGAGTGTGTGTATGTTGTGTTCTGTGAATGCGTGTCTGCGTGTATGTATGAAAGTGTGTGCGGACGTGTGTGAATGGATGTATGCATGCGTGGATGAATGTGGGAATGGGCGGGTGTATGCATGTGTGCGTGTGTGAAGGGAGGGGCGTGAATGAAGGGGTGTCTGGATAGGAAGAGGGGGGTGAGGGGATCTAGGGAGGAAGGTGGGGGTGGGGAAGACCTCTATCAGTGACAGGGAAGGGATTCCCTGTCACTGATAGTGCCTACCACCATGGTTTTCATGGCGGTAAGGAAGCCACGAAAACCACAGCGGTAGGTGGGGTCATTATCCTGCAGGCGGTACAGTGATGGCCGCTGGGCTGGAGATTAATATGGTGGAAAGTACCGACAGCCTGTTGGCAGTACTTTCCATCATATTACCGCCCACCGCCAGGGTCATAATGAGGGCCTGAATGCTTTATTATTGAACACATTACTCCTGTTATGTTTATTGGCCTGCATGATTTGTCAACACTGACTATCAGCAGTGGAGGAACCCTGCTTCAGCTTTTCATTAACACCAGGTAAGTGTGGGGAATTTGAGGGGGAACCTTGTTTGAATACAAAAACACTTGTTAACATTGCAAATAGTCAAGAGTTTGTGTAACTCATGAGTAACTCTAAGAGGTTAGATAGCACATCCATTCAGATTCGTTTGCGTTCTTCGTGTGTTTTGTTGTGTTTGAGTTAAGCTCTTTGCGTATTGAGCAATACTACGAGTTTGAAGGAACAGAAATTGGACGTAACATTTAAAAAACACATTTGGCTTTGAGACCATTCACCAAAATATTGTTTTTGCTGTAAACTCACCCATAAATGCCAAGATGATGTCCCATCGCTGTCAATGCTATAGAAGTTCTGTTACTCACTATCCGGATTCCCTATTTGCTCCTGAGTAGTCCATGGGACCTTCGCCTGCCCTTACATTTTTTTTCTAACATTCTCAAAGAGGAAGGGGGCTCCAAAAGACCCTCTCTCCTTTGCGACTGGGTTACCAGCAGCTTTAAACTGGTGGTAAAGTAATACTGTTTTGCGACTGGAATTCGGTCACAAAACAGTAATACATACCATACCAATTCAGTATTTTTAAAGGGTGCACTAAACTCACCCCTTCCAAATACCGAATCGCTAACACAAATTGTGATTCAGTAACACTTTACAGAATTTCAATTTGTGCTTTTTAATGCTTGATAAAGCATTTTGTGTCCGCAAACAGTCTGATTCTGTGAATCGGGCTGTTTCTGAGTGCAAAAATACTTTGTACATCTGGCGGTAATACTTTAATTTTGTTTTACCCATTACAAATGCTTCTAGGTCGCGTTGCGCTGTGTGTGCCAAAAATGAACCAGGATTCTATGTCAGGACCAAAGGCTCTGATTATGCTTCTATTTCCATGCTTTTAATTTTCAGCAGCCAAGAAGAAAACAAAGCAAAACTTCACACCCCATGACTATCATAGAGCCTAGCCCTATATAAACCCATAAGGAATAGAACCCCTCCTCTTTCTTTGCTGCTTCGCAGCCAGTTAAGTGTCTACTCTTATACTTGTATCCTTATGTGTGTGTTTTATTGCCACGAGGAGCATGTCGCGTTCAAGCGTTTTTTGTCTTTTTCAATTAAAAGGAACCCACTCGTCTGCAACAGGCTCCTTTCTGGTCTGACTTTCGTTTTATCGGATACTTCTGTTTTTTCATAGCGCGTCATTTGCGCGCATCCTGGGGAGCGTCTTTCCTCTCCGCAATGGTTTTTTATTGACCCGCATTGGTCTAAGTGTGGAGTGGGAGGAGCCTTCCTGTTGGCTCATTCCCCCTGGGGCTAGGCGCATGTGAGAGACGTGTGTTTTGGCTTTTCCAGGCTTTAACCTCTGCTCTTCAGTTTACGCCCGACTGTGCATGGCTTTTGAGCTGTAATAATTATAATTTATAGGCCTTGCCTTGTGAATGCCACTTTATTAGTGGATTTTTTTTTCCTTTGTGTAAGCAGGCCTCCCTCCACGTTCTAATGGTTGCTTGAGGCCATCCCTGGGCATATTTACCTGGTTAAAAAGTTTCAGCTTGCTTCCCCACTTCATTTGAAGTTCCTATTGGCAGTTATTCTGCCCACTTTAAAGTTTTCACCTTTGGTGACCTGAATTTTTGAGCCATGGCTGGCTATGAAGGAGAATCGGGGGAAGGTACCTTTTATGATAACTCCATGGGGTCGTTTGAGCATGACCTTGTCTATGCCCTGGATGCTGGTGGTCGGCACACTGTCAATGTGACCTTGGCTCAGGCTATTCAGCAGATTAAGCATCACTTATTGGGTTTTGCTGAGCAGCAGGGCTGGGTCCCGCAGTATAGAAGGCAGGAAGAGCTGCAGTATTCGCAATATACAGGCTCCAGTTCTGTAGCAAACCCTCACCAAACTGATTTTGAACAACTCATTCAACCCTTGAATAAAGAGCATGGTTACTCATACTCACAGTGGCTTCATCTAAGAGATGATAGTAAAGGGGATTCGGATGCCTCCTCTTCCTCTAACAGCCCAGATAGGGACTCTGATTCTCCTCTTCTGAAGCGTAAGGCCAAATCCCGTCATTCTTCAGTGTCTTCGCAGCCTTTGAAGGTGCTTACTTTTGAACTGGAAGATATCACTCATCCTAGATCTTCCTCCTGGACTCCACCTTTCGAAGTGGCTGAGTATGCTCAGGCGCACATTCACCATTGTTTAGATAAAGATGTCCTGTCTCGGCTGAGATCTGAATGTCTTAGACCTGATTTTCCCTCAAAAGTTACAGAGACTCCGGAGATAGACCCCACCCTGGTAACTTATCTTAAGAAATTCTCTAAAGACCCAAAAAAGGGCATTGATCATGCCTGGCGAGGTTGTCAGGACAAACTCCTGGATGTCTCACCAAGATTTTGGAATTGGATTTTCTGGCAAAGGCGTCGGGTACTCCTGTTAATCCCGAAGTGCTGGTTGGTTGGGCCCAGAGGGCCTTATATTTTCTGGGAAACACTAACCATGCCATATCCATTGAGCGGCATAGCTCCATTTTAATCAAGATGGATCCCAAACTGACTGATCTAGCCTCGTCTGAATCGGGTCCCTTGGCGTAGGGTTTGCTTTTTGGATCTCCTTTCCTCAAGGAACTCTCTAGGTTCACGTCCACTTCTGCCAATCTTGACACAGCCCAAGGCTCCATAAAGAAGGTTCTTCAACCACTTTTTTCCAGGGCCGGACGCTACATAAGGCGAGCCTTCAGACGTAAATATTATCAAGGCCCCCAGCGAGGTTCCTACCAACATCCCAGGGGAGGATATCAGGATTCATCCTCCACCTTCTAACCCACCAGGTCACGTGGGGGTCGTAATCGATTCAGGAAAGGAAGATCTAAGGGATCCTACACCACCTATTCAGGAGCCCAGTGCTACAGATGAGAATCATTTTGTGTTCAAATGTAATTCTGGGGGGCAGGACAGCTTTGTTTGTTTGCAATTGGCAAAAGATCACACAGGACCCCTGGGTTCTAGAGGCCATTCAGGGTTTCAAGCTGGAATTTTACAACTCTCCTGTTGAGGGGGCTTTTCCCCAGAAATGTTTTTTTTCCCTACAAGATCAGGAGTTCATCTCTCTAGGAGTCTCAGCACTTCTGTCCAAAGGGGCCATGGTGGCCTCCTCTCCTCATCCTTATGGATTTATCAGTCCAATTTTTCTGGTAGAAAAGAAAGGCAGTGGCTTCTGTCTGGTCTTGAATCTAAAAGATTTCAAAGGCTGGATCATTTATCGCCACTTCAAGATGGAGGGCATTTACTTATTAAGAGACATCCTAAGAGAAAAAGATTGGATGGTCTGCATAGATTTAAAGGATGTTTATTTGACCATCCCTATTTTTCCTCCTCATCGGAGATTTCTGCAGTTCCTTTGGCAAGGCCGGTGTTACTAGTACAAGTTCATGCCTTTCAGCCTGTTGTCAGCTCCTTGGGCTTTCAGCGAAATTCGTTTTTCTAATCCCCCTCAACCATGTTATTAGACCCTTTGGGATGTTAACATTGTATTACGTTTTTTAGAATCTTGGCCTGCCAACAAGTACCTGTCCAGGAAGCAGCTATCTGCTAAACTTACTATGTTGTTGTGTTTGGTGTCCTGCAAACAAGTTTCTGATGTTAGGGCTTTCGACCTGTCAGGCAGAGTTTTTTTTCCTGAGGGAGCCTCCTTCAATATTTCTCGCCGCACCAAATGTAATACTAGGTCTGTTTTTTTTCCTAGTTTCCCTGATAATCCTAAATTGTATGTAGTGCAATGTTTAAAGGCTTTTGAGGTGAGTACAGCTGAGGTTCGCTCTGAAATGGGTGGGCAATTAATAATTTCTTTGTTAAAGCTGGCTAGATGGATGCGGTGGCTTATGAGTGAAGCGGGCATTGATATCGCTCAGTTTGGGGCCCACTCTACGAGAGGCGCCATGGCTTCTAAACCGGGTTCCGCCTAGAGGACATTTTGAGAGCAGCTGACTGGTCTTCTGAATCTACCTTTAAAGCTTTTTACTACAAGCCTATTTTAGACATTGCAACAATGGTTCCAGATCACCTTTAATCTAGCATAATCAATGCCTCCGGTCCTGACATAGAGTAAAAGAAATTCTAGCTATTGCGTCAAGACTTTTTCAATTCTATTAAGGACATGGAGGCTAGGATTACCCTCTCTTGGAAAAGTGTTTTATATAATTATATGAAGCATGGCATTGATATATAATTATATGAAGCATGTCATTGATATATCTTATTTTCATGCTGTGTTTCCTTTTTTCTTACCCATCCCTTTGAAATAAAATGTAAAATCAATGGGTATAGTCCAGTGTTTATGGCTCGATTTATTTGTTTGCTTCTAGGTAATGAAGACAAGTGATTCCAGATTATTCTGAACTTGATGTTTCCTTGTCATCGGAGTTCTCCGCCTTGGAGCTGTTTGGTTGGTCCCATCGTTGATTGGACTTTCGGTGGAGCGTTGGTCCTGGGTGGTTTGCAGTTTTCTTCTGCTGTTGAGGATTGTTCTTGAGACTTTTACTGTTATTGGACTATCGCAAAGAAAGAGGAGGGTTCTATTTCTTATGGGTTTATATAGGGCTAGGCTCTATGATAGTCATGTGATATGGTGTCACAGGGTGTGGTGTTTTGTTTTGTTTTCTTCTTGGCTGCTGAAAATTAAAAGCATAGAAAGAGAAGCATAATCCTCACCTCCGTGTCCTTAATAGAATTGAAAAATTCTTGACGCTATAGCTAGAATTTTTTTTATTATTAAGTACTCTTTGAAAATTGTTATCTAATGGTTTCCATCCAAAAGCAGAGCAAAAAAATTAACGGAGAGGAAAAGAAAAATCAGATTGTCAATACATGAGACTGTTTTGAATCACTTGTTGTGCTCTTAAAATGGCAAGCAGTGAAGGAAAAGTATTGTCACAGTGACAATATGAAGCTGTTCTGAAGGTTTTAAAGTATTCATTGCTTCCATTGTTCAGAACTAGAAATTGGTCTGAGCTGAGGGATAGTCGGGCTTCAGAATCAAGTTTCCGTTTATGGCAAACACTGCAGTACATATCTAGTACAGAAGACGTTTTTAAAAACGAGAGCACTTTTGTGACACTTCAGGGAACACATTTTGGTAGTTAGGTCAGCCTAATGTTTAAAAACAAAAGAAAAGCGATTAGGACACCATGTTAGAGTCTGGCTTGCTTTTGATTCTAACAAATACATTAAACACGCCTTTGTTTCATATGCTACAAGTAAAAAAAGCATTGGTTTCTGTTTAGTATCTATGTGCGACTTAAAGGTGAGATAGTAAATAATCCCTCCTTCATTACTATGCAAGCACTTTCTAGGAGTTGGAACTATACAACAAACAGTCAAAAGCATGAGGTTCGAGAGGAGAACTCCTCTAAGACTCATTGCCTGTATGTATGTTAGTGACAAAAACACAGACAGCTGTGTGAGATGCCAAACCTAATTAGCATCTGAGATGCCAAACCAAACAAGTATTTGCTTGTGTTGGAGCTACTGGCGCTGTAAATACATACCTGGACTTTTTGCCATATAAATTGGTCAACCATGCTACATAGTTTGGTCTTCCCTGCCACATAATTCCAGTGGTCCCGCACACAACTAAAGGATTAGTAGGCCTACTCGGACACTATTTTAAACAGGGCCCTTAAAATACAAACTCCTCCCAGCTGCAAAACAAAAAGTCCAACCTTAAGAGAGCTTAAAAAGACACTGAATGGTGGGAGGAGTTATTATTTTGGGAGTCTCCACTAACCTAGTGTGGGGATCCAGAGATGAATAGTTACAAAAAGCACCGCGTGTTGAACATTTTGAAGGTGGTCCCATTGTCCTAGGACCACCACAGGCTGAGTTATGAGCAAAAAGGTTTTGTAAAAAGATATAAAGCATCATGGGGTGAGTTTCTACAAGTGCAGTGAATATTGTAGTATTAGCTCTCCCGCTGTGCCGGCAGAGTTGTTTTGATGATTTCTGTGTTTTTATTTAGGTAAAGCATTTACCAGTTACAAGTGTTTTTTGAAAGCCATGGAGCATGAAGGGGAGAGAGAAAAGCAAAATTGAAAAGTCTCCAACTAGGTAACAGCGTGAGCAATGTGACTAGCGGTCCAATATCGTTGATCGCATTTGTGCCGTTTGCGCTCAAAGCACCATGACCACCTTGGAGCATGAAGGGGAGAAACAAAAGAAAAAAGTAGTTTGCCCTCCCGAAAGTGTATCAGCAAATGTGCAATAATCCATGTAATAGTTATGTGCAAAAATGTTTTGTAAAAAGAATTCCCTGCAAAGCATAATGGGGGAGTTTACCCGAGTGAAGTGAATATTGTACCATTGGCTCTCTCGCTGTGCCAGGAGAGTTGCTTTGTTGATTCCTATGTTTTTATTTAGGTAAAGCATTTACCAATTACAAGTGTTTTTTGAAAGCCTGGAGCACGAAGGGGAGAGACAAAAGCGAAATGTCTTCGATTAGGTAACAGTTTGAACAATATGACAAGCGCTCCAAAACTGCCGATCGAATTTGCGCCGTTCACACCTAGAGTGCCATGGCCATCATGGAGTGCGAAGGGGAGAGACAAAAGAAAAAAGTAGTTCACTCTCCTGAAAGTATATTGGCAATCATGCAATAATCCATTTAATAGGGTCAGTCTGCAAGGCATAACAGAAGAGCCTCAAGGCGGGATAAACACGAAGCATTTACCAATGACATCAAGGGATTGTTGAAAGGCAGGCCTAGGAATGGATAAAAGTGATGGGCATGAAATGTTACGACTCGGTCGTCCCATTTCCAGGGGGCGCTGTAAGGGGGCTGTCAGAAGCCTGGGAGTCACCTTGAACACCTATCTAGAATCCCTTGCTGACTCCTGTTTGTTTCTCTTTTCTCCATGGTACACTTGTGTAGGACTACATTTGCTTCTTGGGACTGCAAATCCCATAATGCACAGCTTGGTAGTCAGGAAAACCCAGATTCTGTTTCCCATTGTTTTCAATGGGAGAAGTCCAGTTGCTCCTTTTCACTGGATCCTCTCCTCCAGGACTTGCAAGTGTCCGAAACCACACACACTTAAAACCTCTCCTGTGCAGCCCAGCTTGGAACTGCTTATAAGCAACCATTTCCTCAAGCTCCCCGTCGTGCATCGGACTTCAATTCCTTTGTGTTACAGACCCCTTGTCGGATGGTGTTCCAATTTTGTTCTTGTTCTGTTCCAGCCTGATCCTGTTTCCTGTTTCTCTGCCCTGCTCCTGATTGTTCCAGCCAGAGTATGCTCCCTATCTCTTAGCCTTGTACCTGTTTGTTTCTTCCAAAGCCTGCTCCCTGTTTCTCTGCCCTGCTCCTGCCTTGTTTCTACCTGAACCTTCTCTATGTTTCCCAGTCCTGTTTACTGCTCATTTCCTACTCCCTGTATTCCAGTCCTGTCCTTGCCTGTTCCAGCCAGAGCCTGTTCTCAGTTTCCCAGTCCTGTCTCTGTCTGTCCCAGCCAGAAGTTTGCGCCCTGTTTTCAAGTCCTAAACCCGCCTTTGCTTCAGCCTGAGCCTGTTCCTAGTTCTTGCCTCTGCCTCTTAGTTTGTCCCCTTCTGTTTCTATTTCTTCTTGGTTCTTTGTGTCTGGTAAGTGTTCTATCAGTCTTCACCAGTGTATACGTGTCCTCCTGTGTACTGGGGTTGGCTCCTGGTTTCCAGGAGGCAATTCCAGCCCCCATCCTTGTCCAGTGTTATACGTTGTATTTCGTGCCTAACAGTGACAGTGTGCTATTGCTGTTTTCTCAGGAATCGCCACTGTGTTTCCAGCTGGACCCACAAGAGCGTGTCCTGTGCATGTAAGTACTATCCTTGTTTGTGCTCTAGGGTCCAGAGACAGAATCACTTCTGCTGCCTCCTTTCTATGGGGCTGGCAGGGTGACTATCTGTAAGAGCAAACTGCACAGAGGCATTGAGATTCCCTGTGGGAGGTTCTGCGCCTTACTCTGTGTACAACCCCAGCGTGTTTGTCCACTGGTAATCCGTTTCCTGTTTGTTCACACAAGGGTTGCTCTGCTTTCACTTTCCTGTTTCCTGTGCCTATCCATAGCTGTCCTTTCCGTGTATGCCTTTAGCTGCTCCTCTTCCCCAGTGTACTACCTCTTTAGGATATTCGGTGACCTCAAGGGGTGTCCCAACCAAAGTCCTGATCAGACCCGCCCGAAACCGTGACATGAAATGGGAGTGGTTAAAGCCCACAGAATAGATTACAACAGATCAAAAAGCAGCGCTTGGGTACTGGTATACTCAACCTGAAAATGGACCAGGAAGCCTATGAAGCCTTGAAGTGATGTAGTTTATGTTATAGTGTTATCCACTTCAACCGACTCGATAAAAATCTAGCACCATAAGACTTGCAAATCAATAAGTGATATTGATATCTAACTCTACATATGACTGAGTAATAACATGGTAAACCATCAAAAGCTGTTTGAAACACATACACCTATTGGATGAAGAACAGCAGCCAACCTCTGAATGGCTGGAGGACTAAATACATTTTACTGACTACTTGTCTAACATTTTGATATGTGTTTTTGGGGACAGTATGGTGTGCGGTGATGACTGGGCTTTCGTTGATTTGAGAAGTGGGGCCGTTGGTGTGCCTCCTGGGTGTTGAGAGGAGAAGGTGAGAAGCACTCCAGAGCACATAGAGAAAGATTCAATCAACTATAGATAGTACCATAAACTAGTGTCTTCACATAGGATTCACCATTCTACACTGCTAATTTGGTGCACATGGATTCTATACCATAATACCTACCTCACAACACAGTAAGTCAGCATAGGTAGTGTATCCCAAAACAAGAAATAGAAAATTAAAAAGTGGGGAATTTGTCGAATGTTGCATGGCTCTAACAAGGCTGTGGGAGGTTAAAAATCCAGAAACATGTCAGACTAATTAATGAGGAGAGGGACGCAAGAAAGTATGGATTGAATGACTGAGACTGAAAGAATGTGATCAGCTCCATGTCAGACTAAACTCTGAAAGGCATATAGGCTTCCTCTGACTGTTGCCACACTTTCCTTAGTCCTAAGAAGGAGAGTCGGATAGCCTGCCAGAAAAGTGCAATCTATGTCCTGTGTCTTACCTTCGCTCTTCTGACACCTCAAATGAGATTCCCTCCCCCTAAACCATACTTAGGAACTTCTTTCCCCTTTCTGTTGTTCCTCCTCTCTTCAATCACCCCAGCTCTCAATGCAGTCAGCAGTAACCTCACAGGAATATATATTAATAACGTGGCCCGACAGCCAGTGGCATGGAGTCAGTTATACAATAATTCAGTGAGTGCCTGAAGTAGAGCAGTTGGTGTTGTCTGGACACCAAGGGCTCATTACGAATAGTCTCTTAATTCTGATGGGGCTGATAGAAGTAATCGGCCCCATTGGAATTAGGAGATCTGCAGGAACACCGCTGATCTCTTAACTTTCTCCTAGACATTTTGGCAGTTGACAGCAGTCAAAATCTATGAATGAAAGCTCGGCCCACAATGAAGAATTTCTGGGTGATTCAGACTCAGAATTATTGATTCACTGAGTAATTCCTCAGTTCTTGCTGGACCCCTAGGGTCCAACTCGTAATGGTTTTCTCACCCCCAGAGTTACTGCAAACCCTGGCATTGGTAACACCTAGGGTGGGGAAAATCTAGCCATTTTACAGGATCACTCATAATGAAACCTGAAGGAAGTACATCAAGATGCATTGTGGGGAAGAGCAAGGCGTTGTTACAAGGGCAATATGCACAAAAAGGCACATTAGAAATGAATGAGCTCTCTGGAGTATTCATGGCAGCACCAGCAGAGCTGGTGTGAGTGGGGTTATTGGACTGAGACACCATAGTGGGAATCCCCTCATCTACGATGGCAGACGTGTCATGATATTGAACTGCTGGCTATCTTTGATGGGGGATCCTCCTTAATATTAAAAGTACAGTCATGTGTCCAGGAAATCACATGATGGGATTCCTGAACTCATGACTGTACCGCCAGTACAAAAATGGCTTGACACTTTACATCTGTCTGAGATGTACCCTTCCCTGGATCTGTTTGCAAAATCTCCTGAATTCATCATTGTTCAAAATCACAGCTGTTAATGATCACAGTGTCAAACTAATTAAATCTACCATCCTACCAACTACTCAGGAAACCAAATCCATCATTCCTGCAATTCGACTTCAGATATGCTGTACAGGAATTTGTTCTCACATATGAAGACAATGCAGTCCAAGCAAGTTTTCCCAAATCCTCCACTGTTCAGAACGATACTACACGCTGATGCTTGGTGTTAGAAATGGGGTTTCTGGTTGGCTAGGGTATGCACCTAAGCCCGGCAGAACCCACCCACTCTAGACAGGGTGAGGGGGTTACACACCCAGGATAACCTCTGCTCACCCCCTTGGTAGCTTGGCATGAGCAGTCAGGCCTAACCAGGTGGCAATGTGTAAAGTGATTGCACAACACACACAGCACACATGACAAACTAAATACACCACAAAGGAAACACAACACTAAGTTATATAAAAATAAACTGTATTGCCCAAAACATCATTAGACCAAACACAATAAGTATCAGTAATACCCTGCTACATAAGCAGTTGTCAGAACATTACTCATTTGTTGGTACTCAGCATAAGGCAACAGTAGTCACAAAAAACACATAGGTTACTGGCTATCCAGCAACATAAGCAATAGCCAGGTTGTCATGGTTACAAAAGAGATGCACATCCCAACATTCCTACTATTAGGAATGCCTAGGTATCACTAAGGATACACACAAGGCAAAACATTCCCTGATAGGCCCATCTAAAAATGAACATACTATCAAAAATGCTAAGACATTTTCATGAGTGCCTCAGGCATAGTTTACCAAATAATTCATGTCATAATGCGATTGCGCCAACCATTGGCATGCTTTCCCCCTGCAAAGCAGCTCCTGTGCTCTCATTACAGGGAGTACTGAATAGTTACCACAGGGGAAGAAGTGCCACTCCTCTCACAGGGACTGCAACTATGCGCAATGTCCCTTCTGGCCGGGTGTCCCCAGCAAGGGAATGGTGGGGAGACCTTCCTTGGGCTTCCCAATCATGGAGCAGAAAAAGGAGGAACCATGTGGCAGCCACCGGTGTCCACATGAGAAGGCTGCTATCTCTCGCCCCATGCATCTTCTGCACGTAGCGGGTGGGAAAGACCGAGCTGATGATTTTGAGGCAGCCATCTGTATCCACACAGGATGGCTGCTATCTTCTGCACCATGCCTCCGGCACATGGTGCGACTTCTTTCCTGCTGCCAGCCCGGGCCACGACGGTAGAGCACCAAGACAGGTGCCAGCTGGTCCTCAGTGCTACTCGCCCTGGGGGAACTGCAAGGAGACAGCTCACTTTAATCTATGTCCTTTGTGACCCGTTCGGGTAGCAGTGGTGATTTCCCACACTCCACAGGGCACAATCACTCCTGACAAAAGACACAGCAGTTGGAGCGCTCTTATGGCGCTATGCTCCCAGCTAGGAGCAATCAAAATATAGGCCCTCATTCTGACCTTGGCGGTCGGCGGAGAGGCGGCGGTCGGACCGCGAACAGACCGGCGGTCGGAAAAATGGCATTCTGACCGCGGCGGTCACCGCCGCGATCGACCGCCACTTCCCCACTCCGACCGCCACGGCGGTCATGACCGCCGGGCTGGAGTTTGCGCACTCCGGCCCGGCGGTCGTCCCAAGACCGCCAACGGTATCATGACCCTGCCTACCGCCGCGGTTTCTGGCAGTCGGGAACCGCCATGCGAACCATGGTGGTAAGCACTATCGGGGCCAGGGAATTCCTTCCCTGGCACTGATAGGGGTCTCCCCCACCCCCCACTACCCACCCGAGTCCTCCCCCCACACCCTCCACCCCCCTGCCGCCCCCCAGAGGTGGTACGAACCCCCTCCCCACCCCCACCCTGACATGCACATACATGCACCCCGACATGCACACACCCCCAACATGCACATATACACACCCCCTACACACACATACACAACGGGGACACATACCCGCACACATACATGCAGACATGCGCACCTGCCGAACAGCACACATTACCCATAGACACAGCAGCACCCCCCGCCCGCATACACGCACTCACACACCCCCTCTACACACTCACACGCACACCCCCATGCACGCCCACATCACACAACACCCCCCCTCCCCCTCCCCTCACTTACCTTGTGCGTTGGTCCTCCGGGAGGCGACGGGAGCCATGGGGAGGTGACCGCCAACAGAACACCGCCAACAGAAGACCGCCACACAGATATGTGGGTCGTAATTCTGTGGGCGGTGTTCTGCTGGCGTGGCGCTGGAGGTTGACCAGTCTCCACTTTTCCGCCGACCGACAGTGTGGCTGCTGGCGGTTTCCCGGCGGAACGCTCCCAGCGGTCGGAATGCGCACAGCGGCATACCGCCGCGGTCGGCGGTCTTCACCGCGGCGGTAACTCGGCGGTCTCGCGAAAAGACCGCCAAGGTCAGAATGAGGGCCATAGTGCTTTAGAGCCACCAGAACGCTCTGCTTCCCTTATGCTGGGAAAGCAGAAAAGGCAGCACTCTGACAGCGCTGTGAAGCAGGGAACAGAGGTCTCAGTACTCAGCCCCTGGAGACTACAAGAGGGAGTACAGGGCGGCAGGGCACAACACGCAGGTCAGCACAAAGAGTTGCGGTCAGTGGCAGTTCCTCCCAGTGACCCAGAAAGTCACAGGTCAGCACAACAGCAGCAGTCCAAGGCAGTTCTTGGCAAGTCCCTCCAGTAGCATCCATTAGTGTCTGAAAATGTGGGGGAAGACCCCCTTTACTTATACTAATTTTCCACAACCTCCACAAAAAGGGGCATAAGGGTTTCAACCAGTAGGAACTGGTTCCAGGAGTGTCCTGTTTCTCCTCCAGCACTGGCTCCAGACAATAGTGGGGGTAAACAAGTCCTTTGTGACACGCCAGGACATAGCGTTTACAAATGTAGATGTTCCCTGCCTCTCCCTCTCCCAGCCCAGGAAAAACATTCAATATGCAGATGCACTTCTGTGACACCTCCACCATCCCTATGTTCAGGCTGTCACAAAAGTGTGCACAAAGCCCAGCTGTTACTCTACTCCAAACATGGATTGGAGTCAAGCTGCAAAACACTAGAGTAATAAGCACAGAGAAATGCCCACTTTATAAAAGTAACATTTCTATAATGGTAATAAAAAATAATCCATCTATACCAGTAAGCAGCAATGCTACCCCTCATAGATCAGACAATACCCCCCAGACATAAGGCAGAGCATTTGCCAATGCAATCCTATGATCAAGGCAGCACTCATAGAAGTGAGAAACCAAATAGGCTGTTTGCCGCTACCAGGATAGGCCACAAAACCAGGTACAAGTCCTGTCTTCCACATACATATCACCCTGTCCATAGCGCTAGCTAGGGCCTACCTTAGGGGTGACTTACATGTAGTAAAAGGGGAGTTCCAGGCCTGGCAAATGAACTTAGATGTCAGGTCCCTGTGGCAGTAAACTGGGCATGCAGGCCTAGCACTAGCAGGCCTGAGACAGGTTTGAAAGGCTACTTCGTGGGTGGAGCAAGCTGCGCTGCAGACGCACTACTAGCATTTAATTTACAGGCCCCGGGTATAGGGATACCACTGTACAAGGGACTTACATGAAAATGAAATGTGCCAATCAGGTGTACGCCAATCATAGAAAGTTTAAAAGGGAGAGCACATGCACTTTAGCACTGATGGAAGAAGGCAAAACGTTTGGGAATTACCCTGTATAAAGGGTGAGGTCCAACACTCGGCTGGTTACATGTCTTATCACATCACATTAATCCTAAAATAACTTCACTGGCTCCCCCTCACAGTAAAGATTGATTCTGAGATTGTCAGCATAACCCAGGAAACAATTCACAATAGCTTACTGTCCTGCTTGAGTAAAATATCCTTCCAGGAGAAGTCACAAGCCACATCCCAGCCCCACAGCCGATAACTAAGCTAGCTCATGAGTGGGGGAAAATAGTAACCTACCACGTGTCAGGGGTTGCTTTCCTCATTCCAGGTTGGCCTGGATGGAATTTGACCAGCCCAAAGCTGTAATACTGTGCCTGGAGTGGTAAATGGCTTTTGTCACTTTACAGCTTGGCTAGGATGACACTGTGTCAATCCTCTGCTTAAAGATTTTGCTGTGCAAATAGCAAAATACTTTGGCGGTCATTCTGACCACGGCGGGCGGCGGTCGCCGCCCGCCATACGGTTACCGCCGAATGACCGCACCGCGGTCAAAAGACCGCGGCGGTCATTCCAACTTTCCCGCTGGGCCGGCGGGCGACCGCCAAAAGGCTGTCCGCCGGCCCAGCGGGAAAGCCCCTGCAACGAGGAAGCCGGCTCCGAATGGAGCCGGCGGAGTTGCAGGGGTGCGACGGGTGCAATGGCACCCGTCGCGATTCTCACTGTCTGCAAAGCAGACAGTGAAAATCTTTGTGGGGCCCTGTTAGGGGGCCCCTGCACTGCCCATGCCAGTGGCATGGGCAGTGCAGGGGCCCCCAGGGGCCCCACGGCACCCGTTCCCGCCATCCTGGTTCTGGCGGTGGACACCGCCAGAAACAGGCTGGCGGGAAAGGGGTCGGAATCCCCATGGCGGTGCTGCAAGCAGCGCCGCCATGGTGGATTCCCTGGGCCAGGGGAAACCGGCGGGAAACCGCCGGTTCCCCTTTTCTGACCGTGGCTTTACCGCCGCGGTCAGAATAGCCTAGGAAGCACCGCCAGCCTGTTGGCGGTGCTTCCGCCGCCCTCCGCCATGGTGGACATGGACCGCCAGGGTCAGAATGACCCCCTATGTCCCTATCTAGCTCGGCGTGGATAGCACTGTGCTGATCCTATACTTAAAAACTTTGTTAGATAAGCAGACGTTTGAGGTGAGCAAATCTCGAGTGTTGCTGGTGTTGCAGGATGCTCCTTACTAGAGCTACTCTCAACCTAAATTTGGGAACTTCCTAGAGTTCTCTCTTGTTTTTTTCACATATAGATACATACATATATATAACTTTGGTGCAGTTTTATGAATCTTCACAAAAGTTTCAAAACTAGTTTGCCAAAACATGGTTTCCCCATGTATTTTCCCACATGGTGTTTAATCATGACTCCAGCCCAAACCACTGAGTGGAATTACACCAAATTTGGCATAAATTTAGATTTTTGGTGTACAGATCGTGCTTTTTGTGATTTGGTGTAACTATGTTCAGTAGTTGAAAAAATATTAAAGAAAAAATAAATATAGATATTTAGCGATGCGGATCTTCTGTGGATCCACGGCAGCAGATTTGCTAATCCGCGCGCCAAAGAAAGACCCTGATTGGTTGGTCGCAACCTGAGAGAAAAGTTGCAGCCGCCATTTTGTTTATCAGCCCGGTACAGTAGGAGAAAAATAACAGTGAAAAGAAAGATAAGGGGTCAGGATAGAGGTATGCTGACCGCAAAGGACAGACGGAATGGTCCCTGAGGACCCCCATGGGCAAAAAATTGCCCAATTTGTGTTTGCGGCCGATTCGCTGATCTGCTGTGAAAAACCAAGATGGAACCACAGATCTCCTCTGGATCTGCAAATCAGGAACACAATGGGAAAACAAATACACAGATTTACTCAACTAACCCTGCATGGCGTTGGCAGTATCTGGGGTGTGCAAGGCCAGGCCCTGCAGACAAGCCCCTGCTGCATTAAAAAAAACATAGAAATTCCTTGAAAAAAACTAAAGGTTACAGGGACGTAACAGTTAGGTTCAGAATTGACATGCACAGAACCATAGAAATGTTGCTTTTATAGTTAGTGTTATTTCAAGAAACTATGATTTGTGCCCTAAAGTAACTATAACTTTCCCCTTCACCATGTACAGTTTTCTTATCAAAATTTTTATTGCAAATGTTGCAGTGATATTATCATAAATACCAAAGAGGATGTAATGATTAATGTAATAATATGTGGGATAATTAGCAGTGCATGGTGAGGGCGTGAGTTATGGTTATTTGAAATAGCTATAACAGTTCCGTGCATGTAAATTCTGAACGTAACTATAATGAATCTGTAACCTTTGGTTTTATATCTAACTATCTTTCTATATCTATCTATCTCTATCTATCTATCTATCTATCTATCTATCTATCTATCTATCTATCTATCTATCTATCTATCTATATATATATATATACATATATATATATATATATATATATATTACCTAGTGGCAGTTGCCACTGGGTAGTTATCGTTTGGTCAGCAATTCCATAAGAAATGCACATTTTGTGTTGCTAAAAACTTTGCTACTTTTTGATGAATCTCCACAAAACTTTCTGAAAAAGTGCCCCTTTGTGCCTAGTTTGGGCTTCGAAAGTTTCTGGGTGATCCATAAAGCAGGGGCCGAGAACAAAGTGGGTTCTCAAAATTCAAAATCCTCATGCATTAGACTTTTTTTAAGAAGCACTACCGCAAAAACTGCCAAATGGAATTACACCATATTTGGCGGAAGCTAGATCCTGATCCTTGGATTTTGTTTTTTAGTGTAAACCCAATAGTTGTATATCTGGATGGTTAGATTTGGAGAAGCGCAAGAGAATCTCATTGGACCAACAACTTAAAATTAGAGTGCTGTGATTGGCCCAAGGAAAATGTTCTCCTTTGGTCTGACTCACACCTGAAGAGTCAAACTCTTGTGGGAGTGACTGCTCTGATTGTCTGCCAGCAAAATAAGAAATATTTTGCTGGCAGCCATTACAGGACTCAGGAACTTAGGGCCTGATTTAGAACTCAGCGGACAGGTTACTCAATCACAACGGTGACGGATGTCCTGTCTGCTGAAATCTAAATCCCATTATGTTCACTTGGATTTCTTTTTCATCAAACAGGATATCTGTCACCTTTGTGACTGCGTAAACCATCCTTGAGTTCTAAACCAGGCCCTTAACCCCTTCTCCTGTAGATAGAAAAAAAATAACGTATCCCTACCCTGCTTCCCCTCAGGCCTCATGGAATACCCACGGGAGCCACCCTGGAGCCAAAAGTAAAAAAAGTATCAGTAATTTTTGTGGCTATCCCACTGGACTACCTGAGGATCGGAAAAAAGACAAAATGGCAGACCAGGCTGCATTGTTTAATTAAGGGAAGAAGGTGTGCGGACCCATCCTGAGCCATATTTGGCCCTGGAGACCCCATCCCTGGGGCCCAAATTTGTTAAATATGGGGAGGAGTGCATGGCCCCCCTCCCATCCCCTGGGGCACGATTAATTAAACATAGGCAGGGAGCACCCATCCCCCTTACGTGAGCTGTATTCAGCCCAAGGGACCCTAACACTTGGGGCCCAGAGTATTATTTAAAGGGAGGGAGGCCATGCAGGCCCCTACCTGAGCCATCAATGGCCCAGGACTGACTCACTTGCTGTGTCTCGGGGAGCCCACCCCCGGTACACAGCAGTTTCACTGCCCACACCAGTGTCAGCAGGGAAACTAGTGTTTGTTCCCACCTGGCAGAGCACTTTTAAAACACCCACCAAATGGGACCAAACACAAAGTCTGATTCCAGCAGGCAGGAGCTTTAGGGATGCTCATGCCAGCTGGGAGCAGGCTTAAGATCTGTTTCCTTACCCGCACTGATGTGGGCAGGAACGCAAATCAAGCTATTGCTCTCACCATAGACTCAAGAAAGGGGGCTCCACACCCCTCTTCCCTTTAAAAAAACAGCCCCCTCCCTTTAAAATAATTAAGGCCCTCTGGGATGAGGTCACCAGTATTCAATATAAACTAAAAATGTAATATTATTGGGCCATACGACCCCCTCCCCTTTAAAAAAATACACTCCATGGCTCTTCATTTTAATTGCTGCTGAGTATGCAAAGGTCCCAGATGAACTACAAGCTTCACCATTTGGCCCCGCCCCTCCCACATTAGTAATATGCAATGGTGTACCCACCATTTTCGAAGATGATGGGCAGTGTGTATAATTTACAATTGCATGTTGAAAAACAATCTGAAATCCTTGATGGAGGTGAATGCATCATTGATTTATTGAACCACAATCATTTCTGTAGTGACTGTACAAGATGAGAGGGCTTCTGCTTTGTCTCCTGGTCTGAGAGCAGGGTCCACGGTTCTCCCTTTTAATTTTTGAAGCTCCACCCATTTGGCCTCACCCCTTCCTTTGGTAGTATGCAACAGTGTTACCGCCAGCAGGAGGAGGGATATCCATTGACTGGAAGAAAGCAAATGAGACTGACTTGAAAGCCAACAACTAGTTAACCAATAGCTGACTCATCACCCAGTGCAAATAGTTGTATTGTGCTCAATCGGTCATTGACAACAGACAGCTTGCTGATTGGTAGACAAGACATCAATAAAGCAAACTACATGGTTGACTACAATCTTCTTGTTTCATTTCTATTTCATCCCAAGAATGATAATGTTCATAATCAAAGAAGCAAACAAAGGGAAAGGGCATATTTTTACAAAATTAAAACATTCTACAACCTTGAAAAATGTTGGTGAAAGTGTGGCATGTTTCTTTTTTGGGGCAACAGGAGGTGGAAAAAAGATATTGACAGAGCAGGACACATACTTTTATTCTTTCTCCCCATGGCCTAATATTGCAGTCAGATAGACATATTCAAAGAAGGATTTCTTTCTAACCCCCTTCATCAGCCCAAGACTAGAGGGGTTTACAAAGGCTCACCGACCCTCATCAACAACTAAGGCGTACTACTTAAATCATTATTGACCTTTCCAGGGTTGGGGAGGGACATGACAGCTTTCCCTAAGCCTAACTTTCAGCTTCATGGGCTGGCTGGGGAAGATTGAGTGACCACCACACATATGCAGCCAGTTTTAAAACCTTGCTGGAGAAATATTTTTGTTACCCGACCCTCTAAACCCCCCACCCACTACTACAAGTTGAAGGTAGGGAAATGCGACTCTCTTCTGATAGGTCAGATGGAAGCAGTTCAAAAACAACTGATTCTGCCTTAGTAACAGTGAAAGAAGTGATAAACACCCCTTTTCTGTTATCTCTTTTAACTTTGATCAAAGAGTGGTTGATGGGCTACTAACCCAATGTCACCATCTTTGGCAAAGGCCAGAGAAAACAAAAGCACCCCTTTGATTCTACCCATGCTGTCCCACCCCACAAACTCCTAGAAAGCTGACAGCTCAAGTGTCTTGATCACAATTGAAACAGGACACTTTCCTTCATCCTCCCTTGCCTGAATACAAAGTCAGTAGAATGAGGATGGGGATTCTGATGGCTGTCAATGTGTCCCAATCAAAATTTGGACTCCACTATTTCCCATCCTGCATGGTATTCTTATCAACTTCCTTTCCATGACAAAAGCCAGAGGCATACGTTTGTGTGCCTATCTTGAATGTTTCATTAACACAACATCACCCACCAGCACAACCGTGTTGAAGTTGTAATGTTTCAAGTGATAGGGTCCAATTCGCAATGGGATGTTTTCATGTGTAGATCTATTAATGTGTAGATCTAGTCCCACACTAGTTGTAAATCTCCATGTTTTTGTTATTTACCATTTCTGGGTCGAAATTTACACCTAGTTGTAGATTTAAGTCTCGAACCCTTGAGTGATGTTTGGCGACTCTTATAATTTACTTTCCAATTGAAATGTTACCATTAGTAACTTACTTTCTGTGTATAAGAAAATATAGGTACATTTAATAACTTTTATTTAACACAAAAAATGTATTCAATATAAACTAAAAATGTAATCTAATAATTACCTAGATGTAAATAAAGAAACAAGATACAGTACACTACTTCCTAAAACTACATTTTAAAAATTAAATCCTGCACCCCCACTAACATTTGTATTTTTATTCAATCTGTAACAAACATGGTTATAAGTTATGGTTTAAGTTCGTTTTAATAACTTTAGACTTCTTAAATCAAGTTACAAAATGAGTTTAAATTGTTTTAAATGTAAGTATAATATTATATTACAGTGTAAGAAAAATTAGCATTAATTATACTTACTTTTTAAACTTAAAACAAATATATTTTGAATTTAGAATTAATTTAATTTAATTTTTATGTTTGTCCTGCTGCCATTATTTTTTAAAGGAGTGTGCTGCACTACCAGAGGGTGGCCATGTGCAGTGCTTGATTTGCTCCAAGGCTGGACTGGAGTGCAGTTTGGCATTGTTATGGCTGTAGTAGAATTAGAAGGTATTTTGTGAATAAAAATTGTCTTACTCTTTCGTGGATGTGTGTTTTGAATTAGTATCTCCCTCCCTAAACTGCTCCTTAAATTTCCATAACTCTGCCCATTTTGTTGCAATTATCTTTCATTCCCCGCCCCCTGTTCCTATCACATTTACTGCTACCTCTGGGGCAGAGGTATATGTACAGAAAAGATAAGAGAGGCCTGGCTTTGTGAAATGCATTTTGTAGTACTTGAAGTAGCATTACTTGAGTACTACTTTAAGGAGTCCAAAATGTCTTTTGTGAATCAGGCCCTTAGTAAGCAAAATGTTTCATTCATTTCTTGGAGCCATATTTTGATACTACTCAGAAGCACCATACAGCAAAACATTGTCCTGCAAGGGAGTCAGCCCTAGTACTTCCTGAAACAATGAGTGCACCAACCTTTGAGCCATAAAAAGAAATTCCAGACAGCACTCTGTTACAACCCAATGACCCATCTTGTGTCACTATAGCCATCAGAGAGAGCACCTCTTCCTGCTACTCTGCTTACATGCATTCAGATTCGTTTTCACTGTACTAAAGTAATAATATGAAACTCTTGCTTTTCAGTATAGCAATTAATGTAATCGGAGCACATCCATGACTAAACATATATTTTACTCACTAAATTAACCTGCTTGATTGGACCTAATTTATTTTATAAAGGTAGCCTATCTCTCACCCAGCCAATGATTTGCATGAACTCAAATACAGCCTACTAATGATTGTCTCTAACAAACTCTGCCCAACAAATCTACCAGAAAGAACCTAAAGAAAATGCATTGAATGATTACCTTGTGAGCACAAGACACCGGCAATAACCAGTAACCACTGATTAAACATTAACCTTGGGATCCCAAGTAGAGTGATGCCCGATCATAAAGCACTTCAACACCTCGCCAGTTTGAACAAGAGTTATATAAATTCAGTTGCAACACAATGTTATCTAGTGAACACTAGACTTCACTTTCTTTAAATAATGCGTGTTACAAACTACTTTCTACATCTCTGTACCAAATTCGCCCTGATAAGAGTAGCATCATATGAACATTATCAATCCATACTGGTAAAGACGACATATAATATTATCAATGGGACCACTGAAAAGGGCCATTGCATTGCTACACCGAAGCTAAGACGCACAAGAGGAGTTACTTTGAAAGATTCCACACAGGTGCTGGTCTTAGGAGGTTAATGCTTCAACACAGGAGGATTCGCACTTTGGCAGTGAGGCAGCGATGGAGAAGGAGACAGGAGGGGATACTTAGGGAGAGGATCACCCTATTTGAACAGAGGATGAGATAACTAATAGGTAGAGATTGAGTAACCAGGCAATACTTGATTAGCTGAGTTAACGCCTCAGCTACAGGTCCAAACACTCAGAAGCAACAAAATACCACCACATGTGCAGGTGTTGTCTTGGCTATATATTTTAGCATCTCCCTGTTACCAAGGGTTCAAAGCAGTGGCTGGGGGGTCACAAAGTGCCTTTTCCAGGTTCTTTCACTGGTTCCGTCACATCATGGTGAGCAAGATCAACCAATATATCTTGTTCCTCAATACCTCTAAATCATTGCAGCAAATTAAACTCATGTTCTACAGGGCAGCACAGTTCCCCAATGTCATTGGCTGTGTAGATGGCACACAAATTGCAACATGACCCCCCCCCCAGCAACTGAATACATTTACAGGAATAGGAAAAGCTCACACTTGCTTAATGTGCAGGTAGTGTATCATAACGGGCCTTGTGGCCAGATTCCCAGGCAGCACCCGTGACCCCTTCATGTTCTGACACAGTGGAATCCACAACCAGCTGGCACAGGTGGAATTTGGCGATGGTTTTCTACTTCGTAAGAGATTTGCACACTCAATATATACACTGGCCACCACAGTGTGTGGAATGTGATCTAATGGTTATACTTCTCATGCTATAAAGGTGACAGTGCATTTGCCTTACATCCCTGGCTACTCACACTGCATATAACTCTGGGGACAAGAAGTGAGAGGCAGTACAACCAGGTGCACAGGACAACATGCACCAACTTTAGCAGACTTTTGGGATCCTGAAGTTCTGCTTCCATTACCTCCACATAACTGGTGGGGCACTGTTGTACAGACCAGATACATGCTGTAAACTCCTCACCACTTGTTCCATACTGCACAATACTGCAATGAGGAAGGCTCTGCATGACATCCCCATAGAGCCAGATACAGACTCTGATAATGAGTTACCTCCACTGCAGGTGCGGCAGGAGAGCAGGCATGCATCAGAGGGGCGTGGATGACACACAGAGATCACAAACAACTATTTCTGAGGTAAAATAAATTAGATTATCAAATAATAAGAGTAGCAGAAACATTGTAACACACTAGTATTGACTGTATCCCTGTGTAAGTAACATTATTAGTATATGTACAACAAAAGTAACAATGTCACTTACACTGGGATACAGTCCATGCTGTGTGTTACAATGTTGTTGCTACTTGAATGAAATGTTATGCACCAAGCATTAGCATCATGTGCGATATCTCATCATTTGATAATCTAATTTATCTTACCTCAGAAATAGTTGTTTGTAATCTCTGTGCGTCGTGCACGTCTGTCTGTTGCACGCATGCCTTCCTGCTGCACCTACTGTGGCGTAACTCCTCATCAGAGCCGGTATCTGGCTGTATGGGGATCCTCATTGCAATATTGTGCAGTAAGGCACAAATGGTGATGAATTTTCAGCATGTATCTGGTCTATACAACAGTGCCCCATAGGTTTTGTGTAGGTAACAGAAGCTGGACATTAGGATCCCAAAGGTGCGCTCAATGATGGTGCGTGGTGTCCTGTGTGCCCAGTTGTAGTGTCTTTCCCTTCTTGTCCCCGGAGCCAGGTACGGTGTGAGTAGCCAGAGCCGGAAGGCATTTGCACTGTCACCTTTAGAGCATGGGTTGTAAAACGATTAGGTCATATTACACACACCATGGTGTCCAATGTACATATTGAGTGTGCAAATCTCTTATCAAGCAGGAAACCATCGTCAAATTCTCCATGTGCCAATTGGTTGTGGATTCCACTGTGGCAGAACATGAAGGAGTCTTGGGTGCTGCCTGGGTCTCTGGGGAATGAGATCTATTGGTTGATCTTGCTCACAATGATATCAAAGAACTGGTGAAAGAACCTGGGAAAAGCATTTTGCAATCCCTTCGCTCCCCCAGCCACTGCTATGACCCCTAGTAACAGTGAGACACTAAGAGGTGTAGGCACCACAATACCTGCCCATGTGGTGGGATTGCAATGCTTCTAAGTTTTAGGGGCCTGTAGCTGATGCCGTAACTCAGCTAATAAATCAAGTATTGCCTAGCTACTCAATCTGTACCTATGAATTATCTCATCCGCTGTCTGTTCAAACAGGGTGGTCCTCACTCTAAATATCCTCTCCTGTCGCTGTCTCCATTGCTGCCTCATTGCCAAAATATGCATGCTCCTTGCCAAAATATACAGGGTAGCCATTGTGAAAGAGCCTGGTGCATTTTGAGTGCCTTTTTATAATTTGCACCTGGTTGCCACCTAATCCGATTCAGTGGTAATAGCATTTCCTAAATGCCCAGTTCGCAATTAGGAAATGCTACGTACATGCGGTTAGGAAATCACAAATAGGAAATCCCGATTTGTGATTTCCTATTTTTTAAATGCAAATTGTGATTTCTACTGGTTAGAAATAATTGCATTTTGCAATGCCACATAGAGTTTTGTACATTAGAAAAGGCAGTTTTCCATTTGGCCCGAAACTGCGATTGGATCCGTTAAGAAATGCAAAATCCTTTTTCACATAGGGCCTAATTTCCCAAGGCACTTAGCAAAGACTTTCATCAGAACTTAATTTAATAATGCAAATCTAGTTTCACACAAAGGTACTGCAAAACAGGTGAATACCAGTGTATGAATCTCATGGAAAAAGTTTACATGCTAGCATGCACGATAAGTTAACAGTTTTAAAGTATTCAGTGCTTTCATTCTACTCAACACACAATTCTTTCGCTGCTTGCTGAGCAGTATCTGATAAGCAGGGTCTGATGTAACCACTTTGAAATCCCCCGAGGAACAGAGCTCTTCAGCAGCACAAAGGAAGCGGGTGCAAGGTGTGCCTAGATAGAGAACTGAAGATAGGGCGGAAGGAATAGCCATTCTGAAAATACCTTTGAGCCCTTGAGCTGGTACAGAGTGAAAGTGAGCAAGGAGGGCACCCAAGGGGATTTCTGGCAGGCTCAGGGCCAGGAGGATTAGTACTGTCGACATTAATGACTTCAAAACAACTCCCTTGCACTACACGACCTGTAAAGATGAATCAAGGCTCTAATCTATGTGTGTTTCTAACTAATTAGTGACAAAGGGGCCATGTGCTTTCACTGTCTCTGTGCTCTCTATTATTTACTGACGTCTATGTCATCAAGGACCCTTGGACCAGTCCTGGACGTTCATTTAAATACCAGTACACTCTAGGGTTGTATTGTTATTCTCGATGGAGCCAATCAAATGAAAGTATTAGATCAAATGGTTTTCATACAGAACAAACACTGGCAAAGCAAATATGTTTGACATTTGTATGCTGTGCAGATCGGTCATAGCATGCCATACAGTCATCAGACTTTTACCTTTGCAATTGCTTGTTTGGTTGACAGCACCGGGAAGAGAGCATAGACAAAAACGTCTGAAAAGTAGATGCTACAGAAAACAGACATAGGCAAAGCCAATAGGTTTTACCTACGTGGGACCTATTGGCTTTGCCAATGCCTTTTAGCCTAGTTGTGTAGCTGTGTGGCTGCCGGGCAGCATGGCTAAAAGTTAGTGGTATGGTGTGGTGTAGAGAGGAATGGAAAAAAGAAGAGTGGCCCAGAGGAGCGTGGAATAGAGTGGCATGGGGTGGAGTAGCCTAGAATAATGTAGATTAGAATGAAGTTGCATTGAGTAGAGTAGTGGAGAGTGGAGTGACGCAGGATAGAGTGGCATTGGGTGGACTGAGTGGGGTTGATTAGAGTGGCATAGAGTGGACTGATGCAGAGTAGAGTAGCCTAGAGGATTTAAGATTTGGAACACAAACAAACATTCACAGAAATCAACCTCGTTTCCATTAAAGAAAGAAAACAGTGTGCCACATACAATCAATAGTCATATAGTAAATCTGTTATACAATCAGTTTGGAGGGGAGAGAGGGGGAAGGAATCTGTGGCCTATAATAGGTGGCTTGTCCGTGGGGCAATATTCGCCCAGAAACATCTTAGTTTGGTTGGGTGTGGGGGTAGGGAAGGGGCTGTGGGTGGCGACTGCGATATCAGAGGCATTGGTGCCTTGTGAGGGCTCGGCCACTAAGAGCAAGTAGTTGTTCAAGGGTTGCCAGATGTCCTTTGGTCTGGAAGTTGGGGGGTTGAAAGGAGGCATATAGCTCACTGGTGGTGTCACAATATGCCAAGCTCTTGAGCCATTTCCTAGTTGCTGGTGGGCTTCCACTACCACAGTATATCGCAATCTCTCATTTGGCTAAGAAGAGGGCCATTATGATGTAGCATTTGGTGCTTTTGGGGAGATCCTGTGTGTAACACAGCAATGCCATCAAAGGATCCAGGTCGAATCTGATATCTTTTATTTGGACCAGGAAAGAGCAATGTGTCTGGACACCAATGTCATATAAATAAAGTCTGCTCTTGCTGTGTGATGTTTGGGGCCGTCGGATCGTGTGTAGTCAAACCTATGTTTATTATTAGGGCTAATATAGGCTTGTCTCAGGAATTTAAAATGGATGGTTGTGACAATGATTGGGCAATATTAGGTGAGTTTGTGCACAACATGTATACCACATATTAACTGTCAGGGGTTCCCCAAATCTGTCTCTCAGTATTCCATGAGTTTTGTGTCATGAGCAAAGAGCATAGCCACGCTGGTGTGATACAGCGCCATCGCTGTCATTTATCACAAGGGTTAGTCATGTAAATTCATCTGGCGCCGGTCAGTACATGGGGGATGGTGGCAAGTGAACACCTAGGGAACTTAAACTCACTTTGTTGGCACAAGCAAGCTGCACTTGTGCCCCGAAAGTAGATAAATTAAGTTCACTCCCTTCTATGCTTAAGTATCTACTCAATGATTTTAAACAACCTCCCAAGCCTTCACAGGGAGTGTTATTCCAGGCCACAACTGCCAACCCTGAAGCACAAGGCCCACATCAATCTGATTTGCCAACATTTCCTGTTGAAAGCAGCTTCACCCAAAATGTCAGCAGATCACTGAAATGAGAACCGCCACTGCCTTCAGTGGAGCAAGCGGGAGCTACAGTAAAATTGAATTTTAATCTAGAGTCCGCCTCGGAACTCAATAATAATGATCTATGTAAAAGGAAGCAAAGGAGGAAAGGTTGGAACAAAAACAATGCTGCAACCAATCAAATGATTGTTTACCCCCTATTAAGACTAGCGACTAGACAAATGGAGACGGAACACTGGGAACCAGCTCCTCAACCACGAGACACACCAGTAGCAGACAACCAATCCTTCAGTGATATTGGTAAAGGTGTGTGTAAGGAAATGCCTCCTTGGCATGGTTACCCCCTGACTTTTTGCCTTTGCTGATGCCAAGTTATGTTTTTTTTTTAATGTGTTGAGACCTGCTAACCAGGCCCCAGCACCAGTGTTCTTTCCCTAACCTGTACCTTTGTTTCCACAATTGGCACACCCGGGCATCCAAGTAAGTCCCTTGTAACTGGTACTCCTGGTACCAAGGGCCCTGATGCCAGGGAAGGTCTCTAAGGGCTGCAGCATGTCTTATGCCACCCTTGAGACCCCTCACTCAGCACAGACACACTGCTTGCTAGCTTGTGTGTGCTGGTGGGGACAAAATGACTAAGTCGACATGGCACTCCCCTCAGGGTGTCATGCCAACCTCACACTGCCTATAGGTATAGATAAGTCACCCCTCTAGCAGGCCTTACTGCCCTAAGGCAGGGTGCTCTATACCATAGGTGAGGGCATAAGTGCATGAGCACTATGCCCCTACAGTGTCTAAACAAAACCTTAGACATTGTAAGTGCAGGGTAGCCATAAGAGTATATGGTCTGGGAGTCTGTCATACACAAACTCCACAGCACCATAATGGCTACACTGAAAACTGGGAAGTTTGGTATCAAACTTCTCAGCACAATAAATGCACACTGATGCCAGTGTACATTTTATTGTAAAATACACCCCAGAGGGCATCTTAGAGATGCCCCCTGAAACCATACCGACTACCAGTGTGGGCTGACTAGTTTTACCAGCCTGCCACACACCAGACATGTTGCTGGCCACATGGGGAGAGTGCCTTTGTCACTCTGTGGCTAGTAACAAAGCCTGTACTGGGTGGAGGTGCTTCTCACCCCCCCCCCTGCAGGAACTGTAACACCTTGCGCTGAGCCGCAAAGGCTCACCCCCTTTGTTACAGCACCCCAGGGCACTCCAGCTAGTGGAGTTGCCCACCCCCTCCGGCCACGGCCCCACTTTTGGTGGCCAGGCCGGAGGAGATAATGAGAAAAACAAGGAGGAGTCACTGGACAGTCAGGACAGCCCCTAAGGTGTTCTGAGCTGAGGTGGCTCTGACTTTTAGAAATCCTCCATCTTGCAGATGGAGGATTCCCCCAATAGGATTAGGGATGTGCCCCCCTCCCCTCAGGGAGGAGGCACAAAGAGTGTGTAGCCACCCTCAGGGCTAGTAGCCATTGGCTACTAACCCCCCAGACCTAAACACACCCCCACCCACACCCAGAACACAGCCAGATAGATTCCTACAACCTAAGACGAAGAAGGACTGCTGACCTGAAAGCCCTGCAGAGAAGACTGAGACACCAACTGCTTTGGCCCCAGCTCTACCGGCCTGTCTCCCCACTTTAAGAAAAACTGCAGCAGCGACGCGTTCCACAGGGTTCAGCGACCTCTGAAGCCTCAGAGGACTACCCTGCATCTAAAAGGACCAAGAACACCCGAGGACAGCGGCTCTGCTCCAAAGAAGAAACATCTTTGCAACAAAGAAGCAACTTTTAAAGAACACACGTTTTCCGCCGGAAGCGTGAGACTTTGCACTCTGCACCCGACGCCCCCGGCTCGACCTGCGGAGAACCAATACTACAGGGAAGACTCCCTGGCGACTATGACCCTGTGAGTAGCCAGAGTTGACCCCCCTGAGCCCCCCCAGCAACGCCTGCAGAGGGAATCCAGAGGCTCCCCCTGACCGCGACTGCCTGCTTCAAAGAACCCGACGCCTGGTAAAGACACTGCACCCGCCGCCCCCAGGACCTGAAGGATCCGACCTCCAGTGCAGACGCGACCCCCAGGTGGCCCTCTCCCTTGCCCAGGTGGTGGCTTCCCCGAGGAGCCCCCCCCTTGCCTGCCTCCTTCGCTGAAGAGACCCCTGCGTCTCCCATTGAAACCTATTGCAAACCCGACGCCTGTTTGCACTCTGTTCCCGGCCGCCCCCGTGCCGCTGAGGGTGTACTTTTTATGCTGACTTGTGTCCCCCCTGGTGCCCTACAAAACCCCCCTGGTCTGCCCTCCGAAGGCGCGGGTACTTACCTGCTGGCAGACTGGAACCGGGGCTCCCCCTTCTCCATTGAAGCCTATGTGTTTTGGGCACCACTTTGACCTCTGCACCTGACCGGCCCTGAGCTGGCTGTGTGGTAACTTTGGGGTTGCCCTGAACCCCCAACGGTGGGCTACCTTGGACCCAACTTTGAACCCTGTAGGTGGTTTACTTACCTGCAAAACTAACAAACACTTACCTCCCCCAGGAACTGTTGAAAATTGCAGTGTCCAGTTTTAAAATAGCTTATTGCCATTTGTGTGAAAACTGTATATGCTATTTTGCTAATTCAAAGTTCCTAAAGTTCCTAAGTGAAATACCTTTCATTTAAAGTATTGTTTGTAAATCTTGAACCTGTGGTTCTTAAAATAAACTAAGAAAATATATTTTTCTATATAAAAATCTATTGGCCTGGAATTGTCTTTGAGTGTGTGTTCCTCATTTATTGCCTGTGTGTGTACAACAAATGCTTAACACTACCCTCTGATAAGCCTACTGCTCAACCACACTACCACAAAATAGAGCATTAGAATTATCTCTTTTTGTCACTATCTTACCTCTAAGGGGAACCCTTGGACTCTGTGCATGCTATTTCTTACTTTGAAATAGTACATACAGAGCCAACTTCCTACAGTGTGTCTTACTTATTACCCCCAGACAGGTCTACCTTTACCCAACTTGTTGGAACTGGAAACGACTGAAAGTATGTGGGGTGTGACATTGAAGTCTGAAGAAGCAAACATTTGTTCTTCAGGGTCTGTACTCTAACACTAGAAGTGCCCATGGCCACAAAGCTGTAGTAACAATTCAGCTCATTGCCCTTCTGAGCAGTGCATAGCAAGGCACCTCAGGCAGCAACTCTGTCATAGTGACAAGCACTATCATGCAAGAGGGGGGCTCCAGCACTGACCAAGAGTACATTAGAATGATGTCAGCTTGCCCCACTGCCTCAACAGCTGGCTCCATTGACTAAAGGGTGAATTGGAACATTCTGCCAGAGGTTCAAATTCCACCCACTCAGTACTCCACAGACTTCAACATCATCCTTTTCAGGAGACGTGACTTGCCAAACCATTTCACTTGCAGGGCTTTTTTACCCCAGCTGACAAAGGGACACAGTTCGATCACCTACTTGGTGGCCTGACAATTTACATCTCCATAACAAGCGTATTCTCAGTAAGGGCACTGCATTATAATTCACCAGCAATCAATGCAATCAAGATCTCAATTCAGAATCATAAGGTTGAAACTGAGGTTGTAATCATTAATACATACATCCACCCCAAAGGCAGACCAAAGGCTTCAAGATGGAAGAGCTGCTGAGGTACATGGAGGAGGAGGAATCCTCAACTTTTGTGCTGTCAGGTGACTTTAACTTACATCTCCTAGGCTTCTCTGTGGATGACCATTTGCTACCCCAATCCTCACTCTGGGACGTGCTGCCTCAGGGCAGAAATGGCCACTGTAAATTAAACAAAAGCAGTAGACAATTACTCAGTGGCTTAGAACACCTATGTTTCAGAGCCCTCAATGGCATGTTCATCAAGTGTAACCCACCAGCAGCCTCATTCCACTCCACTATAACCAGTTTAACATTCAACTATACTTTCACTGCTTCACCAGGTCCACTCATTCCACCTAAGGGATAAGGCTGATAGCGACCACCTCCAGCAAGTGCTGATCTTCTGTGTAACTGTGCCAGCATTTAGTTGCACAGCAGAGACACCTGGCTTTGTGTTTTCTGCCAATAACAAGAGAATCAGATACTCACAATCTACCATAGACAACCTGTCAGCAAGAGCAAATGAATTGTTACAACAAATAAATGCAACACCCTACACCGCTTACAAAATGTGGAGGTGTTTTACTAAAGAGCTGGCAGCCACACTCACCACTTCAATCAAAACAAGGCCCCAACACAAGCACACTAGGCAACAGGGCAGTACATCCCAGGCCCAACTAACACAATTAAAGTGACTCAAAAGGTTAGTAAATAACACTCTAGGAACCCTACACCACAGGCCAGGGGACTCTAATCTACAAATTGCACTGGGACAACAAAATCCCTCGCTCAGGAAGCTGAAGTGGGCTATAAAAAGCTCCCATGAAGACCAGCATTGGGCCAAATTGCTCTCAGATATGAGGCACAATAGGGGTAAACTATTGTATCCAGACCATGGAGAAGTCACCTCATATATATATCCGAGGAAACCTGGGCAAACTTTCTTGACAACCACTTTAATCAGCAGTCGTCCAGATGAGCCTCGAACCAGGCACCAGCAGCACTCTCGCAGCAACTTCCACTGATACCAATCCAAAGGCAGCCTGCCAGCAGCAGTCCTGTTCCAACCTACTGCAGGCCAGTCATTTGCTTTTAAATCGGCACCTGCCAAATTAATTAGACATCAAATAGCAAAGGGCAGAAGAAAAGGGGCTCCAGGTCCAAAAGGCATCTCCCCTGCTCTCTTCAAGCATGAAGCAGGATACCAGATGGAGGCACTGGACCCTGCCTTTTCCCAACTCAGGCTCGAGGGCACACTACTAGCCCATAGAGAGGCTCCATAACCTCACCTATCTTCAAGAGTGGGGACAAATACCTGGCAAAAAACTACCACTTAGTGGCACTTATTTACGAGGCTAAATATTTCACTGGGACACTGCTTAGAAGAATTAACAACCTGGGCCTCTGACAAAGCCATAATCCCACTCAACCAGACTAGGTTCTCTCAGCTGTGGAATACCCAAAGTAACACCATTGCCCTGTCTCTCATGATTGACGTGGCAAAAGGCTCAAGTATGCCTCTGCACCTTTGCTTCATCGATTACAGGGAACCCTTTGACCATGTTGATGGTAACAAACTTTGGCGCAAACTGGCCTACACAAACATCCCCCGGGCTTTACTGAATATGCTTATTTTGCTTCACACTGATACGTGGGTCCCCATCCAGCTGGACACTGAAACACAGCTCTCCAGACAAATACCAACAACTTAAGGGCTGAAGCCAGGGATGTGTTCTTGAGCCCACATTGTGCAACCTCTTTCTCGCTGATCTGACAGAAAAGTTAAATGCCTTCAACTGTCATGCCCCAAAGTTAGGTGGCATGTCACTTTCCATCCTCATGTGCTGATGACATGGTCCTGTTGAGCCACACCCATGTGGGGTTGCAATGCCTGCTTGACGTAACACAAGAGAATTCAATTGGAAATGGCCAAACCATCAACTTAGGGAAAACTAAAACTATGACGATCAGCAGCAATAAGAAAAGAACACTGTCCTATTACTGGGCCAAAACATGGATTGATACAGTAGATGAATGCAAATACTTGGGCATTATCATTGACAAAGATTTGGCCCCCAGAAAGAGGTAAAAAATGGAAAGGCCTGGCTCTGGTGGTTACGCTAAAAGATCTTAAAAGGAAATTGGCAGGACCGATATTGATGGCCCTTCTTCAGGTAGCACAAGCCAAACTGCTACCGAATGTAACGTATGGGCGCGAATCACTGAGATGAAGAGATGCCAAAATTCTAGACAGCACAATGACAAGAGTGTACAGAATAATCTTTAATATCTCAAATGATACCTCTCGGGTTTAATTGAGGCTGGAGTTCAGCCTCCATAAGAAGACCCTGACCAGACCAGGGCCTACATAAAATCAGGAGTCACTTCTGGTTACCGAACTAAGCCAGCTCTGGGAAACTCTGATCACCTACTTGGCCTTCAAAAAACTGTCCACGAAAACAAAAAATTCTCCCTCAGTGGTTGAAGATAAGGCCGTCTTAGCATTCAGAGTACATGCCCAACTGACTCAAAATAATTACAGAACAATCGCACCTCAATAATACTTTAACACAGAGTGCACAAAAACATTTAAGTCGTTCCTAAAGTACAGCTTAGGCATACTCCCTTCCCTTTTACACCTCCCTCCTTGGCAGTGAAAGAGCACTCTGAATGTTTGACACCTGTGTAGCAATGGCAAAGAAGACATACTACACCTTGTATGTTCTTCCAAGGAGCTATTGGAGGAACAGAGGCAGCTGCTAAGAGCTCCCTTCAACCAAAGAGTAATATGTATGCGGGTCACGCCGTGCTGGCCTTCTTGGCTCCAGGAGACCTTAAGCTGCATTGCTGGCAGGTAAAATCTCAAATAAAGGTACAAAGGAAAAGGTCACCATGGGACAGTTTGGCCCCTATCATCCTGACCACCATCAATTCTCAGGGAGGGCCCCGGGCTGGTCTGTAATCACCATCAGATGGATGCAGCTCGAATGTGCATGTGGCTTACATTGTAAGTCACAGTCAGACTGCAGTTTCATTCTGCTGTTACCCATTGACTAACTCCTAGGTAGGACAGATTAATAAATCGGGCCTCACTAGTGGCTAATGGTCTGACAGCACTTTCGATTTGAACAGCGTGCACTTTTTGGCACTTTAGAACTCATCCTAACTGCTTCTTTTTCGATCTGTTGCTTGCTTTCTAATGCTTTCCTAACTGTGTGTGAGGGGAAGGCGTACCAGCACTTTTGAATCCCTCCTAGCCTTAACCTTTTGGTTATTGTAGCCTCAGAATGGGCAGGGACACCGCCATCATGGTTTAAGTGTGTTTTGGGGTCTGCAGGAGGTGCAGAAACCACCTGGGCAGTTTTTAAAATATCCAGCATTAAGTCTCCCAGGGTGACCCTAGAAGAGGTATTGTTGACTTTGAAAACACTCCCTGTACTTTTGTACATAGGCTTGAGGGTTCCTGTTGGCTAGTCCTGTGATTGCAGTGGCAGTTTCACAAAAGAAAAGCTCTGCAATAAATGTTAAATAATTCAGTGCTTTATTAACAACATATATGCTTGATGATGCAAGATTTTGCAAAGTATTGAATGATAGAATTATCCCCATTGACTTAATGGTGGTTTATGACATGCATTGCTTTTTAGTACTGTCACTATTAATTGCGATAGTGAAATATAAAGTGTGGTTATTGATGAGGTGATGCCCTGACTAAGCCAGTAGGCCTGCTTTATTGATAGGGACACTACTTATATTGCGATGTTGTGTCTTGTATAGGTAGGAGCTATTCTGATTATAGGGTTCAGGACCCACTAGGGGTGTGACATGATATGAGGGCATCACTCAAAGTATTCCCATCTAACTGATCGGATTACATTGTATTGCAGCATTTCTATAGTGCTTTGTATCCTTATGTGTGGCACTGAAGTGCTTACCTACATGAGTAGTACTCTACACCCTAAAAGGTGTGTGGTTGGAAAGGTGTTGTTTTTGTTTTTATCCTATGTGGGAAGTGTTTACATGTTGTATTTGATGACTACCAAGGTATGGTTATTGTGTTATAGGAAGCATTTGATGTACATACTTGTAACTTAATGAATAGCATTTAATAGTATGTGTTTGTATGTCACAAAAGTACTTTTCCTTTTTAAAAAGTGCTAACTGGGCAATCATTTACTGATCATCAGCGACCTGGGATTACTACCCCCCCCCATCCCCAATGCCCTGTTTAGGCCGTGAACTGCTCTGCTTTGCCATCTTGGGAAAGTCAAGTGCTACAATGTTGTACTGGGTTTCCAGTAAAAAAGAGTATAGTGGACTTGTTACTTGTAAAAGACTCACATACTTCACACCTGAAACCACAAGCCCATATTTATGAAGTCTTTGTGTTCTCCTTGGTTTATATAACAATCCACCCTTAAATGCCTATTACCTTCAACACATGCCTTTCACAATCAGTATATCAGGTGTGCTGCCTGTATCTTAACTTTTCATAATTAGTAATCAGGCCTATATCCTTTATGCTTGGCTTGTCACAATAACTAACTCACACCTACTGTGTTGGACTTAAACTTTCCCACAAGGCAATAATCACATATATGATAATAACATTTCAAATATGTACAACATTGCAGTTGTCAAAACAATATCAAACCCACCCTAACAGAGCCAAATAGGGATTGTCATACTGCAAAATGTCTGCTTGCTTGAGTAGGTCACCAACATCAACACCAAACTCTTTGGCTACTGCAGTAGTCTATGAGACTGTGTGTAAGAAAATATCAGTGGAATAACAATCCCCCCTAAAAGCCTACCGCCTTTAAAATATGTTTGTTATAGTAAATACATCAGTCCTACTTGCTTTGTTAATTTTTCATTTCAAACAAATCATGCCTACAGAATCTGATATATCTTTTCCCAGTGAACAAATAAGGCCTAAAGACTTTACCATTGGCTTGCTACTATAACCAACAATGCCCTATTGAAAGGCCCATTAACTAGCAAACCTCATTCATACAGTTATAAAAGTACAAATACATTCAAAATTACAGTTGGCAAAACAACATGCATACACTCCACCCATCCCGAACCCTAAAAACACCCCACAGCCCTATAATCCACTCATCGGTAATTCCTAAATATCCCTCACCACCTTTAAACTCCAGCCATACCTGATACTTAAAGCACCCTCACCACCTCTAAGGTCCACCCATTCCTGATAGCTAAAAAACTTTTCTCTGGTTCAAATACACCCATTCCTGACCCCTAAACCCCCTGATCACCCCTGAACGTTATCCATTCCTGAATCCAAAAAACCCTCACTAGTGCTAAACTCCACCCCAGTTTAATGTATTTTTGAATTTTCTTTAACATTGTATTTCCTTTCAAAAGTTTCCTTTCATTTACAATGTATTTGTGATACCGAAAGTTGTCTATCTTTAAAATTGGTTTTCCATGATTTGGTTTCCTCCAATGTGGCTTCTCAGTTTTCGTTTTTCCATGATTTCACATACATCAATTTAAAATATTTTCCAGGGTTTGACCACTGCTCATATACATTTACTGAGACAACCTTGTATTCGTCTTGGCATCGTGAATGCACAGAGGCACTTACTGCACGCTTGGATGATGGTGGCCCACAACTAACTTGGCATTTTACTCTTGAGGTACAAAACAGCTCTGACATCTCTTATTTGTTTTCTGAGGGTTAACTCTTTCATTCCCAAATCGAGCCCATCTCTAAAAGTTAATTTCTCAGAAACTATTGAAGGGATTTAAACCAAATCACAAAAATCTGAGTAAAGTGTTTACTTTGTGACAAATCTGACATAATTCCACTCAGTGTCTGAATCAGAGAGCTAACTTTCCTATGAGAATTAAAATGGGAACTCACACTTTGGGGATACCCCTTTTTCTTGGTCACCGCTTGATGGATCAATACAAACCTCTCGAAGGAGAAGGAGAAGAAGGAGCCAAAGTGGATAAACTTTGTTTCATGCAGTTACAGCAAGACATGGGCAAAGATAGAAATCACTCTGCACAAGCTACCCTACTTAACTGGAGTCCATGCAGTTGATATGTACAAAATAAATACAAATTTTGTGGAGAGCACATCCACTTAAATATTTTCAATTCATCTACTTATTAATTACAAAAGCTCAAAGAATAGTATCAGTTCAACAACTCATTTACTGCAAACGTTCAGAGAGTGTGAGTGTGTATAGTTAGATAGATAGATAGATAGATAGATAGATAGATAGATAGATAGATAGATAGATAGATAGATAGATTAATTTCAGCCGGTGGTTGTTTGTGGAGCCCACCGGCACTCATTTTTTGGGGTTCAGTATTTATTTTTCTTCATCAGACATCAACAGAGAGCGAGATGGGAAAAACACACAAGGGGGAAAGAACTAGGAAGAGAAAAACAGACATACGTTGGCAAAGGCAATAGATTTCGCCTTTGGGACCTATTGGCTTTGGCAATTGCTTTTGGCTAGACTATACAGCATTGGACACACACTGGGCAGCATCTTTCAAATAATAAAAAAGACACAGCCAATTGGTCATGCACAGGCAAGATGTATCTATCGGCTTTGCCAATGCTTGTTGTAAATAGTTAGGCTGGTCCTCATAGTATTGACTTAGAAGGGCAAAAATACTTGCTAGACCTGCCATATTAAAGGCTATGGGGGTCATTATGACCCTGGCGGTCTTTGACCGCCAGGGTCAAAACGACGGGAGCACCGCCACCAGGCTGGCGGTGCCTCCCGCCGTATTTGGACCGCGGCGGTAGCGCTGCGGTCGCACCGCCGGGGCCGGCGGAATACCGCCATTTTGGCCCCGGCAGTGATAATCCGCCAGGGCAGCGCTGCAAGCAGCGCTGCCCTGGGGATTATGACTCCCCTACCGCCAGCCCGTTTTTGGCGGTTTGCACCGCCAGGAAGAGGCTGGTGGTAAGGGGACTCAGGGGGCCCCTGGGGGCCCCTGCACTGCCCATGCACTTGGCATGGGCAGTGCAGGGGCCCCCAGGCAGAGCCCTGTCACGCATTTCACTGCCCGAATTTCGGGCAGTGAAATGCACGACGGGTGCTACTGCACCCGCTGCACATCAGCATTGCCGCCGGCTCTATTACGAGCCGGCGGCAATGTCGATGTGACTTCTCCGCTGGGCCAGTGGACGGTAACTCTGTTACCATCCGCTGGCCCAGCGGAAATGTCAAAATAGGGAGCCAGCCATACAGCCAGCAATGGCGGTATTCTGGCGCCCGCAACCTCGGCGGCCTGCCATGCAGACCACCGAGGTTGTAATGACCCCCTATGTCTTGAAAGCTGCATGCAGATTTAAGCAACAGATGCATTCAATAGCTGAGTTATCCCACAGCTGCACTACCTTTAGAAAATAAAGAAATGTACAAAGAAACAACATCGTACAGGGAAATGGCTTAGGCCCAGTTTAGAATTTTAAGGTGATGTGGGGAGCAGAGCGGGGTCTTTGCCCAATTTCCACAATGTAAATGGCATTCTTGCCTGATTTTTTCATATAGATCTGATCAGTGAGACTTCCTGGGATTTATGGAAACCTCGGATTTAACTGGTTGAGAGGCAGTGGGGACAGGACACTTTGCAACACTTCCCAGGGACAAAAAACATTAATGTATGCAATAACGTGACACATTTACAAAGCAAACCCATTAATTTTTTTTTGGGGGGGGGGGCAGATTGCAGATCTCCCTCAAGTTGTTTCATAGCAGGAATGCATGATGTACACAATCCAGTTTATATCCTTTGATTTGCCCTTGGCATGCAATAAATAATGGGAAATCAAAAATTCAAGTCCCAGAATGCAAAGGAAAATAAAACACAACTGGATAAGACACACTCCTTACACGAGACAACTGGCATGCTCTGAACTTGAGGGGCTCTTTATGGACAAACAAGAAAAACATGTGCTATACAGAACTTGCTTCTTCTGAAAAAAGCGTGACCTAAAATGTTTATTCTGGTGCTTAATGTTGTAGGAAGAGATGTCAGGCACTTAAACAGGTGAAACAGCAACCTGGCTGAGAGTAAACTCTGTGCCCCTGCCAAAAGCCAATTAATGAATGCAACAGATGGGCACAATATACTAGGAAACAGAACAAAAGCATAAATGACCACCGCATACATTAGTGTCATTGAAAGGAAATTAATCACCACAAAAGCACAGTGAAAAATTAGCAAGACTGTTGAAAAGTAAAACAGTGGTAAAAAAAATAGTTTGGAAAGTCACATTAATTTCTCCCACCAGAGACTTCCGTACTAAGGCAACCATAAATGAAAAGAGATAATAAGCCAAACAAGAATGAAAATATAGTTTTTTCAGTTGGTTTTAAAACGTCCATGGGGTTTCTGGAGTAGGGAGGCGGAGGGGATTCTGGAACGAGAGAAAAAGATGGGTTGAGGCTGAGGCATGGGAGAGCGTGATAGGAGGCTGTGATAACAGGGGCATTGTTTGGAGGCGAGCTGTTTGTCTTAGCGCTGGGTGTTGGAGGCTGTGCCTTCAGGGCAGAAGGGGCTTGATATGTTGCAGTTAGGTTAACAAAGGGGGAGGCCAGGTGCCACTCTCTCTGCTATGTGCTATTGAGCAGGCCTCTTTGAAGTGGCATACACAGAGTTCAGACCTGGAAAGAAACACCAATGCAGACAGGCTGATGATAGTAACTAGCTCCCTGCTGCCCACTGCCCGGGAGGGAAAAGAGGCAAAAAGAAACCAGGACCGTTTGCTTTTCAAGTTAGTGGTGTGAGAGGATGTGGCGTAACGGCCTGAGCTGCTGACTTTGACCCTGAGGAACTATGTTCAAGTCTCAGTGTCAGCTCTCCCTGTGTCAACAAGAATATGCTGATTAGATCAAATTAAATAAAACTTGCTGAATGGAAACAAAATACAAACACAACAAAAGTACATATGCCTTACAATTGCTGGTTTTACTACAGCAAAGGTTGAACTCCCTTTGAGTAAATTCCTAGAGGATTGGGTGAACACATGCAATAAACTGAACTCGACAAAATCAAAGAAAAAAAGAGTGCGCCAAACAAACCATAGATAAACAAAAGAATAGGGAGACATGTAACAGTGGCAGTAGCCACGAAAGTGAATAACACACCCAAAGGCGGGACAAATAGCAAGTCTGACCAATGAAAAGAAAGTAATTTAGAAAGGCACATAAAGGAACCAGCGAAAATCGACAAGTGTGATGAAAGCCTATAGATTAGATACAGCATGTCTCGAAAGAAACAGCGATTGCGCTGTCTAGGCGAAACCTAAAAAACTCTCACATAATGAGAAAGCAGGAACCTGCAAGAGTGAGATAAAGGGACAGGGAGTGTCTAGTATTGGATTAAAGAGAAAATCTTGCACATTTTCTGCCCCAGGACCATTCCAACTAGAAAATGATGGAGATGGGGATGACACACCGTCAGAAGAGAACAAGACTCCATCACAAGGTCAGTTCTCCACTGGACCACAGAATGCAAATGGAAGAGAAGCAGGCCAAAGAAAACTGGAAGTGAACTGTGGCAACAGAAATTAAAACCCTGAACCACAGCCAAGGCAATGTACTGAAACTTGCCCAAGACAGATAGAAGTGGAGGTCCTTCATTGGCATTCGGTATAACAAGCTGTGAGTAAAAATATGAGGAGCTTTTGTGTTCTTCGCACGGACATTGAATAGCTCTGAGTATAAATTTGTGTAGCAGCCGTTACTAGCTGCTGCCAGGAAGGGATGGGTTGCGGGGGGGGGGCAGTGTGCAGAGTGGTGGCCAGGGGGACAGCACGCAGATCAGAGTAGGGGGCAATAAAAAAACAAACTTACCTGCCGCTTGAGTGTTCCACAGCTCCAGGCTCCTTGGTTTTTCTCGTCTTCTTCCTCCCTCCCCAGCCAATCCCAATCCTTTTCTCATGCTGTTTACAAGCATGAGAGAAGCACCAGGATTGGCCTGAGTGGGCAAAAATGCCACTCATGGAGGGAGTAAGACACTGGGCTTGGTCTCCACAGCCGGGTGGAGAGTTCTAAGTGCAGATGTCAGTTTAGCTGGCAGTCCAAGGCTAGCCAAACTGACATGCGCACTTAGAAGCGCACCACCACTCCTGACATGGAAGATGCTGGCACCGCCCTAAGAAAGCAGAAAAAGAAAGTGATAGTAAAATACTTTTATCATCAATTCATTTTTCCGCTTTTAGCAGCAGGGCGGCGCTCCTCCGCCATAGCAGAGGGGCTGCCCCGGCAGCACTCATTAATTTACAAATTTTATGCCAAGACCGGAGGCTCCTATTATGCGTTTCTCTTCTCGCTTTGTTAACACAGCAATCAAGAAGAAACTACAAATCCCATGGGACTAACACAGAGAACCAATGGGATTAAAAACATAGTACATAACATGTTAACCAATAGAAACACCTCCGTGCCATTATGATGTCACTTGACTGCAAGCAGCCCTCTTTTCTTGCTGCTGCAGTCAAGATAAGTTCACTTTTCTTTCCTCTAATGTTATTGAAATTTTATAATATCATTGTGTGTTTTATTCACATATATTTTCCTCCGGTGTTAATGCCATGTTGTCGGCAAGTTGCCGCATTGCCTTATTTAAGTGCTTTCCTCGCGCTCACGTTCATTTTTCTGCCCTCGGGTAGCAACTCCGTTGCTCCCGAGTCAGAAGAATAAACAGCTTTGTGTGCGCTGTGCGCACGACGCGCTCTGGCTCTCCCTCGCGTCATTCGGTTTTTCCTGACGCGAGGAATCCAGCTTCCTCACACGCGCTCCTCACCTCATTTGTACTTCCCAAGAGGCCATTTCATCGTCACAAATCAAGGGATTTCCCTTGCCTCCCTCCTTTTACTACTGGCAACACCTTCCTTGGCCCGCCCTCGAGAAGGAGGGGATTGTTTCCTTAGTTCAAGTCACATTCCTGCTCAGTTAACCCCCGGTTGTCTGAATTCTTACCAAAGACAATTTCCATTATTTCAAGCTGTTTTTTCAGGAGTTTTTCCTCCTTATCTAAAAATTTTGAAAAAGAAAACCCTGACATGGAACCTAATACATCTTCTGGGGAACAAGGTGTACCCAGTGAGATTGAAGATATCAGAAATGAACTTCGGAATTTTATTAAAAACTCTGTTCAACAGGCAATGGCGTCATCTATGCAAAAATTATCAAAAAACTTAGAGTCAAATTTTTCAATTTTTTTATCTAAATCTCCGGCCCAGTCTGCGGGGGAATGCAGTCAACCCAGCCTGTCAACCCTATGGGTTTGACACAAACGGAGAGTGAGTTTACCTCACATATGGCAGAGGACGCGGTTCCTCAGAAGGCTCCTGCCAAGGAGTATAATAATATGGCTCCCAAACCCTCCTTGAAATGGACAGCTAAACTACGTAAAATTTCCCTCCCCACTCCCACTGCCTCAACTCCAGATTCGGATGAAGGTATCCCTGATGTGGATTCTGACTACTTGGTCTCTGACAAAGACGATGCTGATTCTTTCTCTCCTCCTCCTCCCAAGAAACCTAAAGTTCCCTCTGTTTCCCCCCCCTCTTTTTGATGCAGAAGGCTTCCCCATGATTGACCCTTCCCACATACTTCGTCCCAATTCCACGGAATGGTTCCCTGCTGACCATGTTGGTCGTTACGTGGCTCAAAAATTATTTTCTCCACTGGATAAACAAACCAGAGCCAAACTCAAATCAGAATGCCCTCGTCCGGTGCTTCCACACAAGGCTACTTCTACCCCTTACATCGACCAGCAGATGCTACCCTTTTTCACCAAACAAGGCAAAGACCCTCGCAAAGGGGTAGATAAAGCATGGTCGTCCTGTCAGGACAAGTTATTGGACGTCATTGGTCCACTTACCAGAATTTTCGACATGGTTGAAACGGCTAGACTAGATGGTAGCTTTCTAGATCCAGAAGAACTATCTTTGTGGGTCCAACGTTGTTTTTGTCTTCTGGGCAATGCTAACTCCTTTCTTATACATGAGAGACGGAAGGGCCTCCTTATAAAATTAGACCCTAAATTGATTAATTTGGCAACGGTTCAACCTCAAATTCACACGGAGGGACAACTTTTCGGGGACTCTTTCATCAAAGACCTCGGCAAATATGTTGCTACATTCACCTCTTTGGACAAAGCACAACAGTCCATGAGAAAAATGTTTAGTCAACGTGTTTTTGCCAGGGCCGGTAGAGGCAGGGGCCGCTTTACCGGCCGAGGTACCGCCACCCAAGGCTCCAGAGGGTACTACGGTTCCTACCAACAAGACTTTAGACCACAATTCTACCCCCAGTGCGGCAGAGGTTATCGTTCCAGATCCTTCAGACACAACAAGACCTCCAAACCAACAGGTAAGCCCCCAAGTTGGTTTCTTTCCAACAGGGGGTCGCATCTTCCATTTTCTTTCAAATTGGTTAACAATTACTGCGGATGTGTGGGTGCTAAATACGGTACAAGGTTACATAATAGACCTTTATTCTACCCCAGTGCAAACGTCCTCCATTCCTCTACCCCATTTTTCCACAGAAATGACCCATTTAATATCTCTCGAAGTAAATTCTCTCTTGCAAAAACAAGCAATTTCAATCACCCAACCCCATCCTTTGGGATTTACCAGCCCAATTTTCCTAGTTCAAAAGAAGAACAAAAAGATGCGTCCAGTCATCAACCTAAAACATTTCAACCGGTTTGTAGTATACAGACATTTCAAAATGGAAACAATTCTTCACCTCAGAGATATACTTCTTCAAAACGACTGGATGGTCAGACTGGATCTGCAGGATGCATATTTAGTGGTTCCTGTACATCCAGACTCAAGGAAATTCCTTCAGTTCCATTGGCTCGACCAAACTTATCACTTTACCTCTCTACCCTTCGGGCTATCGTCTGCCCCTTGGTGCTTCACCAAGCTCTTGAAGCCCGTGGTGGCTTTTCTAAGGTCCCAGGGCATAAGGCTCTTAATTTACTTAGACGATATCCTAATTTTAAGTCAGTCTCACCAAACTCTCCTTCTCCACTTACAAACAACCTGCTCCCTTCTAGAGGATCTAGGTTTCATAATAAACAGAGAAAAATCTCTCCTAGTGCCTTCCCAGGTCATAGAATTCTTGGGATTCCAAATCAATTCCATCTCGGCCACCCTGCTTCTACCTATGACAAAAATAAGATCCATAAAGTCAGAGATTCTACAACTCCTTCGCAGTTCCCTTATCTCTCTCAGGACATTGGCTCGAATAGTAGGCCTGCTGTCCTCTTCCATACAGGCAATCTTTCCAGGTCCCCTCCATTACCGCTCCCTTCAAAGATTAAAGATCCAACACTTGGGGAAGGGTCTATCGTATTCCGACCTCATTCCCTTAGACGTGGAGTCCCGCACAGAACTTCAATGGTGGATAGACCATTTGGACGCTTGGAACGGGAAAAGTATTTTTCCATAAGCCCCAGGTCTTGTATTAGAGTCCGATGCAAGTCGTCTAGGCTGGGGGGCCCGGTGTGGTCCCATCTCGACTGGAGGTACATGGTCTTCCGAGGAGTCCAAATTGCATATCAATTGTTTAGAGATGCTTGCCGGCTCCTTTACAATCAGAAGTCTAGCAAAACACAAAGTGCATTGCGCAATACTCCTCAGGATGGACAATATTTCTGCGGTAAGATACATAAATCATCTTGGAGGCACAACATCTAAACCTCTAGCGGATTTGGCCAAGAGTTTTGGGGAATTCTGCCTTTCAAACCATCTTTCGGTTCATGCAGAGTACCTTCCAGGAGCTCTCAATTCAGTTGCGGATTGGCATTCTCGCCATCTCCGAGACTCCAGCGATTGGAGACTGCATCCTTCAATTTTTCACAAGATTCATTCCTTATGGGGTCTGTTCTCCATAGATCTGTTCGCATCACGACTGAACACTCAGCTTCCCCAATTTTACAGCTGGTGCCCAGATCCCTTAGTTTTGGCATCAGATGCCTTCTTACAGGATTGGTCTCATTCCCTCAATTACGTCTTTCCTCCCTTTATCATGATCAACAGGGTCCTAGCTCACGCCAGACGTCAACAGGCCTCTCTTATTCTCATTGTCCCGTTCTGGCAGTCCCAAGTATGGTTTCCTACCCTCCTGGAATTCTCAGTAGATTTTCCATTGTTAATTCTGTCCTTCCCAGACTTACTGTTGGACCCTCTCCAGCGTCCTCACCCCCTCATTGTGGACAACATCCTCACTCTATCCGCCTGGAAGATCTCAGGAATTCCCAATCTTTCCTGTCATTTCGTCAGAAGCTTCCCAATACATCTCAAATTCCTGGGCCCCTGGTACAAAGAAAGCCTATAAATCAGCCTGGTCTTTATGGGACGGCTGGTGTTTGGGAAGGCACCTTGATCCCTTTTCAGCAGATGTAATTTTGTAGTTAATTTCTTGGCCGCAGAAGCCAGTAAAGGTAAAGCTTTCCGTACTATCAACCTTTATAGGTCGGCTATTTCTTCTAACCATATCCATGTTAATGGGAAACCGATAGGCGAACATCCACTGGTATGCAGATTAATAAAGGGAGTAACATTTTCCAAACCTCCTTTACCCAAATATAACCAATTATGGGACGTTAATATTGTTCTAAAATTTCGGATTTCATTGCCGGACAATCCTTTTTTGTCTCTAAAAATGTTATCTGCTAAGTTAACAATGTTATTGTGTCTAGTTTCCATCAAACGTTTATCAGATGTAAAGGCTCTGGACGTCTCCAACCGACAGTTCACTCCTTCGGGGGTGCTGTTTTCGGTTGTACGACGTACCAAGACCAGTTTATCGTCAGTTTTTTATCCTTATTTCCCACAGCATCCCAAATTATGTGTAAGTCAATGTCTTAAAGTTTATGAACAAAAAACTGCAGATTTGAGAACATCCTCCTCCCAACTTCTTATTTCCTTTAGGAAACCCTATCACCCGGTTTCGTCTGCTACTTTAGCTCGATGGGTCAGGTGGATTATGTCCCTAGCGGGTATCGATATTTCCAGATTTGGTGCTCATTCTGCCAGAGGGGCTATGGCCTCCAAAGCCTTCTGGGCAGGCTCCCGTTTAGAGGATATTCTGAAATCTGCAGACTGGTCTAATGACAATACCTTTAGAGTCTTTTATTACAAACCTGTTGACGATGTTTCACTAAATGTAATTAATATGCTTTGAACTCGCATAATAGGAGCCTCCGGTCTTGGCATAAAATGTAGATTTTCCTAGTTTATGACGGAAAGTCTTAATTTTATTAAAGACACGGAGGCGAGTATTATCCACCTCTAGTTTAAACATTGTTTTCTCCCTCCCTTTCTTCCAGCACCAGTTCCAGCCGCTCAAACAGGGTCCTAGTACGATCTCTTCACACCTTGTGAAGGCTGCGTTCATGACAAGCACAGGATCGTATTCTCCTGATTTACTGGAGCACTCCTTCTTTTGTAGGATTTTGGACTTTTCTTCTGATGTTTTTGCTTTCCTGATGGCTTTGTTTATTCTTTGTTCTCTATTTCCGTTATTATTCAACAATTGACTTCATTCACAAGAAAAGAAGGCTACTTGCAGTCAAGTGACATCATAATGGCACTGAGGTGTTTCTATTGGTTAACATGTTATGTACTACGTTTTTAATCCCATTGGTTCTCTGTGTTAGTCCCATGGGATTTGTAGTTTCTTCTTGACTGCTGTGTTAATAAAGCGAGAAGAGAAACGCATAATACTCGCCTCCGTGTCTTTAATAAAATTAAGGGGGTGATTCTAACATTGGCGGGCGGCGGAGGCCGCCCGCCAATGTTCCCCCTCCAAAATACCGCTCCGCGGTCAAAAGACCGCTGAGGGTATTTTGGGATTTGCCCTGGGCTGGCGGGCGGCCGCCAAAGGCCGCCCGCCAGCCCAGGGCAAATCGACCTTCCCACGAGGACGCCGGCTCCGAATGGAGCCGGCGTAGTGGGAAGGTGCGACGGGTGCAGTTGCACCCGTCGCGTATTTCAGTGTCTGCGTTGCAGACACTGAAATACTTTGCGGGGCCCTCTTACGGGGGCCCCTGCAGTGCCCATGCCATAGGCATGGGCACTGCAGGGGCCCCCAGGGGCCCCGCGACACCCCCTACCGCCATCCTGTTCCTGGCGGGCGAACCGCCAGGAACAGGATGGCGGTAGGGGGTGTCAGAATCCCCAAGGCGGCGCAGCATGCTGCGCCGCCTTGGAAGATTCTGACGGGCAGCGGAAAACCGGCGGGAGACCGCCGGTTTTCCTGCACTGACCGCGGCCAAAGCGCCGCGGTCAGAATGCCCTGCGGGGCACCGCCGGCCTGTCGGCGGTGCTCCCGCCGACCCTGGCCCCGGCGGTCTAAAACCGCCGGCGTCAGAATCACCCCCTAAGACTTTCCGTCATAAACTAGGAAAATCTACATTAAGCGCTGTGACTCTTTCGTGCTCCCTCCTAATACCCCATATATATATAAATATATATATATATATATATATATATATATACACACACACATACACACACATCAGAACAGAGATTTCAAATCTTTCAGACCTATGGAAAATGTCTTGCGGTTCCCTTAGCTACTCTGCCTTTTCAGTCCACAAGGAAAAGTATTTCTCTATGGCTCTTTCGATAGCGCTGGCGGTAATCATGCTTATGGTGAGCTGGAGGAGTGCATCTCCTGTGTTTATTGTTATGGTGTACAATCAGGACTGAGGAATTCATAGGCATTTTATATGAGGTTCCCATGGCGTTGCCTAGGGCCATGCCAGGCCATGTTTTCATTTTCTAAAGATTATGTCGTTTCCGCGGGGATTACAATGCACTTTCGGACAGATTTTTGGAGCATTACATACTACGCTGTGAAAAGTCGAGAAACGCACCAATTAGGTGTTCCGTTCCCCTTTTCCTATCGCAGTGTTCTTCGTAACGATCTTCAGTCTATTTTTTTTAGGTGTGCCATTTTCATGGACATTCGCAAAGGACGCTGCTTTGTGTTCACCAAAAGAAAGCCGTCAAAGTAAATTAAAATGAGACGAACTGTTTCTTATTTTGGAAGTCTTAGCAAAAGGAGTTGATGCTCTAGTTGTGGAGAATAGGCACATTAATTAGCGGCCCGTGAATCTGCTTTGTGTCTCCCATGATGTCATTTGTAAAAACAACCCCTGATTAGATTAACATTTTAGTGGCAGTACTGCTAATTGCATTGCAGCTTGTTTTATACAAACAGGGGCAATTTAGTCAAAACAGCTCAGCATGGGGCCAATTAATAATCAAACCACAAAGGCACCTAGAGCGGAGAGTCTTGCCGGAGGATAGGATCCCCGTGGAGCAAAACAAATCCAGCATTTCGTGAAAACAGTGTTTTTTTTCTGTTTAATTAACGGCAGGGCAGGGAAAAGTTGACAGGCAGCAACAAACAAAATCGAACGCGAGAAAAGAAATATTTGCATAAGGCCATCATCAACTGCCAAAATGAGCTGCCGGAAACAGAAGAGTCTGGAGTTTAAATAAGGTTCGACCTCGTTGTTTTTGAAACTTTTAAAGTGGAAATCGCATGCAGCATTATAAGTGCGGGCGTAGTGTTCTTCTGTACTTAGGGCATGATTACGTGTGCCCTGGCAGGTCAGGGGTTTAAAAGGAGGAAAGGGTACTGTATTTCTTGGACAAAACTAACTTGAAGAATATGATGTGGTTGTTGTTAAGTGACATTTTGCATTGTGGAAACTAGTGTCTTGTGAAGGATGTGACATGGTATAAATCGTCTTCACGCCATGGAATATGACTATTTTTATGCAGTATGCCATGTGATGAGGACGTTTTACTGTGTTATTGTGGAGCACACCACTTTTTGTGTTCCACTCGGCATGGGTGAACTACATAAGGACTAACACTTGATGGCATACTAAGCTGTGGTGTAATGGTATGTAGTGTGGATGATGTAGGTTACGCAGTGTGCTGGAGAGGTAACAAGTGGTTTAAAGCTTTAAGAGATGGAGTAGTGGGATTTCATGTAATGGATGAAGTGCTGTTTGAGGCATTAAGGTGTGCACTGGTGTAGGGTGGTGTGAGGTGATGTATTAAATATTGGTGTGGTGATGTGCAGTGGATGATGACATACGTAGCGCTGTAAAGTGGGGTCAGCAACAGCAGAGCAGACACCTAACTTAAGGGGATGGGTGGGGGGATGGAGACAAGGTGAAACATTTTTAAAAAACACACTTACCTTGCTTCTGTCCCTGCCGACTTACTTGTCGCTCCTTTTGTGGTGTCCCAGCACTCACTGCTTGGACACCAGCACAGGCTCTCCAGCAAACCTGGTGCCGCTGTCATGCTAAACTTAGTGTGATGTATTAAAACACGCGATCACCGCACGCGATCGCCGTCATTCAATTGTGAATGACGGGACGCGTGAAGACGGGTGAAAACGGTTTTGGAGATCGATGGCTGAGGCGACATAGAATAAACTTGAGACTGTGCCCATAAACCTGAAAGTGGTAGTTTCATACCTTTACATCTGGCGACGAGAGTTGGGAGTCGCCTCAACATCCAGGAATTTGTGAGTCTCCAGACCTTGGACGTTACTATAGACGCGCTGTCCTGGCGAGCGCATTTGCGCATTGGTAGAGAGGACGCAGCCGCTGCGCAGTTCGTTTTGGGAGGATTTCAGGGACGGACCGCAGTGGAAGCATGCGGTTTCACAGAACCAGCGTATAAAGCAGCATAAATACAACGAGTGGTGAAGAGAGCTACGCTCCGTGAACAACGTCTGTTTGGGGGGGCGTGCCCATCAACACCGGTGTCCTTAAAGGGACGGTTATTTCATTGTCTTAAAGGGGAAGTTGTTATTTGCTTCGATTGGTAAACAATAAAAGTGAACTGCATTGGAACGGCGACAGTCACACCCTAAACAAAAGAACAATTTTGTTGCCTATCGTGTGGAACATACGCCAGACAAAACGGCGAAGCAAGAATTACTCATCTAAAAAAAAAAAGAAGATTTCAATGCTAGGACATGGAAGGTGTGGTGATTCACTGATTCAGTTACAAATTGGTTCAGTGAAGGTCTGACATTTAGTGTGTCGTTCTGTATGTTCGTCTAGTTTATCAGAATAATGCAGAACGTAACACCACCACCATTTTTTTTAAGCAGTCCAGGTGATCCGATATATCCTTGGAACAAGTGGAAAAAAAAATTTGCTCACTATGCTAGAGTGTGTGGACCGACATTGAGTGCAGAAAGGAAACATGCATTATTGTTGCACTGTCTAGGGGGAGAGGGACAGGAGGTTTTAGAAAATTTGCCTGATTTATGCACTGAAGAAAGTAGGAATTTGAATGAATATGAAGCATGTATTATGAAGTTAGACAAACATTACTTACCGAGGGTGAGCACAATAATGGAACGATATTATTTTGGAAAAAGGAAACAAGGTAAAGAAGAGTCAGTGGAAGATTTTGTAACTAGTTTGAGGAAGTTGGCGGTGTCTTGTAAATTTGGAGCACTGGTGGATGAGAGAATTAGAGATCAGTTCGTATTAAAGTGTTGTAGTGACAAAATTAGAGAAGAGCTATGGTTGAAGGATGAACCACCTTTGGAAGAAGTGATTATGGTGGCAAAAAGAGTAGAACACATGCTGAGGTGTGTTAAGGAATTAAGTGGAAACAAATTAATGAGTGGAGAATGTACAAACGTGGAGGAGATAGTGTGTGAAGTGAAGAACAAAGGAAGTGGAGGTGAGAAGAAAAAGGAAGTAGTGAATGCTATTGTTGTGGTAATAGTGGCCACAAAGCCAATGCGAGCAATCGCCCAGCATTGAATGCAGTATGTAATGGGTGCGGGAAGAGAGGTCACTTCTACAAATGTTGCCGTGGTAGAAAGAATAAATTTCATAATGACAATATGAGGAAAGAGATCAAGGAAGTATCTCAGGAGGTAGTGTTCCAAGTTGATGCTCAGGTTAAGTGTGGAGAGCATCCAAGTGAGGTGGTGAGAGTGGATGGTGTGGATATACTAATGCGTTTTGATTCTTGTTCACAACTGACGATAATTTCAAAAACAAGTTTTGACAGGTTAATTCTGGAGTCTAGAAAGTTAAAGAAGATGGATGTATCTCCTGGGGGATATGGTGGTCAGCCTATAAAAATGCTAGGGTACTTTGAAGGTCATATTGAGTTCAAAAGTAGACACCTGTTGGGGAAAGTTTATGTGTCCAATCAAGGTGACAATCTCTTGAGTTGGACGCATCAAAAGCTTTTAGGTGTCATTTTGAATCCAAACGCACAACCTCAAGTTCAAATTCAGAGTGTGGATGGTGTAGACAGTGAGTTAGTAAATGAATTTCCTGAAGTATTTTCAGACAATTTGGGATGTCTAAAGGGGTATAAACATAAAATTAGGTTAAAGGAAGGTGCTATTCCTATAGTAGCAAAAATGAGAAGAATACCGTTGGCTTTACAAGAACCGGTGAAAACTGAACTTAAAAGATTAGAGTTGATGGGCATAATTGAGGAAGTAGAGGCAACCGAATGGTTGGCTCCCATAGTTGTGGCAAAGAAGGGGGATGGTGATATCAGGCTTTGTGTGGACCTTAGGGCTCTAAATAGAGAGGTAGTGGTGGATACATTTCCCCTTCCAAATATTGAAGAGATAGTATCTATGGTTGGCGGAGCAAAGTACTTTTCCACCTTAGATCTTAAATCAGCATATCATCAGGTAGAGTTGGAGGAGAATTCACAAGAATTGACTGCGTTTAAATTCAAAAGAATGCCTTTTGGGCTTGTGTTTGCGGCTTCTGTGTTTCAACGCATTATGTATAAAATTTTGAAGGAGGTGAAAGGGGTGAAATGCTACCAAGATGATGTGTTAATCTATGCTGACACAGCGGTAGAACATTGGGAACGAGTGAGGTTGGTTTTGGGATGTCTAAGTCGTGCTGGTCTTACCTTGAAGAGAAAGAAATGTCGTTTTGCTTTGACAGAAGTTGAGCACCTGGGACATTTGATTACAGGATATGGAGTAAAACCTAAACCAGATTTGGTTTTGACTATTAAGCGGTTAGTTTCTCCTCGAACCAAGGAAGAAGTGAATTCGTTTTTAGGAATGGTAGAATACTATGGGAGGTACATTAGGAACTTGTCAGAAAAAACTGTTAACATGCGAGATTTACTGAAGAAAGGAAGAGAGTTCAAGTGGGATTCCTTGTGTGAAGATGAGTTTGAAAAAATTAAAGAAGAACTAGAATATGCTCCCTGCTTACAAGCTTTTAAACCGGGCAGGTCAACTGCCATTGTCACTGATGCTAGTGCAAAAGGTTTGGGTGCGGTTCTGATGCAAGAGGATGGAGGTATGAGAAGAATGATTGCTTGTGTGTCCAAATCTTTGAGCAGGACAGAGAAGAATTATTCTGTAATTGAAAGAGAGTCACTGGCCATATATTGGGCATTGAATAAATTTAGACATTTTGTGTGGGGCACTGAGTTTGTGGTCTTGTCTGATCACAAAACTTTAGTAGAAGTGTTTGGTAGTAAAGGTCTGAATTGCATTTCTGCAAGAATAAGAAGATGGATTATCGGGCTACAAGATTTTAAATTTAAAGTAGAGTATTTACCAGGTGCATTGAATGTTAGTGCGGATTGTCTTTCAAGATTAGTGGAAGAAAACAGGAAGGATGAAGAACAAAAAGATATAAATTTTCAGGAGGAATTAGTGTGGGAAGTATGTTGTTATGTGTCTGAAGTTACATGTGGAATAATAACTGAACAAGAGTGGAAAGAGGCGTTGAAAGAAGATGTTGAGTTGAGTGGAGTGTGTGAGGTTTTAGAGACTGGTAAATTTGAGGTTCTAGGGAAAGTTTGGAGGTTGGTGAAAGATGAATTGGCGGTGGATAAAGGTATATTGTTGAGAGGAACGAGATTGATTCCACCAAAAGTACTAAGATTCAGGATAATGAATCAAGCCCATGAAGGTCATCTTGGGATTGTTAAAACAAAAGAAAATTTACGAGCAAATTTTTGGTGGCCGGGTATGGATGTAGAAGTGGAGCGGGTGGTTAGAGAGTGTATACAATGTGCACGGAGTGACAAAATTTTAAAAACTCGTGATGCACCTATGCATTATAGAAGTTTACCATGCAAACCCTGGGATGAGGTAGCAATAGATATTGTTGGTCCTTTACCGGGAGAAAATTCTATGCCATATCTAATTGTGTTATTAGATTTGTATTCCAGGTGGGTGGAAGTCAAAAATTTGCATGAAGTTATCTCTTCTAGTGTGATGATTTTCTTAGAAGACATTTTTAGGAAAGAGGGATTTCCGAAGTCATTATTGTCAGATAATGGTCCACAATTTTGTTCGACAATTTTTGAAAATTTTATGAGTAATTGTGGCATATCTCATAAGAAGTCAGCAGTTTATCATCCAGAAACTAACGGTGCAGTTGAAAGATTTAACAAGTACATAAAGGAAAGCATTCAACTTGCAAAGGTGAATGCACTGAATTGGCGTGCAGAACTTTTGAAAAGGATTACAGCGTATCGATTCTCTCCACATTCAACTACTGGCAGATCACCTTTTGAACTGTTTAGGAAAAGGATACCTAATACCAAGTTGTCTCCTGGATGGATGGAGTGGATAAAAAATGGATATAATTTGGTCAACACGGAGTGGAGAGATAGAGAAGAAAGGCTCATGGAGAAAAGGAAGCAAGAATTTGATACAAGGAAGAGAGTATGTAAAAATAATATAGTTGTGGGTGATGTGGTGAAGGTGAAGGCACCAGTTGGATGTCTTGAGGGGTCAAAGTTCACTAGACCTCTTCATGTGATTAAACTTTTCAAGAATGCTGTAAAAACTTCAGATGGCAAGATATGGAACATGAACAGAGTGGTTCGGCTGAAAGGGATGGTGGAAACGAGTGTTAGTACTGAAAGGTCCAGAGGATTCAGAGACAATGATGGGTCAGGAACACAAAATAAGGGACGACATGGAACTGATGAATTTAATGTAATAAGGAGAAGTTGTAGGAGGAAAATAAGTCCTGGACATCTTAAAGACTATGTTCTCATCAGACAAAGGGGACTTTATAGGGTTGTGTGTTAGCATGTTTTAAACTTATTTAACGGATAGGTGGGTTTGATATGTTGTTTAATTTATATGTTTAGTGTATACATAGTTTCTAGCTACTCATTTATTTGATTTCATGGTTATGTGGGAACATTATTTATGTATTAATTTGTTCATTGTATAAAAGGGAGATGTGTGATGTATTAGAACACGCGATCACAAGGTGAAACATTTAAAAAAAACACACTTACCTTGCTTCTGTCCCTGCCGACTTACTTGTCGCTCCTTTTGTGGTGTCCCAGCACTCACTGCTTGGACACCAGCACAGGCTCTCCAGCAATCCTGGTGCCGCTGTCATGCTAAACTTAGCATGAAAGCAGCACCAGGACTGGTCTGAGCAGCTCGGACCGCTGCTCAGACTCAGCCCTGGGGTTTGTGCACCTTCTCTAACCCGGATGTTAAACACAGCCGAGCTGGAGAAACCTAAGTGCGCATGTGTCTTTGGCCGGCCTCATGCTGCCGGCCAAACACACATGTACACTTAGGTTCACTCTTCCCTCCTCTGCCCCCTACCTCCCATGGCCTAGTCCCACCCCTCCTTGCACTGCTGACTGTGCCAGAAGCAGAGAAATAAAACAATAGTAAACTATTGTTTTATTTCTCTGCTTTTGGTTCAGCCAGTGGGTCAACGCTCCTGCGTAATAGCGAAGGAGCCACTCCTGCTCAGCAATGCTTAATTTGAGCTGTTGGTTGCAGGTGGGACCCACCGTCACTCATTGTTGGGGACAGACACTTAGTTTTCTTCATCAGGCTTTAACCCAGAGCAAGAGAGACAAAAACAAACAGTGGGAAAGTAGAAGGAAGAGAAAAACGGAAAACAAGAAATAATTGGAGAAAGCAAGGAAGACAAAGAACCTACATGAGTGAGATAAAGGGGCAGTGATGTTCTCTTGATAGATTAAATAGACATGAGATGGACTCAAGACAAAACAATCTTGTTATTCACCACTTCTGACTTTCAATAGCACTTTACAAATTAAGTTATAGGGGTCAGGTTGTGCATGTGGACAGGGTGAGTAGATGTGCCAAGGTAGGTCAGATAATGATGCGGTATGGTATTTAAGTGTGATAGTGCACCTAATGCCATGCAGTAGTGTGTGGAGTGATAGGGATGGGAATTGTGTGATGAGACTGAAAATGGGTAAGAAAGTGCAGATTGTACAGCAGAAGATGAGGTGTAGAGAAATTACATTTTGAGAGAGAGAAGTGAAAGAAGAGAGGGTTTGAGGCTGCAGGTAGAAATGGACGGAGGAAACGAGGACAAGCAAGGGATAGAGAGTACAGAGAATGACACTATAAAGAGTGGAGAAGGTAGAGGAGAGAAAGGAAGTATGAGGAGAAAGAAAATAATAAAGTGAAAGTGTGCAGTAATTTGAAGAGCAAGAAAAAAGGGGTATGTCAAAGTGATGAAGAGGAAATTGGAAAGAGGGAAGGGAGCTGAGAGACAAGATTAAAGGGAGTGGAAAGTAAGTACAATGGACTGAAGTTGAAATAAGGATTAAGAGGATAGAGGTGTGGTTGAGAAAATTAGGGTTGAATGGTGAGAGGAGTTAAGGTGAGGGCTAATTTACTGAAGGCTTGGGTTTACATTTAGGGTAAAATTAGTGATCTGACAGTGGGGGGACCCCAGAGTATGAACAGATCAATGGAGGTAGAAATGCTGCAGAGCACAGGTAGTTTTGGAGGGAGAGCTGAAGTAAGTAGCAGGAGGTGAACAGTGCTTGTGTGAGTTGGGTTTGGCTGAGGCCAGATGACTGTGCAATTGAGGTGAGACAAAAAGCAGAGGAGGTAGGTTGCTTGGGAAGTATAAAGTGATAAAAGTGAGTGGAGCAGGCTGATGGGTGACATGAGGAAAGAAGATGTGAAGTGCTGTTGGTTTCAGATGAAGTGGGCCAACTCGATTGAGGAAGGTAAGTCTGATGACTACACAGGTAGGTGGAAAAGTCAGGCAAGGGGAGAAGGCTGTGAGGAAAGTGAGGGGACGAGGCAACAGCAGAAGAAAGTTATGAAGGTGAGAGGGAAGATACATCTTGTGAGAGGCTGAAAAATGTGTGAGATAGGGCTATGAGCAGAGAGAGTGGGAGATGTGTTGACAGCGTGGTGAGGTGTAGTTAGTGGGAGAGACAAGGAGAGGGTTGTGGTAAGGTCTAGATGAGAGATAGAAGGGTGGGTGATGGTTAGTGGTAAGATAATGGTGGCTTGCTATTGCTGTGAGGGCTTAGAGGTCATAACTGATGTGTGGGTTAGGACAGAGTACAGCACGTTGATAGTGGGAGTCAAAGGAACATGAGGTGCATAGGTGATGTGTGGGAAGTGGTGAAATCGGGGAAACAGGGCAGTGGATGTCAGTGGCATAACTAAACTTAAAAGGGCCCCTCTGCAAAGTACCTGTAGGGGACTCCCTTCCCCCTAGACGCAGTCAGGGGCCTGACGCCCGTGTACAGTGTAATGTGCTGAGGGGACCTCCTTTGTCACACCGCTGGTGGATGGATGAGAAGTTGAGAGGTGATGGATGAAAGCAAATGTCTACGATCTTAGGGGCATATTTATACTCTGTTTGCACCGAATGTGCGTCAAAAATTTTGACGCACAATCAGCGCAAACCCTGCCCCATATTTATACTTTGACGTCCGACCCCGCGGGCGTCAAAATTCCACCATGTGTGTCATTTTTTGGAAGGGGGAACCAGCCTTGCGTTAATTATATGCAAGGTAGGCGTTCCCTTCCAAAAAATGACTTTAAGGCCTGTGCCCCATATTTATACTCTGACGTCATTTTGACTCACAGGAGGGGGTGGGCCTTAAAAAACGACACACAGCCTGATGGGCGCCGTTTTTTAACGCCTGGGTCAGGGCAGGCGTTAAGGGACCTGTGGGCTCGGAAGGAGCCCAGAGGTGCCCTCCCCTGCACCCAGGGACACCCCCTGCCACCCTTGCCCACCCCAGGAGGACACCCAAGGATGGAGGGACCCATCCCAGGGAAGTAAAGGTAAGTTTGTGTAAGTATTTTTTTCTGAATTTGTTTGTGGCATAGGGGGGCCTGATTTGGGCCCCCTCCATGCCACTATGCCCAATGGCCATGCCCAGGGGACATAAGTCCCCTGGGCATGGCCATTGGGCAAGGGGGCATGACTCCTGTCTTTGCTAAGACAGGAGTCATGTCAAAGGAGGTTGGGCGTCCAAAAAAATGGCGCAAATCCGGTTTGAGGCCTGAATTTTGCCTCAGACCTGACTTGCCCCATTTTTTGACGCACCACCCCCATTTTCCCATACGTCGGCGCTGCCTGGTGTGAGTCATTTTTTTTGACGCACACCAGTCCGCAGCGCCGGCTAACGTCATTCCATAAATAAGGCGCCCGCATGGCGCGTTGGAATGGCGTTAGCCGGCGGTAAAATTTTTGACGCACAACTGCGTTGGCGCAGTTGTGCGTCAAAAAGTATAAATATGGGCCTTAGTATGATGAAGAAGGGGGGGGTGAAGTAAAAGAATATACCTATTAGTGAGATGAGTAGCCTTAGGGAGTAAGTGAAAAGCAAGAGCTTTGAGGGCATCATGTATTTTTTTCCATTGAGAGTACTTCCACTGCAGTACTATAACTTTCTTAGTTAATTATTATGGGGGTCATTACGACCTCGGCGGTCTTGTAAAAAGACCGCCGAGGCCGCGGGAGACAGAATACCGCCATTGCCGGCGGTATTCCTGGCTCCCTATTATGACATTTCCGCTGGGCCAGCGGAAATGTCACATCAACATTGCTGTCGGCTCGTAATAGAGCCGGCGGCAATGCTGATGTGCAGCGGGTGCAGTAGCACCCGTCGTGCATTTCACTGCCCGAAATTCAGGCAGTGAAATGCGCGACGGGGCTATGCCTGGGAGCCCCTGCACTGCCCATGCCGAGTGCATGGGCAGTGCAGGGGCCCCCAGGGGCACCCCAAGTCCCCTTACCACCAGCCTTTCAATGGCGGAATCCTGGCGGGAAATTGGAGGGGCCGGCGGCATGGCGTGGCAATTCCGCCACGGTCATAATTGCTGGCAGAACACCGCCAGCCTGTTGGCGGTGTTACCGCCTCCTTACCGCCGGCCGCCAGGGTCGTAATGACCCCCTATGTGCCTGTAAATGGGATGTGAAATGCCATTGAAGTTGTTTTTAAACATCCACACAGGTACAGATTTATGGGTGTTAACCTCATTTGCTTGACAGATTTAGAATTTTGGTATTTGTGTCTTTGTTGGCTTTCTCCTTACTCATGATTGAACCTTTCTGTGTTCCCTATGCGTGACTCCTCTTCATTGATTCTTAAAGCTAGTTTACTATTGTCTTGAGTAATACCTGGAATCTCAAGGGTAGATTTATCAAACTTTCATGCAGCTCGGCAAGCCACCTTGCTGTGCTGCGCGAAAGGGAAGGAATGCACCATATTTTACATTATACAGTGCATTCTGGTCCTTTCTTTGTGATGTCGACCTTTTGGCTGCCTAGCACCACTACAGGCACCATTGCAGCATGGTGCGAGGGAGCTTGCATTGCAGAGAAGGTTGTTTTTATGCAGGAAGGGATACCTCCCTGTACAGAAACAATCCTCAGAGACATTTTCCTCTTTCTATGTGTGCTGCAGGATGTAGCACACAAAAAAGAAAGAAAGAGGGAAAAACAAGGAGAAATAAAAAATATTTCTCCTTGTTACACCTCACCTGAGGAGGCTTGATGTTTTCAAACATTCTCAGGTCTACCAGTAATGATAAATCTGGGAACACATCAAAATCTATTGATGAATGCGTTGGAACACCCATGCTCCACCCATGGAACCCCCCCCCGGGGCAGAGTAATGCAACACAGTGATGTGCGCTGGATTACTCCAGATTCATCACATCATGTAGTGCTACACAAGGTGGCCTTGTGTGGTTTGATAAATCTGACTTAGTAGTAGGGTCACCCTTGCACCCCCTTGCGTGGAACAAGGATAACGCAAATCAATGACAAATCAGTTCTTCATGAAAATGATGTTAACTTAACAACCCATTCAACTAATACTGCTGTAGTAAAAATATCCATATCAGCTTCACTAAAAGCAGTTGTTTCTTAGGTAAGCTATGGAGATGGGCAAAGATGCCCAAATGAACACCAGAGCATGAGCCGCTGGAGTCAGGTAAACAATTGTAGAAACTCTATAACTAGACTGTCTTCAGACACAATGAGACACATAGGGGGTTATTACAACTTTGGAGGAGGTGTTAATCCGTCCCAAAAGTGACGGTAAAGTGACCACCAGCCGTATTACGAGTTCCATAGGATATAATGGACTCGTAATACGGCTGGTGGTATATCCGTCACTTTACCGTCACTTTTGGGACGGATTAACACCACCTCCAAAGTTGTAATAACCCCCTTAGAGTCTTGATATACTAAAGGTTCAAGATGACCACCACAATACAAATCATGTTTTGTTATTTTGAGAATTTAAACCTCATGTGGAATTATCCATTCTAGATTGGGAAATGACACTCCATAGTCCATAGTTCTGAGTCCCTAATATCCTTCAACTTTTCTGGGGCCCACAGAACATTGGGGGTCATTACAACCTCAGCGGTCTTTTACAAGTCCGCCGAGACACCGCCGTGCAGAAGACCGCCAGTAGTGGCGGTTTGCCGCTCGGCGTATTATGACCGTTGGCTGCTCTTCGTCCTTTTTCCGAAGGAGAGCTGCCAACAGCCATACTGGCGGGCGGCGGGGAAGTGGAGGTTGCTCCACCTCCACCGCCACGCCAACAGAACACCGCCCAGCGAATCACGTCCTGTGATTCGGCGCGGCGGTGTTCTGTTGGCAGTGTGGTGTCGGTGGAGCAGCCCCCATGGCTCCCGTCCCCTCCCGGAGGATTGACGGAACAGGTAAGTCGATCGTCCGTTAGGGGAGGGGGGTGTTGTGTGTTGTGTGGGTGCATGGTGGTGTGCGTCTGTGTATGTAGAGGGGGTGTGTGAGTGCGTGTATGCTTGCGGGTGTGTTGCGTGTTTTGGGAATGAGTGCGAGTATGTCTGTATGTATGTCTGTATGGATGTGTGCATGTATGTCTGTGTATGGGTGTGCATGTCTGACTGAGTGTGTGGATGTAGGCATGTATGTCGGTGTGTGTGCGTGTGTGTGTTGGTGGTGCCTGCGTGCATGTCGTGTGTGTGTGAGTTATGTGATGTTGGGGGTCGGGGTAGGGAGGGGGGCCCTGCCACCTTTGAGGGGTGGCAGGGGTGGTGGGGGGTGTAGGGGAGGGAGTCGGGGTGTGGGTGGGGGGTGGGGGAGACCCCTATCAGTGCCAGGGAAGGAATTCCCTGGCACTGATAGTGCTTACCGCCATGGATTTCATGGCGGTTCCTACCGCTGGAAATCCACAGTGGTAAGCCGGGTCAAAATACCGGCGGCGGTATTGTGACGGCCAGCCCAGCGGTCATTTCCGCCCTCGCGGGCGGAACGGAGAAGCGGTGGATGACCATGGCGGTAACCGCCATGGTCATAATACCAAAAAAAAGACCGCCAGCCTGTTGGCGGTCTTACCGCCGCTTTAACACCGTCCGCCAGGGTTGTAATGACCCCCATTGTCTCTTGCTGTATTTAGTTTTGGGAAAGATAATTCTCAAAGTCTATCTGAAGTGAAACAATGGTAGAAAACCATGATGTTAAGGAAACAGAGGTATCAATAATGGCCTTAGTTTGCTGTGACTTGCTACACATTTACTGCAAAGACTGCATTAATGAATACTCTTCTAGGATGACAGCAGGTAACACATGTAATGTGGATCGTCATGACAGCCCCTCTACCTATCAGTAAGCCTATGCAAAATTTTAAGTGCGCCTGAGTAATCGGAGTAATTTCAGTAACTTTCATTACTACTTTTTTAAGGTTATGCCTCTACCAGCTTACCCACAGAGAGTAGAGGGGGTGCTCTTGAGGGAACAAGGGAGAGCGGAGCCTGGTTATTGTGCCCTCAGAAAGTTCCTCAGGTGCTAACTGTATGGACGTATCAAGCTTGCCAGTGGTACCAGATATGAACATCCCCACCCAGTATGTCTCTCAGATAAACACTAGGAACAGATTTGAGGTCCTAGCCCCCTGTGCGAGGATTGAGGAGAGAGGAGATGTCTGCCATGTCGAACAACAGGATATGCTGTCTCTGTCAGCAGGGCATCTGATGGATTAGAGGTGGGTGGAGAACAGCCAGACGAGTCAGTAATGAAAATTCTGCTGGGTTTTAAGGCTGAGATGAATAACAGATTTGCAGTCTCCAAGGCCAACTAGCTGCGGATCCAAGCCTCCTGTCAAGGTCTGAGTCAAACATTGAATGAAGTGGTTGAACGGACCAGGCTGTTGGAGGAGGATGTTGCTCAGGCTAAGCAGAATATTCAGAAGAATACAACAGGAATCAATTTGCTAGTCAAGCAAAATCAAGGACTGAGAGAGGACTTGCAGACGATAGAGAACCACTCCCAGAGGAATACTATCAGAGTTCTCAATGTTCCAGAGGCAGAGGAAGGTGGGGATATGAAAGCCTTCATTATAACACTTCTTCAAGATACAGTCCTTAAAGATCAACCTGACATTAATCTCGAATAGGAGATCCAGATAGTACATAGAGGCCCATTCAAAAGGAACCTAAACCGTCAAAAACCCAGGATGAGTCTCGTAAATTTCTTATCCTACAGGGTGAAGGAATTGTTCCTTTTACAGTAGGGGTTACATCTTCAGTGTAAGGTCTGATGTCGGTATGGCCACGCAGCAACACCAGTGGGAGCTGGTCAGAAGAATGGAGGATCTCTATAAACCTGGAGCCAAGATGCAATTAAAGTTTCCCACAATGCTCCATATTATGTGGAATAAACAAATGTATAATTATACTTTGGAAGATGTCAATACATTGATTGAGTCTATGAAAAAGACATAACCACCTGATAAAAGCCTGTAGTGTCCCTTAATGTTGGGCCTATTTAGGGCAGTCTTGGAGAAGGCGTGGCAGGATGTGGGGGTGCACTCTTAATTTTAGGCACAATAATTTGTCTCATTTTCCCCCTCCTGCAGGGTGCTCATATGGAATATTATGCTAATCAGTAGTGTGAGGGTTACCCAGGATGGAGGCAGGGATGGGGTAGAGGGTATGGAGTAAGGGAAGAAAATCCTTCCAAATCTTTTTAGTCCTCGGGTACACTGGATTATTCCAAAATCAATCAGGGGCACAAATGTAAAATTGAGAGTGGTGTTGGTTGTAAAATAGCCATGTGAAATGGGTGTAGGTAGAGAAATATGTTTCTTAACTTGGAATGTAAATGACCTTGGGTCCAAGGGAAGGCAGAGACTGGTACCCTGGTATCTTGAAGATAGTATGGCAGATATAATGATTTTACAGGAGACCCACTTAAAAGCGATTGAGAGTCGAGCCCTTTACTTGAAACAAAAGTGGATTGAGAATTATGTAGCCTCAGATCAAGTAGAATATTCTAAAGGAGTGCCAAATTCTTTTAATTACTCATGTAGGGGTGGAGTTGCTGAATTCTAAAACAGATAGCACAGGTAGGTGGGTTTTGGCATGGCTGAAATGCTTCAATTATGATTTAATGCGTGCAGATTTTTATGGTCCCACTGCTGATGATCTTGGAGTGGAACTTCCTGAAGTCCCCACTATGGAGGTTGTAGGGGTTGATTTTAATAGCTTTTTGGATACCAACTTTGATAGAACAACCAGAAGAAACTGCAACCTCAGACCCAAAATAAGACAGACTTTAAAAAGTATGTTATAGGATCTGGGGCTAGTGGATGTGTGGTGGAATAAAATGGGGCAGGAGATGGGGTACAGTTTTCACAGCAAGAAGTACAGCCACTTCTCAAGACTTGACTATTTCTTAATAGATAAAACAGCTGTGGAAAGGGTAAAAGAGGCCAAGCAACTGTCGGGACCTATCTTCGACCACGCAGCTATGACTTTGTTGCTGGAGTGCCCTGGTCAGAGGGGAATTTTAAATGTACAGTTAAACATGCCCTCCTTTTAGATGTAGTGGTTGGACAAGTTCTTGAGAAAGCCAGTAGTGACACTTTTTCAGACAACATAGGCTCTGCTCCACTCGCTATAGTTTGGGACACCTATAAGGCCTATATCTGAGATGTTTTGTGGAGCCAAACATTGTTCAAGAATAAAATGGCCAGACAAGAGCTCACTTCCTTAGAAAAAGAGATAGGGTAATGGGAGACCACCTTACAGGTGCAGAACCCTTGTTGGATAAAGATCAAGCATGGAAAAGGCTGGAATAGGCACAGATGAACTATAAAACTAAACTAGATAAGAAATGTAGAGATAAGTGGAAGGCTAAGTCTTTAGGCTTTTATTAAAGAATGGGGAGAGGTCAGGGACATTGTTGGCATGAAAATCAAGATCTGCGAGATCTAGAAACAATATTAAAGAGTTGATAATTAATTCTCAGGGGCATTTCCAACAAGGCAGAAAAAATGTAATATAACCTGATTGCGTTATTTTCAGCCCTCTATTTGGAGAAAGTCTGCCCAGACTTCAGTAAGTTACAGGAATGGTTGAGTGATATGAAGCTCCCTAAATTTACAGATGGGAGGAAGGATTCCCTTGAGGCCCAGATTACTGAGACAGAAATTAGGGAGCATATGAAACAAGTTCAGAATGGGAAGGCGGTGGGCCAGATGCTATCCCTTCTGAATTGTATAAACTATGAAAGGAGGTGATTATCCCAGTCTGGGAGAACCTGTTTAATGCAATATACCTCGAGAATGCAGAGTTCCCAACTTCCTGGATGGAAGCCAGCTTAGTGTTAATGTTTATAACTTAACAAGGACCCTAAATAAGCTGACTAATATCTGCCAATTTCACTAGTAAATGCCATCTACAATGTCTTCTCAAGATTTTCTAGCTAGTAAATTGGCCAATCTGGCTCCACAATTAATCCATCTTGACCAGAAGGGCTTTGTCCCTAAATGTCAGATCTGTGAGCTGACCCAACAACTAATGGCTGTGATAGATCTTGCTTCCATTTTTTGGGTCCCCTTGGCAGTGGCCACAATAGACACAGCTAAAGCTTTCAACGGGGTATGCTGGGGGTTTAGTAGCCCTGGATTTCAGCCCCTCTTTCATTTCCACTCTGCAGAGATTGCGTGGGAATTAATTTCCTCCAATCTTATTTAATGGGTACTTTGGTATTCTCAATGGTATAAGGCAGGGCTTCCTACTCTCCCCTCTCTTTTTTGACATCTATATTGAGCCATTTGCCCAGTTACTAAGTAGGGATCAACAGGTAATCCCCTTCACCTTCCAGAATTTTGGGAACAAAATAGTGCTCTATTCCGATGATCTCATGATCTACACGTCAGACTCTGTTAAAATTATTCCCAGAGTAAAGGAGCTAACTGAGGAGCTCGGGTCTCTATCAGGGTATGTGATAAATAGCGCCAAGTCAGAGATCATTTGCTGGAACATAACTGAATGTGTAGGGGAAGGTGAAGACCAAGATAAAATACTTGGGCATTTCTGTAGTTCCTTCTCTAGACGCAATAGCAACGCTCACTTTAGGGAATGTGACAAAGGAGATCAACTGGCTGCTTAACAAGTAGCAGACTCTCCCACTGACAGTTTACGGTAGGGTCAATTTGATAAAAATTATGATACTTTCCAAACTGACTTATTTTGCCTCCTGTATCCTACTTACATTCCCTAAAACTGCGATAGCTAAAATAAAGGGAAAGATGACTACTTTTATTTGGGTGTCCAGTGCAGTCAGGCTTGCCTGGAAAAAACTGAGTGAAGTTTGGAGACAGTTCTAGCATTGCTAGAACTGAGCTTATACTGCCATGACTTCCAGCTTATGAACTGTAGGATGCTCCTGGGGGATCCAGATAATACCAATTGGGGTAGGATATTAACAGAAATGACCAGGGGTTCTTTTTGGTTTCTATATAAATATGGGTCCCCAAGATACTTTTAAAGAGTTGTATGTCATTGTTTGGGGCCCTCTCCTTACCTTGACTATCAGTGCAGCTGCTAGGGGTGTGTTAAAATCATAAGTCCAAACAAATACAGGTTTACAATCCTTTAATGGGCAGCACAGCACTTAAACGTCTGCTGGGATGCTAGGTTGAAACCCAAACTGAATATAACACATTCCGCATTCCGAACAGTGTAATGCTTGTGAAACTGCAATTCACATGTATACAATATGAAGTAATGGGACATATACTAATGAAAGAATACAGCAGGGTGGTATACCAGTATCTTGGACACAGTTGATAAATGTATCAGTGTATAAAAAGGGGAATCAAAATGATCCCACTGTTATAGACCAATTTCTCTAATGGATTCAGTCATGAAGGTATTGGGCTGGTTTGTCCAGAACAGACATGGGTTAGGGATAATCTTATAATATCGGATTTTCAGTATGGGTTCCGGGCAGGGGTGGAGACCCTTCAAAAATACCTCAGTGAACATCTAATTATTAACAATTACACTGTAGCCAAGTCAAGGGCATTATATATGGCATTTATGGACCTCAGCTCTTCCTTCTGTATGATCAATTGAGACAAACAGAGGAACCTCATAATTTCACTGAAAGTAGACCCCAATAGTGTGACTTTTCTCCAGGATCTTCATAATAACCTGGTGGCTGTAGTGAGATAAAGAGGGGATACGTAGCGGGTGTATTTGGTATTATTGTTAGAGGACCAAGAAATGCATTTGGTTGGTAGTCAGCTAATAATAGCGTTACTTTATGCAGATGACACAGCCTTATTGTCAAGAACAGCAATGGGGGCGGGGAGGTAAAAAAAAAATGATTGGACTTGTTTTTGATATTTATGAGTTTTTAGAATTAGGATGAAACATTTTCCTGCACAGGGGTTTTGTTTGATTGCTCAAAAATTTGGCTTCCACTTTTGTCTACAGTACAACATCTTTTGTCCAGACCTATTTCCTCAGTTTTTGACTTCACAGTCAGGCTGGGCCACAAACTGATAGCAGCAATGCTAAAAGTCTACCTTTCTAAGTGAGTCTCGTTAGCGTTGTACATCTGACACATATGAAGGTATGCCAACTACTCATTGTTACGAACTGTGGAGAATCAATTTTAGCGATGCTTACTATCACTACCCCATACTATCCCTGAATATATCCCATGGGGAGCAGGGACAAGGGTACATGCCTGATGTTTTACGTCTGCGACCCTTGCTCCTGTGACTTTCAACATGGCTAAAGGAAAAAACTGCCCTGCATCGAGATATACTGAAGGGCTGCTTAGCCCTAAATAGGTTGAACAAAATTGGAATATACTAAAATCTTGTTTAAACAATTAGGATGACCTGAACTATTTCAAACCCAGAGATCATACTAAAAGGGGATATTGACTGGACAAACACTCTTTCTTCTTCAGAAAACAAGCAAACAGACAAATGGCCTGATTTAAAGTTTGGCTGATACCCCTTCCGCCATATTATGCTCTCCAATGGATATAATGGGATCGTGAAATGGTAGTCAGGATATCCGTCACATTTGTGACAGATTAACTCCATCCGCCAAACTCTAAATCAGGCCCTAAGTCTAGAAATGACTGAACATTTTGGTGAGATCATGTTATGTTGAAAACTGCAAATTCTAAGAAATCTCTTCTTATACTTGTTACAAATGGCAGTCCTGATTTTATTTAAACAAATTTCAGAATGAGTCCGATTCACTGTTTATTACCAGTCCCAAAAGGATGGTGAGGTCTATGTGGCTGTAATGGGGTTCAAACACAAGATACTACACATTTAATATGTTTTGCTAGTGTTACACTGAACTGAGGAAGAATGTTATTATCCCCTTGCTTAGAGATAAGAATTTCAGGCAAGTAAAACTAGCTATATTGTATTTCCAACTTTTATTAGATGAAAGTGTTTGTTATTCTATTTTTGACTGCCTGAACCCCTTTCAGAGGACCATCACACATGCAGGCCCAACTGTGGAGAGGGTTGAAGCCTATTACTCCCAATGTCCTAGGGCCGAACTTACTATGTATCCAGAGCAACTGAGCCAAGTACCTCTTCTGCACTTGACAGTGGTATATGTGGTTGAGAAGTCCAAGACTCTCTGGGAGGGGGAGCAGGGATGGATACCAATTAGTGGATTTGGGATCACACCTCAAAGGGAGCTCAGAAGCAACTATACATCAATGTCCAATCAAATACTAATTTTTATAGAAAATAATATTCTGTTTCTAAATCTACTCATTCTAAGGAAGATTACAAGATTCACAAACTAGTTTAGTGACTTGTATGTCTCCTTACCCAGCAGGGAGACTAACAGGCCTTTGCTCACAGTCCTGGTCACAGACTGAAGTCTAGCAGAGCTTCACCTTCTCATACAGCCCATCTGGCTGACTAACAGGTGACAGTTTTTGGGGTCTCAAACTCCCCTTCTTATAGTCCATTTCCAGACTCCAAATGTGATTGAAGACACATCGCATCACTCCACTTCACTCTACTCCATGCCATTCTAGGTCATTCCACTCCGTTCTATTCTATGCCACTCTACTCTGTGCCACTCTATGGTACTCTACACCACTCCACTCTTCTCTGTGCAATGCCACTCAACTCTCCACCACTGTATGCGACTTCACTCTACGCTGCTGCACTCCACTCTGCACCACTCTCCTCTTCTCCACTCCACTCTACTCTAGACCACACTACAGCACTCAATACCACTCCACTCTATGATACTCCACTCTAAACCTACTCCACTCTACTCAACACCATTTCAATCGATGCCACTCTACACTACACAACTCAACTCTACTACATGCCACTCTATGCCATTCAGGGTCACTCAACACACCTCTACTCTCTGCTGCTTTACACTATGGCAAACAACTCTACAACCCTGTACTGTATGCTTCCCCACCCCACTCTTTATGCCACTCCACTTTACTCAATGCCATGCTACTCTTTGTTACTATACTCTATGCCACTCCACTCCACTCAACACCACTGTACACTCCACTCTTCCCCACTTCACACTATGCCACTCTGTTTCACTCTGTGCCACTCTACTCCACTCCATTCTATACCACTCTACTCTATGCCACTCCACTCTACTCTACACCAGTGTTTTCTATGCCACTCCTACCTAGGCCACTCCACTCTACATAACTCCACTCTACTTTACTGTACTCCACACCACTCTTCACCACTCCACTCTACTTAATGCCATTCTACTCTGTGCCACTCCACTCCATGCCACTCCACACTACACCACTCCATTTCATTCTTTAGCACTCTATGACCTTGTATGCCAATCTATTCTATGTCACTTTCAACACTCCACTCCATGCGACTCCACTCTAAGCTACTATGCTCTACTCTGTGCCTCGCCATACCCCTCTAAGCCACTGTACTCTATCCTACACCACTCCATCCCATTTCACTCTATGCCACTGTACTCTACATCACTCTACTCTACACCACTCCACTCCAATTCTCTCTGCACCACTCTAATCTACTCTACTCCAATCCACTCCACTGTACTCTACTCCACTGTGCGCCAATCTACAGTTGCGTGGATTGCATGCAACAGATTCAACTATTTAAGTTGACATCTCTTTTCCATGGTAACCTTTTCCGCGCTTTAACAAGTGAATGTGCTGTATGTGCATTTCTGATAGGCACTGATGCCCTGTAGTCTACACAACTAGTTCCAGGGTTGTACCTTTCAGAACACAATGCCATTGTTTTGCTTTGTTGCTATGTTCATTTGGAGACACTTCATTTTAGCTAGACAAAACAAATGAGCTGCCCTGCGTCTCTCTCATAGTGTGATAAGAATGCTACTTTATTATGTGAACAGCTTCCATGCTAGGGCTCAGTGAGAGGAGCACTTCTATGCTAGGACTATCATGAAACCTCTGTTAGCTGTGACTGAGATGAAGCCCTGCTGACTCTGACATCCATCCTGCCAAGTAGGATAAATAGTACTCGCTTCCTGACACCTAACAACAAGGTATGGGGTTAGACTATCCCAACTGATCTGGCAGCGTGTACTCCTGCTATACATTCTTTAGTGTAGCATTAGATACAGTAGGAGCAAGCAATCGTTAGCAACAATTAACATGATTGATTTGTTCATATTGTTTTCAATTCTAAAAATGCCGATTACATTAGTATGTCTCATCTTTTTAATAATCACAGCTCATGCTTTTTATACAAGAATATACAAGTTTTGAAAATGCTTTTTTGTATCTTTCTTGTGTTTACCTTGGGCATGCAAGAGTGACTAATGAAAGGTTTACATCTGTTTCCACTGATTCCTTGGGAATCAGAGTGTCATGTTCGAGGCACCCAACAACATCTTTACCCTGGTCAGTTTAGGGGCTGTATGCGTTGCTGTGAGCTAGCCAAGATATGCCAAGACTTACTGATGATATATGTGGACTGAGTCTCTATATTGTGACGTTTGTGTTGGTCTAATACACAGTCCTGCTATGTTTGTAAGAACCATATAACACCACTCCACACCACTCCTCTCTTCTCCATTCTATGCTACACCACTCCATTCTGCACTGTGCCACTCTACACCACTCTACTCCACTCTATATCATTGTACTCTACACCACTCTGCTCTGTAGCATTCCAATTTACTCATCACCAATCAACTGTACTCTATGGATGGATGGCTCTCTACTCTGGGTTACTCTACTCTACTCTAGGCCAATCTATTTAACTCCATGCCACTCAACACCCCTCAACTGTGTGTCACTCCACTCAGCACTACGCCACTTCACTCTACTCTGTTTTATGCAACTACACTCTACCCCACTTTACTCTGTACCTCTCCATACCACTCGATACCACTCTATTCTACACCACTCTACGCCACTGCACTCTACCCCACTCTCCTCTAGGCATTTATACTCTACACCCTCACTCTTCTAGGCATTTATACTCTACACCATTCCACTCTATGCCACTCTACTCTATTGCACTTAACTCTGCTCTATGCCACTCTACTCTATCCCACTCTACACCACTCTATGCCACTCTACTCCACTCCACTGTACTCTGCTCAACTGTACTCTACACCACTCCACTTTCGTCTTCGCTACTCCATTGTATTCTATGCTACTGTACTCTATACCACTGTACTCTACATCACTCTACTCTATGACATTCTCCTCTATGCCCCTCTACTCCTTGGAACTACACACCACTCCACGTCAGTCCTCTCCACTTCATGCCACTCCGCACCACTCCATTCTATGCCATTCCACTCAGCTCTTTGCCAGCACTCACCTTTATGCCAGTACAGTATACTCTGCTCTACTCTATGCCTTGCCACTCTACTCCACTCCATGCCATTCCACTCTACTCAGTGCCACTCCACTTTAGTCCATGCCACTCCACACTCTACTCTACCCCACTCCATTCCATGTCACTCTTGTCTACACCATTTAACGCCACTCTACACCACTGTACTCTATGCCATCTCACTCTATGCCACTCTTTTCTCCATCATTCTACGCTACACCACTCAATGCCATCCTATGCCAATCCTCTCCACTCCATGCCATTCTACACCACTCCAATCTATGCCACTCCATTCAGCTCTGTGCCACTCCACTCTACTGTAGGCCACTCCATTCTGCTCTAGACCACTCCACTCTACTCTACACCACTTCACACTCCACTCTACGTCACTTCACTCTATGGTACTCTGCTCTATGCCACTAATTTCCACTCATTGTGCATCACTCTACTCCACTCTACTATATGCCACTCAGCACCACTCCACTCTATTCTGTGACACTCCACTCTACTCTATGCCACTGGACTGGACTCCGCTCTACTCTATGCCGTACCATGCAGCTCTACTCCACTCCATGCAATTCCACTCTACTCAGCACCACTTCACATTAGTCTATGCCACTTCACACTCCACTCTACCCACTCTACTCCACTCTACTCTTCTCTACACCATTCAATGCCCCTCCACGCCACTGTACTCTACACCATCTCACTCTGCGCCACTCTTTTCTCTATCACTCTACCCTACACCACATGGTATGTCACTCCATGTTACTCTATGACACTCTACACCACTGTAATATATGGCACTCCACTCTATGCCGCACCAATTCTACTTTGCACCACTCAACTCTACTCAACCCCACTCCACACTACACTTTACACCATTTCACAATACACCTCTCTGCTCTACACCACTCCATTCCACTCTATGCCAAAGTAACAGCTTTCTCGTCGTTCTGTGTCACAGTATGCATGGTCCCACCTCCGTTAATTGTCGCGATTTCCAGGTGGTAGATGGACACAACAATTATTCATAACTCAACAATCATATACACATTTTGTATTTGCATTAGGTTTGCAGTTGTAAAACACAACAGAAATGGGTGTTATAGCAAATAACAAATATGACGCAATAACAAACAATGTTGGAAAAAAGATGTCACGTTTCTAAACGCATATTTCATCATAAATAAATCTGGAAATACATACTACATCTTGTTTCCTTTCTTGACCTTAAGAACCTCTTGATATAACTGTATATAGTGAAACCATAACAAAGTATAGGGGTTATGTATGGAGCACACAAGAGATTACCAGGAAGAGGGAATGGTGTGACACAAATCCACAGAAAGACATGGAGGAACTTTTGTGTTTAGTATATGGTAGAGTGACAATCCAAGATGCCGGAGCTTAACGAAACTTGAGGGCGACCCCCAGCAAAGAACATGAAGGGCACCGCCTCCAGACTCACTGGGGAGCTCTCAGGCCAGGTGTTGTGCTGATGGGGCCCCCTGGAGATCGCCCCCTCTCCGCCCGCACTGCAGAGGCTGCGGGGGGGCATTGTTATGCTACTGCCAAGATATATTTTAGGTTGGGTTCCTCATAACTGGCCTTATCTTCTCTATTAAGGTACCCTTAAAAGGTTTTCGTTTTCTCATTTCCTCTACAATATTCATGCAATTTGGGGAGCTCATTCAAAAGATTCCTGCATTTGTGAACTCATACCCATGCTGACAGTACATTTTCTAGATTCAATGTCTGTTTTACTACCCGGGATGTAATCAGATTGCTTATATTTTATCAACTGTGTTCTGATTGACATTTGCACTGTGCTACCTAGCAAGCACTGCTCATGTTCTTCAGATAGTAAGTGCAGTTATCCTTTCCACCAACCTATCATGTTTAGACAATCATCAAATCGGAGTGCTTTTTCCATCAAGACAGTGCAGTGGCGCACGTGATTTCTCATTTTTCTTTCAACTGGAAGAGATTTGGATGCAGGATAAAGTTACCTTATATGTCAATGCCAGTAAATTAACAAAAGAAACCTTTGTAGCAGTCACTTACAGGTGTTCACCCAAACTAGTGAATACACAGTTTATACATGACACACAAGCTTAGCGGATTTGGTAGGGATCAGACTGGACGAGTCATTAGTACAAATGACAACATGCCATTTATTTTTCTATTTTTCCACCATCCTCATATGATGATTGGCACCTTGAGTGTTGTCAAGCAGTCTCTAGCCACAAGTGAATCTATGATTCAGAGACACTGGCGTAGTAGGTCCTCCCACATCAGCTGAGAGTCCCTTGAAGGCTTCTGTGTACGTGCTGGAAATCTGGTTTTGTACTTGGTAACTTGATGATTGAAATAAACACTAGACCCTGGAAATCAGTGTGGAAACGACTCAGTAGACAAAGTAGCACCAGTACGCGCCTGTGCAGTAGTGGTTTGCGATCCACTATTTGCACAGGTGCGGCCAAAATGAAGTGATTGACGCTCCCAATCATCGTTCTGCGTGCATGCAATCTGTTACATTTTCCATCAGTTAGTGCACATTTTAATCATTTGTTCTTATTTATTTACTGAGAATGAAACAAACACAGACCCGCGCTCGGCATCAGAAATGTGGTACAAGCAGTCATATATAGTAAAGGTGATAACAGGAAGAATTTTGTTTATTAGAATCCAAGACAAGGGATGACTGAGAGATGAAAATACAGGCCAGACAAACATTTAAAAATAGACATGCTAACATTTTAGAATGAATGCATAGCTGCATGTGAACACGAGGGGGTAATGGCAGGACACGGAAGTGCAAGAGAGTGTTGGTAAGAAATAGCTGTGGCCATATACGAGGAGAAGGAGATGAGTCTTGAAGGTGACTTTGAAAGCGAGAAAAGAGTAGATGGAGCTCAGTGTGACTGGGAGATGAATCAGTGGTGTGGTTATGTAGCTGGGACCACCATAACCATGAAGCAGCAGGAAGAGGGTTGGTGGAAAGAATGTGGTTTAGGTTAGTAGAGTGTACACTGCAGGAAGGCACACATTTACAGATTTGAAAACAAGGGAACAGCTAGAAAAATAAAATATCCCCCACTTTGAACCACACTAAATGTCCAAGAAAAGTGAGCGATCCCCACCCTTCATGCGCAGGCCTGTGGTATCCCTGAGGAAAATGTGTAGAAATTCTTCAAAACGATACACTATACAGCTTCATTTTTAAAGAATTTGACCAAAATGGCACATTTCTTTCAGTATTGACTTCTTTCATTTTCCCTTTTTCTCTACATCGTTCTTTTATCTATTTTTCTTTTTTCCTTTTCCTTTCTCTATAGTCTATTCCTTCCTTCTTTCCATCATTCTTTCCTTCTGCCCATTTTCCCTTCATTTTATCTGTGCTTCTTTCTAGCTTTCAATCCTTCTTTATATTCCTGTTTAATTTTCTTCCTAATTTTTCATGTCTTCCTTCTTCCTATGATTCTTGTTGTTCTTCCATTCTTTTTGTTCCTTCCTTCCTATCGTCCTACTGTCCTTCCTTAGCTCATTGGTTCATACCTCGTTTTATCATCCTTCCATTCATTAATCTTCCTTCTCTTCTTTCCTTTCATCGCATTTTCATCTGCTTTTTGTGTCTTCTTTCCATTGTTTAGTTCTACTTTTCAGCTTTCCTTATTTATCCTTTTCTTTCTTTTTCCTATCGTCTTTTGTTCTTGCTACCCTTCTTTCCAAGCTTATTTTTTCTTTCCTTCTATTTCCCTTCATTCTTTCCTTTCTTCTAATCTTCTTTTGTACCTATGTTCCATCCTGCTTCCTTTTAACTTTCCTTTGGTCTTTCCTTACTTGCCTTCTTCTTTCCTTTCTCGTGCGGCCTGGCTGTATGTGCCTTCTCATGTTTTCTTTACCACTTTAAAACCCTTCTCTCTGTCAATGTTTTACGTTTCTTTGGCCCACCTTTCGAGGGTTGTGCCACGGTTACTTATTCTTCAAGTATTTACTAGTTTCTCCTTCTGCCTTGAATGACCTGCGAGTCATAGTTGAACATTATGAAGGGCCACAAACCAATCAAACCTATTCCAGGTAGCCCCGCTTAAGCGGATACAGTGGGTGTTTCACTACACCCTTTTTTGAAAATAAAAATTAACATTTTGTATGATGCCAGACAATGTTGTACACATTAAGCACTTGAGGACATATTTACTAAGAAGTTGCTTTGTCCTTGCGTCACGCAAGGGGACACAAGGCAACTCAATTCCTTTATTCTGATTTACAAAGGCACGCAAGGAGTGAATTGCCGAGCCTCACATTGCTTTGTAAAGCAATGTAACACGCTGCAACTGTTCACGCTGCGTTCTGCTACATTTTGAGCTGGGAGACATGTCAAAGCAGCAGTATCGGCGTTTTCGTGCATCCAGCCATGGGTTTGCTGTAATTCCAGATTTATAAAAGTTTGTAAACTTGGCATTGCGTCAAGTTGGTACACCACCCAGAAGATGGCATAACAAGGAGAAAAATCTTTTTTTCACCTCTTTATTTGCTCTTTCTATGCCTGAGACAGCCTGCATTATGCATAGGAAGAGGAAAATGCCTCTTTGGATTTTTTGTACAGGAAGGTCAGGGATGGCATTTAGGGGCTACCAAGGGGGTCAGCTGTGACCTCTGGCTTGCCCTTTGTGGTCCCTGGCACTGCCTTTGCGCCCCCAACCTCAGAGGTGTCAAATTTACTCCCAGGAACACAGTGGCAGTTTTTCTTTATGGACATCAGTTGGGGCTCCACTGTCTTTGTTTTAAGCCAATTTGTAATCACACTAATAGTGGATAATAACATATTATTCACTATTAGTGTAATTAGAATGGGGTACATTTAGCTGGAATATGCCTTGCCATGGCAGTTGAGGTAAGTAAAAATGCTTTTAAATGTATGTTATGTGCACTCTTGTGGGTGAGAGGGTGTTTATGTGTGAGAGAGTGTGTGTATGTGTGAATATGTGTGTATATGTAAGTATGTGTGTGTGTGAGTGAAAGTGGGGTCAAAGGGCACGTGATGTCACTTCCACTAACCATGACATCTTCCTTTCTCTTCTTTCCTTTTATCACCCCTTCATCTGCTTTTGATTTCTTCTTTCCATTGTTTAGTTCTACTTTTCTGTTTTCCTTATTTTTACCTTTTTTCTTTTTCTTTTCTTTTTCCTTTTGTCTTTTGTTCTTGCTAACCTTCTTCCAAGCTTATTTTTTCTTTCCTTCTTTCATGGACTTTGGTGAGTTGATGTGCATGAGAAAAGTAGCCCTTTCTGCACAAAAACAATCCTGCCTGTAGCACAGGAACTCTTGCTTTATTTTGCAATGATGCCTGCATTGGCTCTAGGCAGCACACAGTGCACCGGCGAAAGGAGAGAGCAGAAATGCTCCATATATTTGTAAATATGGAGCATTGCTGCTCCATCACTTTTACTCAATACAGAGCAAGTTCCCTTGCTGTGAAGCTTTATGTGAAATAATAGTAAATGTGTCCCATGGTATCTTGCAGTGGTGGCTGTGGAAGTCATGAAGAATTCCAAGATCACAAGTAGGTTGAAATACACAGGTTTATGGGTAAAGGTGCAAAGAAGGTAGTGTCAATGGAGGGGTGCAGGATAGGAATCTGTAGATTTAAAGGTTCTCATTCTGCCAGGAAGTAAATATTTATGTCTAGGAGGTGTTTAGCATACTAGCGTGGATAGCCGTCCAGTGATGAATGGCTGTGAGGTGGTCAGAGAGTTTGAATTAGCGCTCAGGGTTGAATGTTAGGAAGAAGACCAACATTTGCATGCTGTTGGCTGACACTGGATTAAAGAAGCTGAATAATGAAATGATGGCTCCTACATTTGTGGTTTTGAAAGAGAAAAGCAGAGGAGCCAGCGATGATCATTTAGGGAATATTAACTGGCAAATGAGGGGAGCTAGCGAGTGATAAGCTCCATGAGACAATAAGGACTGATAAGAGAGATATAAGGAAAACAGTTCAGTGCTTTTTATGAGTGGCATGGCTGATGATGTCAAATAGAGCCAAGAGATTCAGGAGTACTAGCATCTATGACTTTTATTTTGTGATGCGAAGATTTATCGACACATGACAAACTGCAGTTTCAGTGGCGTGTAGAGTTCGAAATCCATAGTGGAAGGGTATAATTAGGTTATGGGAAGTAGGAAGTATGATGTTTGCTAAGAACATACAAATCACAGGGTCAGATTAATCAACTGCGGGTTTCCTGAGTAAGGAACAGAGATTTAAGAATTGAGGAAAACTAAGAAAACTGAGAGAATATTTTAAGAGTGATATCAGACAAGATCGGGTGCATAAAGAGAGGGTGAGCGATTTGATGGTTTGGGGACTTAAAGGGCAGGACGGTGCTCAAGATGGGCTGGCACTTTTTGGTTTAGAAGTGATTTCACAGTGGGACGTTAATGTTACTAGGGGGTGGGATATCCTAAAAACACAGTGAATTTGTTCCATATTGTCATTTAGGAACAACTTCCTGGATTGTACACTTCCTGATGAAAAACTAAAGGTGCTAGTGAAGGCCACATCCATAAAATGGTGGTTAAACATATAAATCATAGAAAATCAGCTTCAGCTGTGTAAAAGGATGTGCACAGATCCGTTTCTGCACAGGTGCACAATGTTCCTAAGGCCCCAGAACGTTGTTGATCTTCACCTTATTGAGGTGATTTGCCTAATAAGCAAAATCAATTCACAATAATGTACTTCTTACAGGAGACACAGGGGATCATTCTGACCCTGGCGGTAAAATCCGCCAGGGCCAACGACCGCGGGAGCACCGCCAACAGGCTGGCGGTGCTCCCTTGGGCATTCTGACCACGGCGGTACAGCCGCGGTCAGAAACGGCAAACCGGCGGTGTATCGCTGGTTTTCCGCTGCCCTGGGGAATCCTCCATGGCGGCGCAGCTTGCTGCGCCGCCATGGGGATTCCGACCCCCATACCGCCATCCTGTTCCTGTCGGTTTTGGCCGCCAGGCACAGGATGGCGGTATGGGGTGTCGTGGGGCCCCTGGGGGCACCTGCAGTGCCCATGCCAACGGCATGGGCACTGCAGGGGCCCCCGTAACAGGGCCCCACCAAGATTTTCAGTGTCTGCCATGCAGACACTGAAAATCTCGACGGGTGCAACTGCACCCGTCGCACCCCTTCCACTCCGCCGGCTCCATTCGGAGCCGGCATCCTCATGGAAGGGTGTTTCCCGCTGGGCTGGCGGGCGGCCTTCTAGCGGTCGCCCGCCAGCCCAGCGGGAAACCCAGAATACCCGCGGCGGTCTTTTGACCGCGCATCGGTATTCTGGCGGTTCCAGCCAGGCCGGCGGCTTCCGCCGCCGGCCGGGGTCAGAATGACCCCCACAAGCACATATAATGCTGGTCATTGCAATATCGGGATTTACATAATTTTTATAATTTATGGCAATTTTGCTTAATTTTCTAGGCATTTATAAATGTAGCTCTGAAACAAATCTTCTCAACGGGCTAGTTTTTTTTATTTCACTGTGTACCTCAGTTATTCATTGTTGCAAAACACTGTGACCAGAAAGAGCAGACATTAAGCAACAATTTTAAATAAGGGTTTGCAATATTTGTGTAATTTCTTTTGCATAATTATACGAAATTTCTACAAAGTTATGCAAAATTACACATATTTACACCAAATGTGAATCTGTCATTTAGAGCTATATTTTAGCACAAATTGCTTATTTTCATCAGCTTTTGATGCAAGGTCGCATTTTTCGCCAACAATTAGCATGATAACTATAGGTGCAGTGAATAACAACTGCTTGCTTTCTGGCTGTTATTCCTGTTTTCCTGTGCTATACCTGTGCTGTGAATTGCAGATTAACCACAGGATGTGTAATAGTGGCATAATTTCAAATACTAAGCATAATGTAAATTGCCCGAATTGATGTCTTTTTGTTTTAAATTTCTCCCAGGCCTAATTGGAAACTGTTTTGAAATCTAAAGTTTCTGTAATTGAGAATCATATTGTATATGTGCTTATGCTTTGAACTAAAATAGGGAATGTTTGTTCATACTCATACGTTTTTTTTGCAAAACCTGCTACAAGATTTGGCTTGAGAAGAATAATGCAGCGTGTATTTAATTCTATTGCTTGCATCATTTACTCAGTTTCTTTTCCATCAATTAAAGGGGTAGATTTGTGGAAGAAGATATTCACAATCTTGATAGATTTACCACTGTTAAGACAAGAATCCGAGGCGGTTCCTGGTGAGAGCAAAAGGCACCACAGATTTCAATTCCGTACGTTCACATGACATATACAAATTATCTACTCTCTTGAACTGCAATTTACTTGTATTCTTTAATTAAATTTTTGTTTTCCTTAATTGTTTTACTCTGGCAAACATGGGGCCTGATTGCGACCTTGACGGAAGGGATACTCCATCACACACGTGACGCATATCCCACCCGCCATATTACAAGTTCCATTACATCCCATCCTCAAAGGTCGTAATCAGACCCATTGTGTTGACAATTCTAAACAAAATTATTTTACTACAACTCTATTCAGTTTAGTCAACAAAACACATATTCCATCAATTAAGGATGCAAAATGTTTTAAGGCAAATAACAAACAATACATTTTCCCTTATTACAAGTGGCCTCCTAATTCTGATAGGGCAAATAATAGCTGTTGCTGGTGGACAGGCACAAAAAAACACTAGCAGGTGTGGGAAGAATATTTCTACGGATCTCACAGAAGATGCAACAGCAGAGTGGAAGTACCTTAAACCATCCGTGTAACAGAGATGCAAGTATAGCAGGTACGATGCCCAACTCTGAATGTGCCTGACATACGCTGATGCAACCATGGGTGACATATTTTGCAGGAGCCGCCACTAGCAGGAACATTCTGACCATAAATATGTTCTATCTCAATGGCTGCCACTGCTGCTTTCTTACTGTATAGGAAGCGATAACCAGCTTCACTGCCCAGGCAAAGAAACAGCAGTTCAGTGCAGAGAGCAGGCAGTGGTTTTGGGGACACAGTTCTCCTCTGATGACAGGTGGAATTGCTTGCTGCATTTGCAAAAAAAGCTGTCACAAACCTTCCCCCTGGTCTGTTTTTCGTGTACAGCAGCTGGAACATCTTGCAAGCATTGCAGGCCCTAAAAGAATAGTGTGAAGGCGCAGTGGCAATGCCTGTAGACAGACTTTCCTGATTCAGAGTCATAAGTTGCGAGGCACAAGACCACAATTCAAAATGTCTGACACTGCAAATACTCAATGGCTGACCCAAACTTTGTCAAGCCAACGACTGAAGAGTAATGACCCATTTCCTGTACTATGTATGTTCTCAGTTGTCAGGCATAGTAACCTATGAGAAAAGTGGACTCACCCAAAGCCCATTTTTTACAAGTATGATTATTAGGTCATATTTGGCTTTAATGAAAACATAAATCTGTAGGGGGTGGCAAAAGCTGTCTCTAGGCCAAATCTAAAAAGAGCCTCCTGAGGATAAATGTCCCAAAACTAGTGTTTTAACAAAAGAGTGCACTTAGAGGATCTCAGAGGGTTAATATTGTCAAAAGTCAATAAAAGTCAATTGCTTTATTAGGTGCTGGCCAGTTCTCTGTCATGTTATCAGGCCCTGCTTTAGCCAAGACCATTTGATTTTACTAAAATTTCATATGCTCTATCGAGGTAGATGTACAATCAAATTTATTGGTTGCAAGCCCTGTGATTTGGTAAATCACAGGGTTTGTGATCAGTAAATGGGCTTTTATAATTTACTAAACCCATTTAGTGATTCGGTTACAGGTTACTGGATCGCTAAATGGGTTTAGGAAACCATGCTGAATTGGCATTTGGAAGGGGCGTGTTTAAGGCATCCCTTAAAAAAATAACTATTCTTTATGGATAGATTAATATTTGACAAATTAAGCATTATTATTTTACGGACTACTGAAAGAAAGTGGTATCCCATTCGGAACCGGAAGGTCCATGTGACCACAGCCTACTGTAACACGTGTTTTGAACATAGCCTGTTTTTCTTTAAGGAAAATGAGCTGCATTAAAAAAAATGCATTATTTAAAAGCAATCACAAACATGGTGGTCTGCTAACTCCAGCAGGCACCATCCCTGTGATGGCAACAAATCGTAGTGGGATGCAGTTTGTGACTGACCTCATTATTATGCCTGTGATAGGTCAGATTCTGAACCACAATGATTTAGATTTTGTAGAACTGATGTATTATTACATAGGTTGGTTCTTCAAAATCTTTAGTGGTTTCAAAAATACTGCTTGCAAATTGTGACCTATATATTGTGACCAGTAAATAGTACACTTGGGACTTATTTTCTGATAGGGCATTCAGCCAGTCTTCTTCAGTTATTGGGCTCATGTGCTATTCACTTTTTGTTTTGCCCACTGCAGCATACAGCATGTGGCAGAGAGTCAGCCCAATTAAGCCTTTAGTGAACTTCATTTTGAATGAAGAGAACACACAAGAGGACATTATCACTCAACATACTTCTTTTCAGTGCGAGGACTGCTATGGTGATATGTGGTCTTTGAGACAAAAACTAAATTATTACTTTTAGACATTTTGGATGTTAGCAAGCCCCCAGCGGCTACCCTAACAATAAAGATTAAAAAAACATATATGACAAAGAACATTCATTAACAAGTCTACCAGCCATCAGTGAATTATAGGCGTTAAATATTCTGCTACCTTATTATCATCAAAAATACTCTGATTACAAAAATGTCATGGAACAGAATATCAAAGTAAGACTATTGGACATCTTTTTATTTAATACAGCTTCTAATAAACTAGTTATATTTAATATTATTTACTTTAATATAGTTGCATTCAATATTGTATTTCATTCATTTAATATATATTAAATTATTAGCTAATGAAGTATAATTTGTTTATTTTTCAGTAAATTGTCATTTATATTTTTCTGAGTCATTTATTATTTAGTAGAATGTTGTTGGGTTTGGGGTTTTTTAGGTGAATAGGGTGGAAAGCTAATTGTGTTATAATTATTTTTTTTACAGTTTATTTTGGCATTGTAAAATAAATCATCAATTCATTATTAGTTATATACATTGTATATTATCTTATTTGTTACTTTATTACTTTATTTATTTAACTTCAATTTGCAAATGTAAATGCATATTTTAATCATTATGGGGGTCATTATGACCCTGGCGGAAGGCGGAGAAGCAGCGGTAAGACCGCCAACAGGCTGGCGGTCTTTCCTCTGCGTATTATGACCAGGGCGGTAATCCGCCGGTTCTCTGTTCCGCCCGCCAGGGCGGAGATGACCGCCGGGCTGGAGACCAGGGTCTCCAGCCCGGCGGCCGTCACTATACCGCCGCCGGTATTTGGACCCGGCTGACTGCCATGGATTTCATGCGGTTTGAAACCGCCATGAAATCCATGGCGGTAAGCACTATCAGTGCCAGGGAAGGAATTCCCTCCCACTGAAAGGGGTCTCCCCCAACCCCCACCCCCACCCCGATTCCCTCCCCTCCCCTACTCCTACCCCCCCTGCTACCTCCCAAAGGTGGCAGGACCTCCCTCCCCACCCCGACCCCCAACATCACAGCACTCATACTCACACGACACGCACGCAGGCACCACCAACACACATACACGCACACACACCAACATACATGTCAACATCCACACACACAGTCAGACACGCACACCCACATTCAAACATACACGCACACATCCATACAGACATCCCTACAGACATACACGCACTCATTCCCATACACACAACACCCCTGCGAGCATACACGCACTCACACACCCTCTCTACATACACCCCCCCCATGCACGCACACAACACACAACACCCCCCACCCCCCTCCTCTCACAGACGATCAACTTACCTGGTCCGACAATCCTCCGGGAGGGGACGGGAGCCATGGGGGCTGCTCCGCCGACACCACACCGCCAACAGAACACCGCCATGCCGAATCACAGGACGTGATTCGCTGGGCGGTGTTCTGTTGGCGTGGCGGTGGAAGTGGAGCAACCTCCACTTCCCCGCCGCCCGCCAGTATGGCTGTTGGCGGCTCTCCGTCCGTAAAAGGACGGAGAGCTGCCAACGGTCATAATAGGCCGAGCGGCAAACCGCCACCACTGGCGGTCTTCTGCACGGTGGTCCCTCGGCGGTCTTGAAAAAAGACCGCCGAGGGCAAAATGACCCCCCTATATGTTTTAAATTATTTTATACTTTAATAGTCTGTTGTTTGATTTTTTAGGAGAATAGGATGGGGCATTATTGAAGTAGTAACATGTTTTAAATTAGTTTTAAATGTATTTATTTGGTAAATTGATAATTAATTATGGTTATTTTGTAATTGTTCCCTTATTATAAAAATGTTTTACTTTTCCTGAATTACTTATTTATTTTATATGGGTGTTTTTTATAATAATATTAGGAATTTTGTGCTTTATTTATTTATTTAACAAGTATTTACATTTAAATGCTTCTTAATTTAATAGTTTATTATTTTTTGTGTTTTTATGTTTTTTGGGTTGTAGGGAAGGAGGGGAATATTTGTTCAATTAATTTTTGTTTATTATATATATTTTGTACTTTTTAAAATATGTTTAGTATGTTTTGAATATATTTAGTCTGGTTTAATATTTTGTGTTGGTCATTTATTTAAATGTTTGCTACAAAACGATTTCGAGTTGGTGTGGTGCACAAAATTCCTCTTTAAGTCTAACACTTTCCATAATCCAACCCCTCTGAAGTCCATCACTTTCCCTACTGTTGCTCAAAGCAAAGTGATTAGTTTCTATTTGCCCTCAAAAGTCCAATCCTTTCCCTCCTGTTCCATAGGTTGGACTGTAAATACTACTTGCAGCCCCTCTGAAGTCTAGCACTTTTCCCTACTGTTGCTGAGACTGGATGGGCGATAGTAAATTTAACCTCTCTGAAGTCCAAGCCTTTCCCTACTCTTGCTTAGATGGGAGTAAGAATAGTAAAGACCTACTCTTTTTCTACTGTTTTTGAGACAGGAGTGGGAATAATAAATCTCACCCTTCCGTAATCAAACTCTTTCCATAGTGTTGCTTAGACTGAATTTATATTATTTGTAATATTATTGTTAGATATATTTTTTTTAAACTTTTTTATGTTTTGTTTTGTAAAGTTCATTTCAATTCTAGAAAAATATTTATGTACTGGAATTTATTTTGTAATATTCATTATATTACTTTGATTATATATTGTATAATAGATTTTTATTATTGTTACTATTATTTCTGTAATTTATTTTATTTACTACGTTATTTTATTTTTTCAATATCTGTATATATCTTTCAGTATTTGTTTAAGTATTAAATGAATATTTTATATAATATTTTAATATTGAAATTAGGTTTGCTTTTTTTTATATGTACATATGTACTGTTATATTTTTTACAAGCCGTCACTGTCCAGCAAGGATGTGCTCACATGTAGAAGACTCCATGTACGTCATGTAGGATAACTAGAAAACCAACATGTTTCAACTCTCAACCAGATTCTTCGGGCCTTATGGCGAGTTTGGCAGTCAGAAGACCTGACCACCAGACCCATGGTGAGGAGATCACCTAAGACTTGGTGGTCTACCCACCTGCCTTATCAGGAGTTTTCCACTGGGCTGACCAGCGGAAACAGCCCAGTGGAAAATGTGCAGTGGCATTGGACTCGGCTCCACGTGGACCCGTGTCCAATTCCATCCACAGGGGGCCTCCCTAGCACCCTCAGAATGTGCATTGCCTGCTGAGCAGACAGTGCACATTCTGACGGTACTGGGGAGGGTTGTCCCTGTACTGCCCACAATATTGTTGTGGATGGTGCAGGGGCCCTCTTGTGGTCCCAAGCACTTGTTCTTTGCCAGCCTTTTAATGGTGGTTGAACTGCCCTGAAAAGGCTGACAGAGAACATGGTTGTAATCAGTGAGGCGGCACTGACTTCAGCACTGCCCTGGCTGATCACAACCAAGACCACTGACAGCCCGTCGGGATGAGAGATCCTGGCAGAGACTGCAGTCCGGCCGCAAGACTTGTAATGTGGTGGTTTTGAGACCACCAGACTTGTTATCTGGGCCTTTGTCCCTACCCACTGGATGAGTTCTGCCATGTGAGGGCTGGAGACAGATGAGATGGGAAGTGAGTGTTATGTATTGTAATATGTCTATATGTTGGGTACTAATTATACTTCATTGTTAATATTTTATATGAAATACACATAAAAATGGTTTCATTGATGTTGTTAAAAATACAGATGGATAAACACACACACATATATGCATATATATATATATATATATATATAGAGAGAGAGAGAGAGAGAGAAATCATTGCTTAAAACAACTTATTTATATTAAATTATTGTTAACAAACACATTTAAATAACTTACTTTACAGTCAATATTTATAAATAAACTAATATTCTTCCATATTTTTGTTTAATATTCTGTTCCACAATAAATTTGAAACAATATGTTTGTCATTTTCATTTTAAATATAGGAGCATAATGATTTTGACAAGGATATCCTTGACACATTATTTGTGTCACTCAATATTTTAGTTCACAATAATAATGTACACAATACTTTGTTTTACAACCCAACCAACGCCAGACCTGTTGACTTTGCCAAAGCTTGTTTGCTGCAACCCAAACATTCTGTCATGTTGCTATGATCATGAGGTTACTGGTTCCTTCAAGTGGTGCCTAAGTTGTCGACGATTCCCATATATGCGACCAGCCATTATTTTACGCTTCCAACCACTGAGCTGTCCTTACGTAAGCTGTGGTCTAATGTAGCCCAGCAGTGGACAGACTGCTCTCCTGATTCTGATTAGGTCACAGTACCAAATATAGCACTATATCACATGCAAATAGCACATCGCTGCTTCTTTCAATAGTTTTGCATCCTCAGGTTGCATGCTATCTCAAAAAGCCTCTGCTATATTCCTAAAATCCTGCATGAAGAATTGATGTTGACTTCAAACGTCTGATTGTTGCCTCTCCTTTTTTTATTTTGACTTAACCTCTTCTTACTCTCCATCCTCTGCATGCCTCTTCTCTCTAAGTCCAGTCTACTCTTAGTCACATGTATGTTTGACATAATCTGAATTATAGTATTACTGTAAATGTCCCACTCTCAACAGCGAAGATCACAAATTCTCCTTCTTTGAAATTCCTACGCTCAACATAACATTACCTAATCTCTACTGGCCCACCTACTGACCCCACCAACTATCTTTATGAACTCCTGCACCCACCACAAATGATCATGCCATACTCCTGTTAATTTCATCTACCACAAAGAAACAAGGGTAAATGCATGGAATGATTTCCTTCAAAGCACAAGACCACTCACCAATCACAATAACCAACAATAACCACTGGTTTAACCACTAACCTTGTGTTTGGAGCAGTGTGCTGCCAAGTGTGAAGTGCTTCAGTGTCTCATCAGTGTTACTAAGCACTATATAAATATTATTATAATATAACACTAATCAATACAATACAAATGTGGGCTTAAAACTCCTGGTATGGCTGATAGATCCAGCTGCCAGTCTCTCCAACCTTTCTCAGACGCATAACTGAAAAAAAAACCTCAGCCACTGCACAGCTTCAAAGGATGCCATTCATTTCTCTGACACCTCTTGTAAACATCCTTGTACAGAGCTACAATCATTCAAGCTTTGGCTACAGATAATGGATTCTGTAGTTGATTGATCCTCTTTTATTCTTGGAATTAACAGCTAACAGACCATGCAGGCAGCTTGTTACTTCAATAATGGGTTACTAATGGCAGTCAGGGCTTTGTACTTATCTCAGGAATATATTGAGTAGTTGACTTTTCCATCCTAGTTAGTCAAGTTCTATCAAAAAGGGAGAATATGACTTCCTTCCTGGGTGGTGGTCCAAGACTTGGTGGACTTGAATGCAGTCCATGCAGTCACCAGTGGTTGAGATTAATTTAAGCATTAAATTCATCAGCTTGTTGTTTACTGGAAATGTAGTTGTGTGGGCTACCAAGACCCTACCATATCCTAACAGATCCCTACTGGCAGTGTGGGCCTGGTTTGGACACTTTCACCAGGTCTGGTTTTGTTTTCAAATGTGTCCCTGTTTGAGTACATATAAAGAACCCATCAGTTCTCTCTTGAGACAATTGAACATATATTATCTCTACACTGATGACATTGTGGTGTATATTGGAGTTTTTCTCCCTTGCGGACATAGCTGAATTTGCACAGACCCTAATGATCTTCAGTACTGGTTTTCAGTATTTCTTCTCAAATTGAACCTAGAGAAAATTGAGTTACTTTTCATCACCCATTTGATCCATAGCTGTTCAATCCTGACTTTTTGCTATAAATCTTCATTGCAAACCATCCATTCTTGAAAACACCAAGGGCCTCATTGTGAGTTTGACAGACTGGGGACCACCATGGACCGGTCTGCCCACTGCAAAACTTTGGAAGTCAGACCACTGGATTACGAGTTTGACGGTTGGACTGCCAGCGAACCGCCAGCACCGCCATAGTCAGTGTGGAAGGTACCACGGCAGTCCTGATGGTGGTGGCCAATATTAGAGATCCCGGCTTTGGGACTGCCATGGCCATTACGACCTGCAGGAGTGCCAAGCTTTCAAAGGTGAAACCCACTGCCATGGAAACCTGGGGAGTCAGGCAGGTAAGGGGCTCAAAACGGGGGACCCTATTGGGTACAGCCCCAGGGAAGGGAAGGTGGGGGCCCATGTGAACTCCACAAATTTGGAGTTCAGGGGGACACTGTGTGCCGTGCATGACGTGGTGCATTGGCAGAGTCCACCCGTTGTGCCATCAGGTAGGAAAAGCATGACCGGAAGTAGCTCCATTAGACTGCATCCGTTGGTCTTGGGATCGTCAGCCTGGCACCATTCGAAAAGACCACCCCCATGACTGTCTGACCGCCAGATTCACAAGGATGCCCTAAAATATTCAGATTCATTCTTGAAAAGAACCTGAATTTGCACGCCCACAAAAATACCAAAGCTAAATTAGACACCTACAGTGATTAAAGTCCTTAAGTGGAGGACTTTAAAATAGAAGTTCAAGACTAGTCCTTTGGAGGCTTGCATTTGGAATCTCACTCTCTTTAAAAGTAGCTCTTCATGGCAGCTATGATTTGGGACTATAAGATCGCAACACCACACCTCTAAAGTTTATTCAAGCTAGACAGCATTGTTCATAGAACTGTGGGTAAAAAATTAAGGGGCATATTTATACTCCGTCTGCGCCGATTGTGCATCAAAATATTTGACGCACAGTTAGCTCAAACGTTGCCCCGTATTTAGACTTTGACGCCTGAGCCTGCGGACGACAAAATTCCGCCGTGTGCGTCATTTTTTGGATGCGGCAACCCGCCTTGCGTTAATTATATGCAAGGTAGGCGTTCCCGTCCAAAAAATGGCTTAAAGGGCCGTCTGTCGTATTTATGCTTTCGGGCAAAAATGACGCACAGCCGGGAGGTGGAGCCAGAAAATGACGCACAGCCCAATTTGCGTAAAAAATTAACGCCTGGGTCAGGGCATGCGTTAAAATGGGGCAAACACACCTGTATTTGATCAGAACAAACAGCAGAGCAGCAGAGCAGCAACAGGGAGCCATGGAGGTGATTCTAATCCAGAATGCACGCAGACGCAGAGCCCAGCAGCAACAACAGCAGCTACAACAACACCAGCAGGGACCCCAAAGGCAGCGCAGAAGGCAGGAGAGGGTATTCTGCCCAAGAACAACCCTTCAGGGCCTCAGGGAACACGACATCATACAGGGGTACCGGTTGAACTGGCAGGCCATTCAGCAGCTGCTGCGAAACATTGAACAGCAGTTGGCCCCCACTTTGGTGACACCCCGCACCATCCCAACAGAAACAAAGCTGCTTGCCGTACTTCACATGCTGGCAAGTGGATCTTTTCAAACAACTGGTGCCCTGGTTGGCAGAATATCACAACCATCATTCTCTGCCTTTTTGCCCAAAGTACTGGCCGCCATCATTCAACTCACACCCCGCCACATCTGCTTCCCTAACACACTGCAGAAGCAGCAGGAAACTAAACAGGGGTTCTACGCAATCAGTGGCTTCCCACACGTCATTGGTGCAATCAACTGCACACATGTACGCCTTGTGCCACCTGCTGCAACTGAACACCTCTACTGCAACAGGAAGCACACACATTCTATCAACGTGCAGGCCATTGTCGATCACCAAGGATTGATCACCAACATCGTGGCTAAATATCCTGGGAGTGTACATGACTCATACATCTTCCGTCACTGCACCATCAATGAACACTTCCAGGATGGACAGTATGGCAATGGACTACTTGTTGGTAAGTACAAAAACCTACTTATTTACACACTGCACAGCAACCCTCTAGGACACACAACACATACACCACAACAGCAACATGTCGACAGGAACACACTGAGGTCGTGACATCGCTAGCCATGTTTCTTAAGTCACCATTGAACCTGTCACACATCGGAATTTACTGTACAGCCTAATGTGAAGACGTCAATAAGTGTGGTTGCCTAAATGTCACCTTGCAAATTGTAAGTGTCCCAATGACCTTTACATTAATACATTGCATAAGTCTAAAGGTATGGGATGTCCAGGGTACTTTCATATGAACGTGTTAACAACACTTTCAATTTTAACTGTGCATGGAACTATCATCTCACCCCCAGTGAAGACACACAGACACCTGTATCACAAGTCACAATGCTCGGGATGGCACACTGTACTGAAAATCCCAAAACATACTGCTGACAAACGGTTAGCAGACAAACACTCGTTCAGCCAAGGAAACAACACAATGCAGATGGTACAGTCTACAAGCATAGGATGTCACATTAGTACACAAGAGAGTCACAGACAACACAAGACAACTACTGCCATTAAAGGTCTTTTCAATAGTGCCATCTACATCAACATGATCCCATTCATTTTCTCTTGCAGCTGATCAGGGGTATGGCATCCAGCCATGGATTATGACACCATTTGGCAACCCAAGTACAGCTGCAGAACGTGCATACAACGAGGCCCATAGGAGGATACGCAGCATTGTCGAGCGGACCTTCGGCATCCTCAAGTCAAAGTTCTGCTGCCTCGACATCACTGGTGGTAGCCTCCAATATTCCCCCGAGATGGTCGGTAGGATCATCCTCACATGTGCAATATTGCACAACATTTGTATCAGAAGAAACATTCCCCTCCTGGGACCAGAGCCACACATGCCTGAAGAGGAGGAAGAGGAGGATGCTGGCCTGCAACAGGAGGGGGAACTACAGAACACAGCTGCTGGTATACGCAGGCGGCAACAGATTGTAAATAATTTCTTCTAAATATGATCACCTTCACCACTTTAGTTAACTAATGTAAATAAACACCTATTATAATCACCATATCATGGTCTGGCTATTTCTTTTTACACACCTTCATCTCTACTTATCAGAATAAGAGTGTTGCCTCATGGAGCATTGCTGAGATACTGAGTAGGACACAGAACATCCCAGAGCTAATGTGAATCCTAACATACAATGGTCACACACATACACACTCTTAATGACATATATCATGTACATATCTCCTTTGAAGGCCTATAGCAGAGGACCAGAACTATTACACACCAACATGTTGAAAGCAAGGTCCAACGCAGCATATGGCACACAACTATGACACCATCACTCAATAAGGGGAAAACAAGCCTCATACATGAGGATGTCAATGTGCTTTGGCATCACTAACAGGAATGTCTGACAAGACCCTTGACAGCAGTTAGTCCAACTGCATCTAATATTTGCAAGGAATATCTGTGACTAGAGTTCCATAGAAGCAGAACATAGACAGCACAAGTGCCACACATATGACATGCATTGCGCACATGACATTCCATGCACATGTCAGCCCATTTCCTAATTCCTGACACACCCATGCACCTGGTCACAACCCACCTGTCGGAAGAGGTCCCTGGAATACTAAGATGTGTACCCTGATAATACCTCCTCTACAAACACAGACCAACATTAGCAAACCAGTGTGCTACACCCTTTCCTAAGGTATGCCATTGTCAAAGAGCATCTGACTGCATGGACGTCAGGTCAATTTATACACTGTCTTCTAGTTTCAAAGCTCTGTTAGCACATGTAGATTGCTTCCCCTTGTGAAAATGTCTGTTGGCCCTTAGAATGCAAGTCTCACCTACAGGACTGGTGAGAAACAGATGCAGCCCACACCTGTGATCACCTCCATGCACACCACCCATTACAAAAAGCACTGCCCCTGATGATGCCTGGAACAGCATAGGAGTTGCCATTATGTCAAATACATTGTCAACCATTGATAGTAATTAAGCCGTGTAACACAGCCCGTGGGTTCATTTGTCACCTTCAAAAACACAGGACATACGCAGATTGACATGTCAACTGTCTAATTTGTCCTCCAAACAGTCTCAGTCAGACCACTGATTATGTAACTTGTCCAGTAGCTGGCTCCTGAATCAACTTGCATTCTGTCAGCCTGACTGGCAACAGTCTGTGCGTCACACTAAAGTATCCCTGTGTCTACATATGTACCACACTTGCGTTAGCAAACCTGCCATTCATCAGGGGGCATTGGGCATGGGCTTCTACCATGCATACACAAATACATTGTATAGCATCATCTGCCTTTTAACTGTACCATTTGAGTTAAATCCTCTTGGAAATGCAAAATTCATGGCCCATCCCTTTTCTGGGTTGCATTTATGCATGAATGACAAAGTGTGACAGTGTCCCAGGGTCATAGGCAGGGATTGGGTACGGGGCTTTCAGCACAACCAGCAACCTCTGATAATGTACATGACTAATACACAAATGTCAGAACCATGACAGTTCACACACACCATCCCAGTGGGCACAACATGGTGATGGGCCGTGTGTGGTGAATAGCTGCGAGAATAAACAGCACAGAGGCTATGATGTTCCCAGATGCAGTGGGAAGTGCAGAGGCCAACCTGTGTACAAATGTTGTAATGACACCTGCCGGAACATGACAATTGAGACATTATCTCACTCAGCACACCAAGGTTGCCCTGTTGACTGTCTAATTACACGTCTTTAGTGAGAGGGTGGGACCATCCACATGTTGGTTCACATGTGCACATCTACTTTACTCACATTGATCAACAAAGGATACTCAGTAGTTACAGGAATAGCTGCCACTGACTCATGATGAGTCCTGGTCTGAACTGTGACAAATTACATCCCAAAAAATCTACAGGATCATCATTGGACCACACACATGAACAAGACACCTATGTGCAATTGATCACTGGAAATATGTGGACACGTGCTGTCTTGTATGCTGGTCCACCACAGCCACTTGATACTTGGGGCTTACTTCTATGGCCTCAACTGTGGTGTCATCATACATATGAGATTGACCCTTGTCTGTCTGTGCAAAAAACATGGTACCCACTTCCTCAATGCATGTGTATGACTCACTGTGGGATTCATCAACTAGTGCCTAGGAAGCTCTTACCAATACTCTAGGACATAGGATGTAGAAATTGTGGACCTTTGACATGAACATGTGTCTGCCATCCATCTGGTGCATGCTATGTCACATGTGGTGCCTACGTGACCCTAAAACTTGGAAGTATACTTTGCGGGTGTTGTTACATGTATGACTAACACATGCCCTTGCTCATTCCAATTTTTACTTGCATCTTAGGGTTGGACACATGGACGTCACATTCATACAACCAAATGTACAATAATGCTTCATGTGATGTACACACACACCTGGTCAACCAACAAATTAGTTGTCAAAGCACACACTTTGAGCCAAAGGCAATTAGGTATTGTACATATGTGCGTCACATTGCTATCCTCTCCTTATGGCAAACATGCACAATTTGTGCCACACATATATGTAGGCCACACTTATGACCATCTATGACGTCAGCCAACTGTAAACATACTGTGAAGGGTGTAGTGGATGATGTTCCGCTGCAGTATGATGTCACACATGTGAACATACACCATCAACACCATACTGTCTTCAATTAGCCAATCTCTGATGTGTTCCAAATGTAAAATAACCAAAAAAGAAGTAAAAATGCCCCAAACCAGTTTATGCACTGTAATTGTGACGTCCCTAGCGGTGTGCGTCATTTTTGTTTACCAAAACTGTATTTGCGTCATTTTTTTTGACGCACAGGAGTGAAATATAGCCCACATCCAGATATTTGTACAGTCCATGTATCATTATGTGGATGCGGGTTAATATTCACGTCTGTGCGTCAAATAAAATGACGCAAATACAGTTTTGTGCAACAAAAAATGACGCATAACGCGAAAAAGGCGGGACTTTTCATTCAGGAAGTGATGTAATAGGATATCCTGTTTACAGATCATGTACAGTGGGTGTACTTTCACTTTCACTTTGCAGTCTATGATCCTTCTAGACTGTGTGGCTGTGTAGATAGTGTTGTCCAGAGATTTTGTGCTGTATTTGTCTTGTGTGCTATCTGTAAAGTCCTTTTGTGAAATAAATGTTGTTATGTGTATACTGTAGTACTGTGTTTTGTCTACATTTGTCCATTTATCTTGTGTATTTCTTGTTTGTGGGAGTCTGTTGTGGGTAGTGTTAATTTGGGGATAGTTGGGCTCTTTTAGTGTTTAGGTTTACATTTTTTCTGTCTTTTTACCCCTACTTTCACCCATTTCCCCTTTCTATTTCTTTTATCCCTATTCCTTCTCTTCAATTAGAAGTATGTCTGGTAGGCGACGTCTTGGCAGGATGGGGGAAGAGGAGTTGGGGGGCTTCATCTGGCTGGTGGCACATTTCTTGCCGCTCATGATCTAGGCAGGGGGCAGGGTCATACAGGGGTACCCTACAGAGGCGCGCAGAATCCGGTGGGTAAAGTTGCTGCATCACCTGCAGCGTGTGTATGCCAGCCAGAGGAGTGACCACCAGCTGAAGCACCGTTGGGCTGACCTCATCACCAGGGAGCAGGATCTCTTGGACCACCTGGGAATCCTGATTGGTGGCACTGTTGGTGAGTACTACTATTGTTATTGTGCACAAATGAATGCTCTGTAGTGACATCAGTGGATTAGTGCAATGTCTGCCAGCTAACTTGATGACTGTGTGTAATTTTGGGGACATATAAGGGGATCATTGATGCACTATGGCAAGGATCACAATTGCTAGCTGTCAGGTAGCACGTGCTCAGCAAACTTACAGGTAACTTTACCATGTAGGAAATTGGTGCGGCCTTTCTGTCAGCACAGCTAACAAAATAGGAGCCAATCATGTCTATATAGGGTACTATTGACAGAGAAGTACAGATGTACCAACATTTAGGCCAACTATGTTGACGCAATTGCTAGACTGACTTTAGAATCACTACATGATGCTGAAAATGAGTGCTGCCTTCACGACAATTTATAATAGCAAAGTGGCTCAAACATTGGTCTCATGTGAGTCTGGTGAGTGTGGAAGGAAAGCGTTCACAGAAGTACTATGAATGTATGGGATTATTGTGTTTCTTAATCTTTTTGGATAAATGTCAGTTCATGATTTGAATACATTGTGTAAAGGTGTAAGATGCCCTCAGCTAACATCGTAAGATGTTTGTTGGAATCGGTTGAGCCACAATCCAAATATGGATGGCAGTCCAAGTGTATGCGCATGGCTTTACATCTCCATGGTTGGTGCAAATCACCATAGCTGGGCCACAGCAATTGACTATACTGTAAAAACAGGATGGCCTACAGGAGTCCCTGCCCCTCACTCTGTACATTGGGCCTATGTGCACTAAATATGTCATGGCCACAAGACATGTTTGACTGGTAATGCAGTCCTCAAGTAACCAGGCGTTGAATGTTTCTCTTGGATGCACATGATGAGACGATTACACTCCATATTTTTTAGTGCTCACCAATTATGGCGCAAGTTTGCAACCACATGATAGTTAGGGCCAATGTATGTGTGCAGGTATGTGTGTAACTGTCACAGGAGACCCATGCTATGTACAAGTTGGCCGTGAAATATCAGATGCAGTACCATCATGTCTGAATGGCTGCCATTTCCTTATTCAGCCTACACATTGTAAATGATACTGAAAATGTTGCACTGTGCACAGATTTTGAGCACATTTCTTCCTTCCATACCTTACAGGTGGACCGGCGCCCTACACTATGGGAGAGGTGGCGACATTTGAGGACCCCAACCTCTACAGTAAGTGTTGATATGTCTGTTATGTGTTGTGTTTGCTGGTTATGGACTCGTGTGAGTTGGACGCATAGCAAGGTGTGACGCTGTGGGCAAGTCTTTCACTTGTTCCATGAGTGGGAATGCAGTTTTCACATGTTTTGAGTTAGGCAATGCATATCCAATGGTATCATGTAGGGATTGTAGGACATCCCTGTAGGCCCCACTGTGAGTACAGGGGATAGTCATGTCTCTGACACTTGTATCACCAAGAGTCGCAATGGAAGTCAGCCCCTATTTAGTCAGCCTGTCAGACCCACATTCTCTAAGATTGGTGGAGCTAATAGCTTCCCAATAGACATCTGCTTCACTATTTACCTACGTAATTTTGAAAAAGTAGGTAGGACCTCCTAGCATCATGTACTTCCACATGTAGTGCATCAAGTATGTGGAACCTGAGTGTAATGGCCTAGGTGTGCATGCAATTCATGATCATGGGTGTTCTAGCAACTCTGTGTCTCATGTAAGTCAGGCCGCACTGGAAGTATATGTTGTGTACTAAGTTCTGATTTTCCTGACATGTCTGACCCTATGAAAGCTCTAGGGTTTGCTGACTCCAAAATGTAGATAGACCTTACCTGTGGTGTGTCTGTACAGACAAACATGTGTGGATTAGCCTATACACTCCTCGGTGTACATGTTGTTGGCAAATTATAGTTGTGTATCCACCGTCCCCCCTCAAACACGGCCATGGGTTTGTGAATGGGGTACCTAGTATTGATGCTACCAGTATGTTACACATACCTGTGAATAAGTGACGGTTTGGTTGCATACTAGTATACACGCTCAGGTTTGGCACTTGGTACCATACTGGAAAGTCCAGTTACAACTTGCAGACCATGTGGCTTTAGTTTTGCTTTCCGTACACTGACATTTGTTGCCCAGCTCTTGGTGGAGGATATGCAGCATGATTCTTAGATGTTAACTGTCAGAACTCAGATTGCAAGTCAAGGCCAGTTGTTACCCATCTTGTGGGTTATGAATGTGCTTTGTGTGATATGACCTTTGTTGTCTGGCCTGCCATGTACTTCCTCAGGGACATTCGATGCTCTGTATCGTAATATGAGCTGTTAGAAGTACAGTAGATGTATTGTCTGATTAACTTGCTGTGCTGTTTCACACAATGCAGTTACTAATGTGGTATATCTGCATTTGTCTTCACAGCAGCTAACATGACTCCAGACCAGGTCCGTGAATTTCAGCGTCGGGCCATGCGATACCAGCACATCCTGCTGGTGGAGTCGGGGTTCCGGAGGATGGCCCGGCGATATCGCCATGAACGTGCCTCCGGGGCATGGCGAGCCTTCCCACAGGGTGGGCCTACTGTGCCTACCACAGCCACCACAGAAACAACCACCAATCTGAGCCAGGTGGCCCCACCCACAGCTGCCTCTGTTGAATCTACATCTGCTGGACTTCCTGGCCCCAGCATTGCCACCGGTGCAGGACAGCCCACACAGACCTCCTCCACCGGTACCCAGACTGCCACTGCTCCAGCTGTTGACCCTGCAGCCTTCAATAGGCTTGAAAACAAGATGGACAAAGTGCTGCGCAAGGTGAGCAACCTGAGCCGGGACGTGCGGCACATTAAACGGCGGGTCAAGGATATCAAGAGGACCCTCTGGAGGGCCATCCTCTAGACAGTTGAATAGATGGACATGATACCCTCCCCTCCCTCCTCTTTCCTTGTTCTTATACTTAGTGGGTTTAGGGGGCTTAGGGGGCTTAGTGTTAGGTTAGTATAGGCTGTTAGTTTAGTCAGTGTTAGTGGGTGGGGGTTAGGGGGTCCTGCTTGTTTCTTTTTTAACTTATTACATGTGTGGGTGGGTGGGTGGGGGGCTATGTTGTGGTTCCTGTGTGTAAAAAAAAAAAAAAAAAAACAAGCAAAAAACATTTAAAAAAAATTTGCCCCCAAAAAATATATTTGTTTAGGATAGTATAGTACGTGTTTAGGTTGGTATGTGTTGTCCTCAATGTGTCCCGTCTCATAACGGGGGTGGGGGGTAGATGTTTAGAACGTTTCGTTACATGTGATAAGTAAGTGTAGCTTAGGTTAGTTAGGGACAGTTGTGGGTAATGAGTAGTCAGGGTAGGTAAGATTTTTCCCTCAGTTTCCTCATCTATGGTTAGCTTTTAATAAATATTTGGTTACCCCTTAATAGTATGTGTTGAATGGTACTTGATCGTGGGTTTGGATTCCGTGTACATCTCTTTTGTACTATAACATCTGTGTCCAATGCTACCCACAAATCCCAACTGAGCTGAACAATTGGCAGCTAACCCAGAGCTACCTTGCAAAGTGTCTACCCTTTGTTGCAACCACCAATCACAGTTAATATGGATGACCATGTGTTTCTGTTGATAAGTGTGTTTTCAAAGTCACTAACAGTGCTTCCAGACTTGATATTGGGGAAACAGTTTTAGGTCTGACTGCAGTGTGATGATCATGCACACCCTTATAAGATGAGTTCTCATTGGCAATCTTGTATTCTTGTCTTCATGACCCTCATACATCATTTGTGACACAGTTCGGCATGATTACCTATTTGTATGTTAACTCAGACACCTTCATTTGTGCAGTTTTTTTAGTGTTTACTTAGATTAGTGTGGCATGTTTATTGTGTTATTTTTGCACATTGACAACATTTAGCGGGCACTATTTGATGACTTAGTTATCCCCTGAGGAAGCATTCCTCTGTCCAACACAGCATGGTGGTGTATGGTTTCTCACTTCATCAGATTATTCCCTCAAGATGGGCAGAGTATGATGCAATCATGGTCACTGTGCAGATTTCTCTAACTACATAATTTCTGGACAGTTGTATTGACAAGCTACGTTATTTGACAGTAGGGACATTTCAATTATCTACTGCGCAGTTGATATGTCACATTACCCAGAGACAGATTTGTTGTGTAAGTGCTATTTATTGACAAGTGCTGTAGTGCTATATGTACATTGTCCATGATTGTGAGTCCAATATAGTGATATCTTCCATTGTGATCCAACACAAGGGTTTACCAAAATGCTTTTGTCATGCTGGGGTTGCAGTTTCAGACAGTGCAGAGGGACAGACTTAGCCAAAGAGTAGGAGCGAGACAATCACTGGGCTGGGTGACAAGTTATACAGTGGTTAGCAGAACAGTGCTTGAGTACAGTTGTAAGACTGTCATGTTTCAAAACGCAGGACTTTGGTAAAAGTTGGCCATGTGGCAGGGACTAGTGCTTCTGGGTCATTTTCCTTGTGAATGTGATCTGTTCCATGTCTTCTTCTGATGTGTGTGTTGCCTGCTTTGTCCTTGTTGTTGTTGGTTGTGAAGGGGCAACACACACCTCAGTGTTAGAAGACGTGGAGTCAGACATCCTGGTGGCTGCGCCCTGCGAAGGTCTTAAGGGCAGTACTGCTTCAAGGAGGGCCTGCTGGTTCTTGAGAATAGCAGCCACATCACGTTGGTAGGCAGCCAGGTCGGCCCTGAGGGGTTCAATGTTGCATTCGTGCACGCGTTGACAGGATTGCTGTTGTAGGTGTTGGGTTAACTGTATTACAGCTGTGCTGATTTCCTTCTGGGTTTTCTGCAGTTCCTGCAAGATAGATGTTAGGGCTTGCATAGCTGCTGCCTGATCTGCAGATGACATCATGCACAAACGCATCCCCTCAAGGCTGGCTGACATATTTTGCATCCCCACCGCACCTCCTTGGCCAGCTCCCGCTGTACTCCAACTACAGTTCTCTCAAAGCTGGTGCCAGTGTCGTCTGAGTCCTCAGCTGTATTGGAGCTGGCAGGTCTCACAATTGGGGTGGTGGGTGGATACTCTGCGATGGCTGCTTGTTCTGTGCTCCTCCTTGTGACTGAAGGTGGGCTCTGGAGGGTTTCAAGGACCTTATGGATAGTCTCCTGGGGAATGTTTATCGGCTCGTCATCCATGTCATCAGGGAAATCTGGGACAGGCATATCGGCAGGAGATCCATCTTCCTCTGCAATGAAACAGGGTAAAATTAGTGTGTCTGTGTTGTGACAATTTTGATGTGACGTGCCTGCTTTTTGATGAATTCACTTTGTGATCTTGTTTTGCATTAATATCTGCAGTCCTTCAGATGGGCATTGTTTCAGGCCTATGGCCCACCTGTGTGTCACATGTATGTTATTGAGTTATCAGACTTGTCATTGCCTCTAGGTGTTGGTTTATGCCAAATAGAGAATTGCCACCTTCTTTTCCTACTCGACCCTCCGTGTATATCCATTCTCATGTTGAGACCTTTCACTGGCTGTGGGTGTTCTGATGGCCCTGGCAGCACACTTAACTATCAGGACCTGCCCCAATCCCTGATCGTTCACATCGACTTAAATGTAATTGACATGTTGCATATCCTATGCATGGCATAGTTATGATCTGATATGGATGTTGATATTGTTAATGTGTCCTGCTGATGTTGGGTAATGTGTGTTACATTGGATTGCCCTGATAGTCGTATCAGTGTCCTATTTCGTCCTCTGACTGTGCAGGTGTATTTCAGTGACCAGTTACATGTGTCCCCTCCTCAATGCTGTTGTCTGAGCAGTATGACATTTGTGATGTTGCCTTGTTACCCTGGCACAGGATGGACCCTGACATTTGCAGCATGGGTGTGTCCTTAGTGCTGTGTCGCTCCTATTGTTGTTTACTTTGGCTGATGTTTTTGACAACTATGGGCATTGACATTTGAGTGTACTGGGGCCTTTGTCTTGTTTCAGGAGATTGTTGCAGATGTCATCCTCACCCTCTAATTTAGGTATGTATGTTCCATGGGGAGGTTACTGCCATTGGCTACATGAGCTGCACACAGATCAGAGGTGGTAGTGGCAACTGTTGTCACAGTAACATTGCAGTTGTCGGTTTGGCTAGAGGATTGCTAATAGGGCCCTAGTTAATGTAGGAGGTATGTTGGCTGATGAGTGCCAGGATGTCAGTTTGACGTAGTGGCCTTCCCTCCTGTCGTGGCTTTCCCTTTGCTCCATCGTTGGCATGACAGCATGCCCCCATGGGACTGTTGTTGGTGTTGTGTAATGGTGTGCCCCAGGTCTTCTCAGAACGGGCCATGCCCCCCTGCCGTGCCCCTTTACCCATGCCACTCCATGTATTAGATGACTTCCATGCAATGAGTAGTAGGTATTTCCCCCACCCCGGTTGCAGCTGACATTAGTGCATTTCAATTCCCCATGTGACTTACCCTGCATGTGCGTTGTGTCCTGGTAGTCTGCGCTGTCCTATCCTTGAATCCCTGTGACGATCTCCTCAGGGATGACGGCTGCGACCATCTCCTTCATGTGGTCCAGGACCTCCTGGTGTGCTGGACTCCCCCCTCCAGTCTGCAGTGCTGCCTTCCTGTTCCTGGCCATCTTTTCCTTGGTCCTGCGTTTGCAGTCGTTTCTTGCACTCGATTACAGTTCTGCGTACTTCAGCCACACTGTTAAGCTTGTCGACAATTTGTTGCCATATAGCCTATCTCCTACTGATTGGCAACTTTGATGTGACAAACAGTTGGTGCTGGTGTTCCGTCACCTCTTTAACCAGGATTTCCTGCTCCTCTGCACTGAAGCGACACTTTCTTTTCTTCTTAAAAGTGTCCTGGTTCTTGTGTGGGTCCTCCTGGCTGGTTCCTGGTCTGCTGTCATCTTCCTGGGGTCTGTAGTGGCATCTGGGATCCATTTTTGCTCTCCTCTGGTGAAATGGCTGTGTTCGCTGTGTTTTTTGACGCTATTGCGTTAAAAAAAACGGCGCATATCCGGTTTGCGGTGTCGTAAATCGACCCACAGTCTTTTCCGCCACGTTAACGTCATTTTCCTTTATGACTTGACGCCACGGTGTGCGTCAAAAATAATGACTCCCACCTGTTGTTTGCGCCGCCGTGCGTCAAAGTATAAATATGACGCCCGCACGGTGCACCAAAATGGGGTTAGCAGACGGTAATATTTTTGACGCAAAACTGCGCCGGCGCAGTTTTGCGTCAAAAAGTATAAATATGGGCCTAAGTAGCATAAAGTTGTTCTTTGAGAAGTTTCTACTCACTCTGATGTACAGATACTCTTCACCTGGAAACTCTGTCCTCCAGAAAAGCAAACATTCATAGCAACCTTTCTTTTGGAGCACACCTAAAGTTGGTAATTCCATCTTTCCTCTTATACTGACAAGTCCCTCCTAGGTAAGAGCAATTGGAATGGAAATCTGAAATTGTCTTGTGTCAATATTAATTGTTCTGCACAGTGTGCTTGATTCTAAACTTTACTCTCTTTGGCTAACTACAATAGTATATTTCTTGATATATTTAATGTGTCTCCGCATACCTGGAAAGATGCTAGGCTTGCCTGCTGGCTAACTTCAGCACTATGTACTGTATAATTCCTTAGGTTAACTGGAATGTCACATAATGTATATTTTATGTGTTTTCAATTAGGCTTACTGCATGTATGTAAGGCACTCTGATACATGGGTACAGTTGACAGCATATGAAACTGCGAATACACAAAAGTACTATTATACAATAAAATCAGTGATATGTTTCCTCAACTCAGCATAAATTATCACTAAAATATTGAATTTACATATATTCTGAAAACACACTCATTTGCATGCATACCATATTTTGACATACACTCAAATTAGGCCTGATTTAGAGTTTCGGTGGACAGGGTTACTCTGTCACAAACATATCAGATTTCCTGCTCACCATATTACAATGGAATTATATCCTATTGCACTTGTAATTCAGCAGACGGGCTATGCAGCACGTTTATGATGGAGTACCCTATTCTGCCAATCTCCAAGGGCTTGATTACGAGTTTGCCGATCTGTTGATGTCGGGATGTCTGTTGGACCACCGTATTACGAGTCATATGGGCCTATGGAGCTGTATGGGCACCAAGCACGCATCTCATCGTGTACACAGTCCAAATTATACATAAAGATGGACACATTCAGGTGGCCATTCCGAGTTTGGAGGTCATTACCGAAGACCACAGAGCAAGCGGCTGCCGAAAGACCAACAGTGATGGCGGAGTGAAGACCGCCTCATTATGAGTAACCCACACTACACCGCCCAACATACACCCAAAAAACAACACTGTTGGGCAAAACGATGGCATGAAGGAGACGACAGCACCACCAGCACCGCTACGAAGGAATATCCCGCCTTCCAAATAACGATGAACAAATCAGCACTGTGGACCCAACACGGCGGCAATCCATTGGTGGTCAGAAACACCGCAGGAAAAAAAGGTACCACGACCAGAACACTGCACCATATTGGACAATACTATTACCCAACACCTGAGACAGACACACACACACCTGTCCACAGCACTACAAAACACCCCCCACACATACCCATAACCCTTTGCAACCAGAAACTCAGACAGAGTGAGGCAAGAGCACGCTGAATGGAGGCACTGCACTTAGATACCATAGGCACCATCACACTGAACACGCATCACACAACACACCACTGCACACAAACACCACAGAGCACATGCACATACCACTACACAAACTCACATCAACAAACACCACAACATACACCCCCACCCACAATACAATCACCATGGCACCACCAAAAAACCCACGATTCACAGAAGAGGTGCTGAGGGTAATGGTTGACGAAATCATCAGAGTGGAGCCGCAACTGTTTGAAGTACAGGTCCAGCAGACATCCATAGTCTGGAAGAAAGACTTATGGCAGAGGATAGTCATCTGGGTGAATGCAGTGGGGAACCATCCACGCACAAGGGAGGACATTAGGAAGAGGTGGAACGACCTAAGTGGGAAGGTACGGGCCATGGCTTTCAGGCACCAAATCGCCGTCATGAGGACTGGTGGTGGTCCCCACCAGCTCCCCCAGAAATGTCACCGTGGGAGGAGAAGGTCTTGGCCATTCTACATCCAGAAGGGCTGATGGGAATACCTAGTGGACTAGACACTGCTAAATCTACTGTACTCCTCGACCAACATGTCCCCGTGCACAGCATGTACCCCCACCACCCTCTCATCCCCTCACACCACCCTAACGTGAACAAACCCACCATGGACCGAAAACCTACTCTTGCACGCCACAGCACCCTACTGACACCATTCCCTCACAGGCCCACCTAAAGCATGGCTACCTCACAGTGCAGCAAGTACCACAACTACCACAATGCAACACTCCCTACCCTTGCATGACTGCTACATCCACATCACATCTCTGCAATTGCACGTAAAACCATGTCACTCCCCATCACCAATAAGTATAAGGAATGCACATCGGTACATGGCAATGCCAGTAGCAAGACAAACATTAACTAGCCTCTAAAATAGGCCCATTGCAACATTTCACTGATGGTAACACAAGCCGTGGACTGGTAAGTGTCAATTCCATCACTGCCCTGCAAATCCACTTCATGATGGCATAAAACCATGTGTGTCACTGCTATAATACCATCATCTGACACAGTACCTCTTATTACACAGGTCTCCCAAGTACTGCCACACAGCAGAGAAGCCCAGTGACAGAAAGCCCAGACCTGGAAGCAGGTCCAATAGGGGAGGACTCCCCTGGAAGTCTGGATATGGACGACGAACCTGGCCCATCAGGCATGAGTGGTCAGTCCACCACCACCAGCCTCACCCTGCCCACAACTGAAACCACCTCCCCGGTGGCAGCCAATGCACAGTAGAGCCCACCTTCTGATACCTGTGGGTATCACATCAGTGTGCCCCACAGGACAGGGGCAGGAGTCAACGGTGCAAGCCGAAGACTATGATGATCCTGCTGTCAGTGGGAGAGGGCACACTGCACCAGGGGCACAGGCACATGGGACAAGGGCCAGTAGGAGGGCAATCGTGGGCCATGGGACAAGGCAATTGCAGGACATGACTGGCCAGGAGGCCGTGTCCAGAGTCCTGGGAGTCTACCAGCGAACACACAACAAGATGGGCCAGATACTCACCACCTTGCAGGACACGCAAAGGCTGCAGGGTGAATACCACCAGGAGGCCATGCAGCAGTGGCAGGCACTCAATACCACCATGGCCTCCATATTAGGGGACTTCAAGGAATTAAACAAAATCCTGTGGACATCTTCAACCCAACAGCAGGCCACATCCAGTAGTCAGGCAACACCACTGCCAACAACATCAGCACCTGCTACTGGAATTGAGGCCCAGCAGGAGGACCCACAGGTCAAAAAAAGGCTCCTCTACCCCTGCAGCTGAGGGACCCCCCTGCAAAAGAGTTTGCCCATCCAGACATCCTGCAGGACCTGAGGCCAAGACCAATCCTCCCACCAGGAAGTGATCCCTCTTCTGAACTGTCACCCTTGTGTGCCACAGTTACACCCTGTTGGCTGTCCAAAACCAAGTACACATCATAACCGGCAAATGGATACAGGACCTGTGAGACAAACAGCTGTACCACCCACTCTGATCAGCACACAGACCATTACCCCACTTCTCTGGACTGTGATGTCATACATTTAATAAACACAAACTTGTACAAGTCATGGTGCATGTCTCTTTATAGTATGTAGTGGCAATTATGTTTCCAAGCAGCAAATATATACACAGGTCGGCACCAGAACAATGTTGAAGTGACAGATGTAATGGGGCAGGTGTGTAAGAAAAATCCAAATTGTAATGATATCCTGTGTCAATGATGGCATCAAACAATACGGTAATCAGCTTGCAGACAGAGATGTGACCTGAAGAGAGAAAATTAAATGGAATCAGACACAATGTTGTAAGGCATGTCAACCAAGCCATATATCAACAGCATTTGAACACATACACAGGATGACTGGCCATGCAGCCATGGTACCACATATCTAAGGGCCTACAAAGGCACTCACACATGTGTGGGAAGGGAAAGATGTAACATTGGTAACATCCTCTATTGTTCACCTCTCTGAGTAGTCAGGAACAGGTACTTGCCCCACCTGATAAGTCCCCAAACATATCCCCAAACAGGCAGACTGAGGACCCTAAACCTTTGGTACAACTATAAGGCTGTACCACAAGGGCACCAGCATTCCACACATGTACTTAGCAGCAATGCATTTCCACCACCCCTCACTGTAAGTCACCTACCCTTCAAAGTCGGTAACCAAGATGGAAGGCTGTAGTCCCCACACACACATTGATGCATGCAAATGCTGGCTACAGACTGCCTTCAGCAATATATCTTCCATGTGCAGATGACATACAAATCACACATGCCTGTATATCATTGAAAGTAGTGACGAATCATGTCAGTCCTGTTGTCATCTGCCTCATCCTTGTCGGCCTCCCCCTCAGCATAAGAGTCACTGGCCCCAAGCACTGCTCCAGCATCAATGCCACCTCCTCCAACAGTGGGATGTGCCTTCTGAGGGCTAGAGTATGGAGCCTGCAACATGCAACAATGATCTTGCAGACTTTCCCTGGTCAGTACTGTAGGGCACCACCAGACACATGAAGGCAACGAAATCTAGCTTTCAAGAGACCGAAAGTCCGTTCAATCACTCACCTCGTCCGACCATGTCCCTCATGGTAACTGTTCTCCCCTCCTGTAGTTGGATGTCTGCAGCATGGATACAAAAAACATTAGGAATCCATCCCTTATTACATATATAAAACTATTTTAATAATTTACTAAATATTTATAAAACCCCCTACCATATCACCACAAAAGGAGGACAGAAAAAATGCAAGAAATCAAGTGCTCGTGATTAGAAACACAAAAAATGACAAGAAATCCGCCACATAACCATTAACATATTACATTTAAAAAAGCCTGTTGGTTGATTATTATTCTAAATTGAATCAACACTTATTTATGTCCAGGTTCAATTCCCTAATTTTGTCCTCCACTCAATTCCAAAAAAACAATCCAGGATACAACATTATCGATGACAGTGATGAAGGTAATTTTTCCGGATGGATCAATGTTGTTTTGTTTGATGAGCAGGGCATCCAGCACATCCTGCAACACCTTACTGAACTGGGGCTGTGAAAACCCTGCAGCCAGTCCCACTGTAATCTAAAATGAGCCTCAGGCCAGAAAATGCAGGACTGACAACACCTGGACTGTTGGAGGAATGGCATGGGGATTTCTCAAACCAGGCAGGAGGTCTGGCTTCAACTGGGCGACCAGTTCCCTGTTGCGCAAACGGTTCAGTCGATAGGTCAGTATGATGTGGCACTCTTCCATGGTCTGAGATCTGTGAGTGGGCGGTAAACTGGTGCATTCCTCATCACTCCATTGTGGCGATATCTGTGCAGGGACACAAACAACAATCTGGGAACCTCTCACAATGTAGGGCGCCAAGTATGACATACGACAGTCACAAAGTTTTGTTCATGCAAGTTGACTGTCATGTTGTGGGAAGATACATTACTCCACACTCAATTCCTAACCAGACGATGGCACATAATCCCTGTGGCAATGGACATATACAAGACATGTACATGTACACCTTCCATGTGTTCCACTATTCTGATCATATATGCTGACAACTGTAGTGACAAGTGTGGTGATGTCACCAGGCACTAACTACATGTGTCATTATTCACAATGTGTGACCTAATGTATCTATTTGTGATGAGAGGTAGGTAATTATGTAGTGTGAACCCAGGACAGTCATGTTACAGACTAATACGGCATCCACCTGTCCGGCATGCATTGGACAGCTGGAAGTGACCTTGTTCTGCTGGCGAAAGTCGTCATGGCGGAAGGCGGTCTGAACCGCCGTGCAACTCCTCATTGGTTAACATTGACGTCTATGGGAGATAGGGCCCAATGACGATCACAGCCGGTGGTGACGGTCATGACCGCCGCGGTTGAAACCACTATTTTGTGTGAGCCAGCTCACTTGACTCCTGGTATTCGGGCAAGACAGACCTCCACTTTGTGTCCTGATGTGTCCTGTATCTTGGAGCAATGATGGTGCTTAATACAGGGGATAGGGCTGCAGCCTTCACTACGGAGGAACTTGAGAAACTGGTGGTAGGGGTCCTACCCCTATATGGGCGGTTGTACGGTGCTTCAGGCAAAAGGTCAGTACAACGTCCTTTGTCCCACATGTCGAGTGGTTTTTGACGATATATGTGTGTGTGCACATTGACATATCATGACTGATCAGGTGTTTAGCATGCACATGATATGTGTGGGATAATGACAGTGTGCATGATCCGTGTTTGTTGTGTGTCGTAAAAGGTTACTGCTGTATTGGTATTATTAACATCATGTCCCCCATTTTCGGAATGTTTTCCATGCAGGTCAGCGCCTACTGGAAAAAAGGGTTATGGAGAGCCATTGCCAAGGAAGTGTGGACCCTGGGGGTCTATAGCTGGCTGAACACCCACTGCAGGGAGCGGTGGGACGACCTGAGTCACTGGGCCCGGAAGACCGCAGAAGCGTAGCTGGAGGCAGCCTCCCAATGTGGGAGGTGTGCCCGTCGGACTCTAACCCCCTATTTGCCCGCATACTGGCGATGGCCTACCCAGAGTTGGATGGGTGCTTGAAGGCAGCACAGCAGCCACAAGGGGGTAAGTGTTGACTGTCAGGTGACCTTTGCATGGTTGTGAACTGGGACCCTCACTGGACTTGGAATTTACATGGTCTGATGTGACTTAGGGAATGTACAGTCCTGGTTGTCACACCCATCATGTAGGAATGTGTTACGTTAGCTATGTTGAGCCATGCAGGAAAAGAAGTGGGGGTACTGTGACACACGTTTACCTGTACGTATGGGTCGCTCAAGTATGCTATCATGTCACTGGCTGCATCCTCCATCTCTGCGTGTACGGTGGTAGTACAAGGTGGTCATATTTGCACTGTATATGGGTAATGACAGGCATGTTACGGGAACATTGCAATTGCTTCACTTGCTACATCAATGGACCTCTGTACCACGTGTACTCCATACATTCCTGTCAGTTAGTGTTCTCAGTCCCTCTGTGCTCAGATTTGTATCATCCCGTAGTGGATGACTTGTGGTGTGGTATGTTCCTGGCCTGGATTGTTGGATAAGTCATTTAGGCAGTTGATAGGCATGTCGTGGTCTTCATTCAGGTGTTTAGGCTGCAAGGTTGCGGTGAGTTTGGGTATCGCTTGCATGACTCAATTGTAAATGATTGCTAAATGGTCTCTTGTGTCCCTAGCAGGGGCTGCAATCTGTATTGTTTGTATGTGAAGTGGATGTGTGGTTTATCATCATTTCCTCCCTTTCTGTTTCTCCCTCCCTCCTTCTCTCTCTCCACCTCTGTCTATGTGTGCATTAGCATTATCTGGCAAAGGAGGAAGGGCACCGGTGAGTGGGGATGCAGCAGCCCACGGGACAAAGGAGGCTGACACCAGTGAAGATGAGGGGACCAGTGGCACAGAGGGTGAGGGGAGCACCACAGGGGAGACTAAAGCAACTAACACATCTGATACAGTCCTCCTCCGATGGTGGCTCCCTGGTGGTGGCGGCCCCATCTGGGACCACCCCAGCACAATCCTTGTCTGCCACCCCCCTTACCAGCACCGCACTCCCTGTAGCACCCCACCCAGTTGCCCGTGCCCACTCACCCAGGAGGGTGAGTGTCTCCTTTGCTGCAGTCACCTCTGCCCCTGCCCCAGTCAGGCCTGCTGCCCTCAATCAGGAGGCTATTGATCTCCTGAGGTCCATCTCTGTGGAGCAGACAACCATCATGAATGCCATCCAGGGACTAGCATCCCAGATGCAGCAGTCCAATACGTTCCTGGAAGGCATTCACGGTGTCTCTGTGCCTGGGGGTGGGTGTCTCCTTTTGTACTTTCTGTTTCCACCAGGGTTTTTCATAGTGGCAAGCCCGCCCCAGACATCCTGGCGGTGTGGTGGCTCGGAATATGGTGGGTGGGACACTGGCTTTCGCCTGCATGAAGTTGGCTTCCGCCGCCAAATGCTGCTCGTCTGCGGTGGCGGTGCTGGCAGTGCTGGTGGTGAGTTGTCTGTGTTGTGTTGGGTTCACCACCTTACTCATTATATGGCGGTCTGCACTGCTGCCCAGGCGGCAGTCATAACACCGCCGCCAGTGTGGTGGTCAGGTTACCGCCAAACTCAGAATGACCACCTCTGTCTCAATACGTCCCCTTTGGGAAAGTCACTCACACTGCACAGCAACACTACACAAAAACACACATCCACACATCTCTGGCACAGGGATAGTGAAGGCTACAAAACATTGTCTCACACATCACCAACACCAAACATCACATATACAAATACTACTCACACACTCACATTCCTCTCAGGCAGACTGTCATCACGTACAACGCACATATGTATCAATGTGGCATGGAACACAAACAACACTACCAGCAAACAGCCCTGCAATGGACACACACATTGCACACATCACAGCACTATGGAGGGACAATGGCATGCATAATAGTCAGGGCGACAAATAGATAGAGAGCCCTATGCTGAAAATACCTGCACAATAGGGATGGGGGCATCAGGAACACTCAGGGAAGGAGTGCTCCTGATACACAAACAGTACCATACCAAAATGGCATGTCCATATGCACAATGTGGAAGTGCAAGTCAACAAAGCACATACAACTCCAACTGCATGGGACATGCATCTACAGGAACTAGGTGCAAGGTACATACTGATAAATGGACACATGCACAGTTAAATGCAAACAAAGCTAGCACAATTCAACACACTCCATGTCTGCACAAACAAAACCTTGAGATCCCACACGTGACAAATGTATAATCCATATCAGGGGGGCAAGTATACCACTATACATGCTGACATTGTACAACAGAAGATGAAATAGTTACCATACCGAACAGCACACAATTTCATAACACCACCATTGCATTTTCATCCGTATATCCACACACTCAACACATACGTTTCTCTTGGAGGACACCAGCACTGCACACAAAACCAGATACTGCAAACAACAGCAAATGGATCAGCAAGCAAGCTGAAACACACACAACTCTAGGCACACAACAAAAGTCACACAGGAACAGCATAAAGGTAGAAAAGGAATTACAGGACAAATGTGTACCCAAAAAAGACAACCATTTGGGTTTATTCAAAATTTTGAAATCAAATAGTTCAAGGGAATTGGCCAGTCTATTTTTACAGTTTTAACAATGGCACAGTGTTGTGCCCAAACTTGACTCTCAACTAGCAGGGAACCTATGCAGAAAGGGGAATTGATGGCAGGGAGGCATCTCAGGGATTATCGGAGAGGTGGGGGGAATGAGGAGACCAGATTTGGGAGGGGGGTTTGTACTTGAAAGGGGTAGTCTTCTTTTTGGGAGGGGTGGGGTTTTTCTTGGGGGGTATGGGTGCTTGCAGGGGGGCAGGGAATGCCTGGGAGGTGGAAAGGAGGGGAAATGGGTGGGGGCCTCTTGCATTTGGGATGGGGTGGAGGAAACAGGGGAAGGTCAAGGTCAAACAAAAAAAATTCTTAGGGACATAGGGAAGGTTATCAGAAGGGAGTCGGGATTTGAGGGTCGGAGGAGTGGTTGCCTGCTGTGTTGGTGTGGATGTTGTAGGTGCGTGCTTCTTGGAGGTATGCTTCTGTGTGGTATTGGTCTGTTGGGTATGGCATTTTTGTGTCTTGGGGGAGCGTGTGGCGGAGTTGCTAGGAGATGGAATGGTAGATATGTGTATGGCTGTTGAAGTGGTGACTGCGAATATACTGGATGTGTGTCTGTACTTCTGGCATCTGCAAGTGTGGTGCTCGTGGTGGATGTCTAGTGTCTGCTGGGGTGGTGTCTGTGGGTATGATGGGTGTGGTGGGTGTGTCACTGACTGTTGGTGTGGTGTCTGGGTGTCTGTGGGTATGCTGGATGTGGTGTGTGATGCTGGGGGTCGTGGGGGTGTCTACAGAAGTTATGACTTGTGTATTTGTGGGTGGCTATTGTTTGCTTGCATGGCAGTGTGTTTTGTGGTGCTTGTGTTTGTGTGTGCTCCTCTTGTGTGTTGATGTGGATGTGTGAGGATCTGTCTCTGTGCTTTGAGTAGGTAGGGGAAGGTGGGATTTGGTGTGGGAAGATGGAGGTGGATGGGGGACGGAAGGTGTCATCAGTGTGGAGGCCAGAGCCTGAAAAAATATCTGTATATCAGACATTGAATGCCTTCCAAGAATGCATTTGTCTGTTGTAGCTGAATTGTCAATCCCTGGATGGCAGGCCACAGAGATACTTCTCAGGAGGTCAATAGCCTCCTCACTGAGGGTAGCAAGGGTAACAGGGTCTGGGGTGGAGGTGCCTGCAGTGAAGGAGATGCCCACCCTCTTGGGTGAATGGGCACAGCCAACTTGGGCGGTGATAGAACAGAGGGTGGAGGACAAGGATGGTACAGGGGGTTGCCCCGGTGGGTCTGCCACCACTGGGGATTGCCCACTGGAGGAAGAATCTGATGATGATGAGGATGATGTTGGGGTCTCCCCCTTGGCGCTCCCTTGCCCTCAGGCTAATGGGTCCCTCTGTGTCAGTGGTGTCTTGACCCGAAGTCCTGTGGCCAGATGCCTCCCCACTCTGCTATGCCCAGTCTCCTTCATGTGCCAATGCTGATGCTGCAAATACAAGAAAAATAGAGTCATCACCTATCTCCAGGTCCCCTTCTTGGTGATGGCTCTCCATATCCCCTACCTTTGATGGGTGTTGACCTGCGTGGATATAAAAGACAAATCAAGAGATCATGTTCAATCACAAATGGTTTGTACACATCCTCATCAGTCACATCAAGCTAGAACTTTCCTGTTTATCAATACTCCCCAAGTGTGACACATACAATCCAATACCTAAAGGGGCATGACTACAGACATTAATTTCCCAATCTGCCGACCAAACCAACACCATGCTCAGGCCTTACAATGGAAATGACTAAGTAAGCTACTGACATCATGTGTGACATGCTCTAGCAACCTGACTGAGATGTGAGCCACTATGTGACACATCACACCTCACACACCTGTGGCTTCTGAAGGATAAACCCCTTAGGCATGAATGGATCAACACATTCACACTCTGTGAAAATTATTCTCTGCATACAGTCTCTACAGGATACTGTCAGAGTACAAACTCAAACACCACACATGAGTAACAATGACGGGACTGGCATGGTGGGCACTGAAAATGTCTACCCTGACCATGTGTGGTCTAACAAATGCAGACACATGCCACTTCAGGGGGTTTGGTTCTATGTTATGTACCTGTACCACAGAACATGCTTTTGAACATCAGTGCCTATCCTTTAGAGATGGCATCCAACAAACAAAGTCATGCATTGTACAGCTTCTGCTATGTGACCAAGCTATAGAGTCACATAATATGGCCTCCTCGGAATCAGCATTCTGCGTGCACTGTGGGAATGTCCTTTATGCAATAAGTCTGCACAGTACAAATATGGCCTGTGGGAAAGTGACAGCAGTGCTGGGAGTAAGGGACCTGTCATGAGTCTAGGACACACATTGACGATGATGCTAATGACACACGTGGACTAGATCAGTGACTCACCTCTGGACCCATTTCTCACATAATCAATTAAAAAGACATTCTGGACAGGATTTTACACCAGAGCCTCATATTGCCAACATGACTGGATCTGCTGAGGGACAGGGAGTGAGTACAGTGCCACAGTTGTATAGCCACAGTGACTTCACCCCATCCTAGAATAGGAGCTATTCTGGGAGATACATGTGACAGGCCATGGTTTCTACAGGCTGAGCATACAGAGCCTACATGACACTACATTTCCATCACTTCCATGAATCACAATATGCCATGTAGCCAAAAGCAAATTGGCATGTGGTTAGTGTGGCAAGCTGAAGGGCTGACAGAGTCATGATATGCTTCCAAACAGTTTAGGAAGGGCAGATGTGTGAAGAAATCTCTGTGGCAATATACACATTGCTCACATTACTCACAACTGACTCATACAACATGCATACTGAAGGGAAGACAACACTAGGTAAGTGAACAACAGAATCTTTATTGCCGTCTTCTCTGCGTCCCGTAACCGATTCCCCCCAATCGACTCCTGCATTGCCTTCCTTTTTTTCCCTGTGTTCCACATTCCGCTCGGAATGTGGAACGCACCATTCATCTAAACAGGACCCAACATACCCCCCTTCCTTCATAATGACAAAAGAAAATAATACAAATTAGCTTAACTAATACATCTGTTCATGCAATTGACTAAATGATCTAATGTACAATTAAATTTTTGAATTTCATGTGGCACGGCCTTATTCTCCCTGACACCCCCTTATCCACACTTTCCTCCATGCAGTCCTCATTTGCTTCCATGCCCAATCTTCCACTGACATAGGCGGTCATTCTGACCGCGGCGGGCGGCAGTCGCCTCCCGCCATGCGGTTACCGCCGAATGACCGCCCCGCGGTCAAAAGACCGCGGCGGTCATTCCAACTTTCCTGCTGGGCCGGTGGGCGATCGCCCAAAGGCCGCCCTCCGGCCCAGCGGGAAAGCCCCTGCAACGAGGAAGCCGGCTCCGAATGGAGCCGGCGGAGTTGCAGGGGTGCGACGGGTGCAGTGGCACCCGTCGCGATTTTCACTGTCTGCTAAGCAGACAGTGAAAATCTGTATGGGGCCCTGTGAGGGGGCCCCTGCACTGCCCACGCCAGTGGCATGGGCAGTGCAGGGGCCCCCAGGGGCCCCACGACACCCGTTCCCGCCATCCTGGTTCTGGCGGTGACAACCGCCAGAAACAGGCTGGCGGGAAGGGGGTCGGAATCCCCGTGGCGGTGCTGCAAGCAGCGCCGCCATGGCGGATTCCCTGGGCCAGGGGAAAACTGGCGGGAAACCGCCGGTTCCCCTTTTCTGACCGCGGCTTTACCGCCGCGGTCAGAATAGTCCAGGAAGCACAGCCAGCCTGTTGGCGGTGCTTCCGCTGCCCTCCGCCATGGCGGTCATGGACCGCCAGGGTCGGAATGACCCCCATAATCCCTCTTAGATTCTGGCACAAAAGAAAGAGAAGATTTATTCCATCTCTTTCCATTCTTTAACACAACCACATGATCCAGGACTTTTCTCACCTTGGCAGGAGCAGAAAACCTTGATAAACCCTTTCGCACAAAACCAAGTTTCTTAGTTCTCACCCAATCTCCTTGTTGAACAACAAGACCTTTATCTTGTTGGCTCCTTGTTTTATATTTTTCCTGTACAGCAGATCTCACATCCACCACCTTTACCCAACTTGTCTACATCATCATTCTTCTTCGCCATCCACTCCTTATTCAACTTTGTGCCAGCCACCCTACCTCTTAATAACGTGAATGGAATTATTCCTGTACTGATATGGGGTGTTGTACTGAACCCCCATAGTAAATCTTCTACAGATTCTTTCCATGGCAGTCCATTAACCAATGCCAACTGCAAACTTTCCTTTATTACACTGTTAAATCTCTCCACCAAACCGTTGCTACGAGGATGATACAGGGATGTTACAGTATGCTTTATACCCACACTAGCTAGAAAGGTTGCCATCTCCATGGAGACCAGTTGTGTCCCACTATCAGTGACTATCTCTTCCGGAAAACCTTCCCTCAAGAACACCTCTTTTAAAAAGTTTTTGACAATGCCGATACTCACGTGATCTACAAACTTTACTTTTGGCCATTTAGTCATGTAATCCACCATTACCAAAGCATACTTTGGTGCTAACTTTGATCAAGGTACACTTTTTACCTAAATTGGGTCTGCCGGGGATGGATATGTTACCTGAGACTTGTCACTCAACACACACATGCAACACTCGCGCACATACCGCTCAATAGCTCTATCAACTCCTGGCCACCAGAAATTCTCTCTCACCCTACACTTCATAGCACGAATTCCAAGATGCCCTTTGTGTGCTAACTCTAACACTCTCATTTGTAGGCTGACAGGGACTATTAACAGATTTCCTCTCCGCACAATATTTCCAACAATGCACAACTCTTCTTCAACCTTCTTGTAAGGAACTAAATCTTCCTGTAAGTTTTTCACATTAGGCCACCCTCCACAGATATAACTTTTGGCTTCTTGCAACACTTCATCATCCAAGCATGGACTCATCCACTCTTGTTCAGTCAATTCACCTTTTGAAACTTCACCAATAGCATTAACAGCATACACTATCACCAATTCATCCACTGGTTCTGATTTATCATCACGTTCTGACAAGGGTAATTCTGACAAGCAATCAGCCACTCGATTCCTTACATCCCGCATATATTCAAATTTATAGTTGTATTCTTGAAGTCTATATTGCCACTTTGTAATACGGGGTGTGGCCCTGCCCCCACACTTGGTGCTAAACAAATCTACTAATGGTTTATGATCAGTTCTCAGAACAAACTCTTTCCCCCACAAAAAAACATCTGAAATGTTCGACACCCCACCACATGGCTAAAGCCTCCTTTTCAATTGTAGAATATGTGTACTCCGCCCCCCTCAAAGTCCTGGAAGCAAATCCAATAGTTTCCTCCTTAGCATTTTTCCTCACTTGCATAGGTACAGCACCAAGACCTTCATTGCTTGCATCAGTTGCAAAAATGCATGTATCATTAATGTCAAAAGCTTTGAGGGGATGCGCATCTGCTATGCTCTTCTTTATTAACTCAAATCTTTTGTCGCACTCTTTGTTCTATTGAAACTTGACACTCTTCTTTAAAAGACTGCGTAAACATGCAGTCATGTCTGAAAAATTGGAGACAAATTTCACATAATACTCCACCAAACCTAAGAAAGATCGTAATCGATCTTTATCCACCAGTATTGGTGCATGTTGGATTGCATCCAAAATTGTAATCTTTGGTTCCATACCTTTTTCTGATACATGGTGTCCCAAATAGTCTACTCCCTCCTGCATACATTTTCACTTGTCGTTCCTTAAAGTAATTCCACACGACTTAACAATTTCCAACACACTCTTTAGTCTTTCATCATGTACAGCAACAGTGTCCCCATATACCAATATATCGCCTTGGAAGTACACAACACCCTCTGTTCCTTGGAACAACTTATTCATCAACCGTTGAAATAAAGCAGATGCAGATGCCAACCCAAACGGCATGCGCATATATCTATATACTCCTTCCAGAGTTACAAATGACGTGTAATGCCTAGAATCCCTGCTCAATTCCACTTGATGGTATGCAGAAGAGATGTCAAGTGATGTGAAATACTTTGCTTCTTTAAAATTTGTCAACATTTCGTTGATGTTGGGAAGTGGTTGACGATCCACCCAAATGTTTGCATTTAAGTCTCTCAAATCCACACAGAGCCTAATTGATTTATCTGCCTTGCACACCAAAACTATAGGTGCCAACCATTGAGATCCTTCAATAGGTTCTATTATGCCCAACGAACATAACTTTTCCAATTCTTGCTTCAACTCAGGCTGTAGTGCTAATGGTACCTTGCGTACCTTATGAGCCACGGCCTTTGCACTATGTTTCAAAATTATTTGATGCTGGAATCCCTTGAGTTTTCCCAACCTATCCTTCTAAACTTCTGGGTAGTCTCCGATCCAATCCTTGGTTGCTCCTGCACACGTTTGATAAACACTCTCATGTTTTGATAATACCATATCAGGATGATTCGGGTCCAGAATGATACCCAACTCTCCTTGTTCTTCCCAACCCAAAAGATTTGCACCCTCCTTGACCACATACACCGTTCCTGCTGCACATTTACTTCCAAACTTTAAGTTTGCTTCAAACTTTCCCACAACCTCTATGCATTTTCCTCCATACGTAAACATTGTGATGCAAGAATCCTACATAACCGTATTATCAATATTCTTGAAATCCACCATATTGATTAATGTGAACGGAGATCCAGAATCAGCTAGGAATTTCACATCCTTATTGTTAACCAATATTATACAAGATGGTGAATTTCTCTTCCGTGCTGCTACCATTGAAGATATTTTTACAATACCATTGTCCTCCTGATGCCTGGACGTGAGCATAAGGATAACATTCTCGTCTTCATCTGAAGTGACACAGGTGTTGTCAATTATTTTGACACTCTGCACAGAGTTTTTCATGCCAACGTTTCCCTTAAATACCCTCGCGAAGTGACCTTTTTTTCCGCACTTGTAAGATGTTCGATTCACAGCTGCACAATTCTTTGAATTGCCAACACGTGTCTTCCACACCTGTAGCAAGCCATGTTGTTATTGATATTCCTGTTTCTGGATGACAAGAGTTCATGCTCGTCACAACCACTTACTTTGCTACTCTTCATTGTTGATTTAGATGCCTGTTTTGCTTTTATAAGTCTGATCTCTGTTGTTTTTGCATTGCCGATCATCTCCCGCATACAGTTCTGGGAGTGTTCTATACTTCTTGCCAACTTTAAAGCCGTTTCCAAATCTGGTTCTTCAGTAGCTAAAAGTTTTTCCTGGATCTTTTTGTTATTTGTTCTCTCAATCAGTTGATCACGTATGATCTCATCTCTAAACTCTCTGTAATTACAGGTTGTCACCAGTGAACGTAGTGCTGCCACAAAATCATCGATTGACTCGCCTGGAATTTGTGCATGCGGAAGAAACTTATGTCTTTCAAGAATTATATTTTTCCTTAGATTAAATATTTTATCCAATGTACTAATTATCGAGGCATACTCATCAACAGTGGATGTCGACCCTACTCCATCATTCCCTACTATCAGGGTACTAACCACCTCTAATGGCGATCTCTTTAAAATGTTCCTTCCCTCTGTTCCCAAATTGTAGATTAATAGTGCTTTTTTCTTTTTAGAAGTAAACGCGTCGCCTTCAATCGCCTCCAAATATGCATCAAATGTCTCTTTCCATGTCTGCAAATCCATAGGCGGTGTTCCTGCTGTCTGCAAGACTGGTGCAGGCGCCAATATTCTCTCCATATGTCCAAACTTTTAATAAGATATTATTGTACCCAGCTATCTTGGTCTTATTTTCAAGAATATGGTCAGAATATTTTTTGTAATATATTTATTTTATTATTTCATTGTTACTTTTGTGCATCAAATTATACTTCCGCAACTGCTTTTATCCTTTTGCTTCCTCTGTAACTTTTGACATTCAGTACTTCCAAGATGGCTGCCACAGTTTCAGCTGAGCATTTGTTTCTATGACTGGTTGGGCTTGTCGTGTTTTCCCAACCAGTTAAATGGCCACCAGGCATGCGTGTTGAGCTGTTAGTTGCAGCTCCGTAGTCCTTCTTCACTTTCTGTCTCTCAGCACCCAAACGATGTTTACACTCTTCACCATTCAAAAAAAAAAAATGCTCCTTTGTACGCCACAGCAGCTGTTTCCGCCTCCGCCTCCGCCCGCCAACTTCTGATCGTGGCTTACCTCGACCCATACCTCCTGCGCTGCTCCTCTTGTCGCATTATGTGCGCCTCAACACCCAGAGCCTTTTCCTGCGTGAAAGTTCACGCCCGCTCGTCGCCACTGAAGGGAAGACGACACAAGGTAAGTGAACAACAGAATCTTTATTGCCGTCTTCCCCTCGTCCCGTAACCAACTCCCCCCAAACGACTCCTGCATTCCCTTCCTTTTTTTCCCCACGTTCCACATTCCGCTCGGAATAAGGAACACACCATTTATCTTAACAGGACCCAACACATACTCAGCTCATGCTGTCATGCACATACATGTTGTCAGCCATACACAAAATTCAGGAGGAAAGAAAGGTCAGTGGATGGCAGTGCTGTCTCCTCAACTAGTTATGTGCATCCAACACAAGGATGATCGAGAAACCCCAAAGTAACACACAACACAATATGAATGTACTCAACATATGGCACTGGCCACCAATACCTGCACATTGACCCTCCCATTGATTCCACACAGACTGCACCTACAGGCACATGAGTAGCCAACCTAGCACACATGGCCACATTCCAGCCTGTGAGGAGGGAAAGGATGGGAAATTACGGAAAAAACTGTCACATGAGGTACCTACCTGCTCCTATGGTGCACCATAGCATTGTTCATACAGGGGTAGGACCTAATCAACTAGCCTCTACAGCTCCTCTTGGAGAGAAGTCAGGGGTCCTATCACCTGCTGGATATGGCATGATTGCTCCCAGAGGTGGTACACAGCAGCTCAGTAGTGGAGGTGTTGCTGGCAGCAGTATCAGGAGTCAAATGAGTGATTCTGCAGAATATGGCGGTCACGTCCACCATGGACGTGGTTGTCACCACTGGCAGACACAGCCATTGGCCCGCGACCGCCACTGGTATCAACGGTAGCGTATGGCTGTGTCCGCCGTGGTTACAACCGCCTTCCGCCATGATGACTTCTGCTGGCGGTTGCAGGCAGTTCCTAATTTCCACTGGAGTAGGCCAGGAAGCTGCCATTTTAGAGGCCTGATATGCGGGATTGGGCTTAAAAAAGTACATCACACCTTTGAAAATACTGTTTTGAGCATACAAACATGCTTATCCTGTCTTGTTATGTAGGTCCTACTACTCAGACACCATTGTAGTAGGTTGCAGGGCACAGATGGCATTTCACAGTGGGGCACAGTCCACCCCCTTCAATGGTCATATCTGTGGTTGGGATATCCAGTCACATTTCGAGGGGCATTTGTGATGCACTTATTTGAGTTTTGTCCAGAGACATGTTGGGACACATGTGTATCAAACCATTAGAGTCCCATGTGCCCCTAGTGTTATTAGCAGCTCTGAAGTGTACTGGATGCCATGCTTACCCTTCTAAAATGCCTTGTCACATGTTATCATTGACATGCAACATGTATGTAGCTGGGGACACATTGACTAGTGTTAGAATTAATTTATTGTCATTAATAAGTACTCAGAGAGAGGAAGGATGCATCCACCATCTGTCTACCATCCACTGCCAGACCTTCAGACCGTGGAGGAATGCCATGTTATAATGTACTAACACCTGAATCAGCAAATAATAGTGGACTTATGTCATCAGTTGGAGCCAGATCTGCAACCAACTACTAGTTATTCAACCAGCATACCACCCATTGTACAAGTTATGTTGATAATGCACTTCTTAGCCACAGAGTCCTTCCAACATAACAGTGAGGCCTGTCAGCTGGCATGTCTAAACCTATGTTCAGTCTGGTTTTGAAGGATGTCATCTCAGCAATGTTGAAACACCTGGACAGCTACATCCAGTTTCCCCGACATCAGGATTTAGCCCATGTGAAGGCTGACTTCAAGGGTTTTGCACACCTCCCACATGTAGTGTGGACAATTGATGGCACATGTTAGCTTGGTCGCACTGCATGCCAAAGAACAAGTCTATTGCAACCGAAGGAACTTTCATTCCATCAGTGTGGAAGTAGTATGTTTGGCGCCTCGCTACATTTCAGAGGTCTGTGCCAATTATCTGGGTTTAGTTCATGATTCATTAATCATGCGGAACAGCACTATCCCCCAGCTTATGTCACAACTGTATCCAGAGAGGGCCTGGCTGGTTGGTAAGCCACATCTGCCCTGTTTGTGTGCATTCAATATATGGTACCACAATTCTGATAAGAGGGACTTATTGTTGCACATATGTCCCATTCCTAAGCATGAGACTGCATTTCCAAACCCTCCTTGGTTGTTGGTACCAAAAAGGAATCCAACTATGCCAGGGGAACTGTGCTTGAATGAGTCCCATGGGAGAACAAGGTGGAGAGTGGATCGGGATTTTGGGTATCTAAAGGCCATATTTTGCTGTCTGGATCGGACTGGTGGAGCCCTCTTCTTCTCACCCAGAAAAGTGTGTAAGATCACTGTGGCATGTTGCATGCTCCACAATCTCGCCCTGAGAAGGTATATCTTGTACATCCAAGAGGAGGGGCAGCCAGTGGTGCCACTGGGTGGACCTCCCAAAATGCCAAGTGGGGAAGAAGAAGGAACTGACTTGTGGTAAGACCTCATCAATACCTACTTTTCTTGAAAGTAAGCAAGTCATGTGATACAATGCCTGTGACTGTATGAATGTATCTAGTAGAGTGTTTTTGCAAACACTGGGTAGTAAATGTTGAGCAATGTTCAGCCAAAGTGCACATGAAGGGTTAGCTTTTGAGATATCCCCACCTTCGTGTAGCTACATAATTTATGTTAGTATAATTGCAATGTAATTTCTTTTCCAGTTGCTTGCCATATAGACTGGATAATAGGATTTTGTTTTCAAGCATACACTTTTGTTTTGTCTTTGTACTGGTACCTTCACTATGACATCCTCATGTGGGCATTTCAGAGTTGTGCCATTGGAATGTGTCTGATGCTGTTCCTACATAGGAAGTGGACACAGATTGTTCCAGGTAATGTAGGTCACAGATTTGGCGTGGATGAGACCTGTGCCAGGCAGCTTGGACAGTGTTTTGGTGGAAGGTCAAAAGTGCACATTGTACTTGTTTAGTGTACTGTTTTGGGCCGATTGCATCATGTATGTGATCATGTGGCCATGAAATCTGTTGTCATCAAGAGCAAGCACGAAATTAACCATTCACCTAGGCTAATCACTGTTCTTGTATGCCCTGTATGTAACTGTAGATGTGTTTCATCATTGCAGGCCACAGTGCGTATGCCAGAACACTGACATATGTTTGTGTCATACCTCCAGATGCATGGTCATTGGATCGTGATGTGTCTGTGATCAGGGACTGTTGTAGTGCCCTCTGTCTGTACCTTGGTGTAGGAGATGTATTGCTTTGGTGTGGAATGTGATAAGGCTCAATCTGGTGTCACCATCCACTTTTCTGTTTGCCTACTCTACAGGACAATGTCTGACAAGGCCCTTCCTTTCGTGGTCTGGGGCACTGTACCTTGGTCTGTATGCCTTGACACAATTTAAGTCACCCATTCTTGGCTATGACAGTCCAAACAGTTAGACACCCTATGTGTTGTACAGTGGAATAAAACATTTGGTGTGACCAGACACTTGTACCAATGTGTTTGTGTGTGTTGGTTGTAATCCTTAGCAGGACACTGTACCTGTAATACATCCCTCCTTGCAGTAGTATCTTGTGTCTTCATCATTTGCTTCACATGGTATTACCTCACAACATAGCAAAATTTGAAACAGAAGCAACAGACACAAATTATTGTGATAGGTGTTATTTATTGTTAATTAGTGAATAGAACAAAAATGAGGTACATGATGGAACAGAATAGTGAAGGGTTAAGTCATGGTGAATGAAATTATTGTAGTAAATACCACAGCATTGGAAGTCCATCGTCCAGTGTACTCCTCCCTTTGAAACGGAAGGTGGTTGAGGAACAGTCAACAGAGTGAATCTGTGGCACACAAAGAGAGGTCATGTGGGAAGAGGTCATTTACTAGCAGTGGTAGGTGTCTTGTCATCCACAACTCCCAGACACTTTGTTTGATGTTCCCGCTTGCATGGGGGGTGATCTGCTGCTACAGAGGCAGGGGTGTCTAAGGTGGGTTCTTCCACTGGCAGGGCCTCCCTTCCAGTGGCTGGCACCAAAGTTGAGGTGCCAGGTGTAGAAAGGCCAATGGAAGGGGTTGAGTCTTGCTGTTGATAAATGCTCAGGGTGGTGTTGATGTCCCTCAGCACTCGAGAGGCCATGTTGGTACTGTGGGCCTCCCACTTTGCATGCACTTCCTCCTCTATGAATTTCCTTTGCAGCTGCTTCATTTCACAGAGTTCAGTTCGTACCAGGCCCATCATGCCTTGGGACTCCTGATAGACCACCAAGACGTGGCTGAAGGTATTCTGGCCAGGTGCAGCACCAGTGGCCTCACCCAGCTGGCCTACAGCAACCCTCCCACGCACCTTACCCCCATGGGCCTGTGCCCTTGCCACAGTGTGTCCTCTCCCACTGGTTCGTGGACCATCATTGTTAGAGATGTTGTGGTGCAACTCAGGATCCTGGTTTGGGGGGCACAAGATAGTTGTCAGTGTTCCAGGGTCACAGATTGAGGGGTGCATGATTGCCCATGATGTTGAGGTAACTGGGCTGGGGTGTTAATGTGGACACAGTGAGACTCGCTGGTGGCATCTGACCAAGTTGCCCAGGAAGGCCAGAACCATCCTTCACAACCAGATGTCCAGGTGTGTTGTCATTAATGAGGGCATCATACTGGGGTGTTGTGGCAGTCTCTTCATTGGCCTCTGTATGGCCAGTGGTGGCACGACTTGTTAATGTGAAAGATTACAATGTTACTATTTTAACATCTACCTTAAATCATCTATAGTGACTTTTCACAGAGACCTTGTACATAGTTGTCTAGCAAGTAAACCTATTGTGACAGGTACACATGGTAATAGTTGTTTTGTGATGACATTTGTGGAGCATGCCAGCTCTCCTTATCTGTCACAGCTGCTGAGATGTGCAAAACATTGTCCCTTGGGGGGATGAGCTGAAAGTGTCAACCTCCCACCAGTGTAGGCCAAACAGTGGCAGGCAAGTTAGGTTTTTGGCCATTTTGAGGTCTAGTTGAATGTGATGCAGGCGGCCCGAAGAGCTCGTAGTATGTGTGACAGACGTCATATTGTGGTTAGTGCAGTGTTAATGTGTGTGCTGCCAACACCAATCTGGTTATGTCTCTTGTAGCTTTTTGGATAATTGATTAGCACACTGGGTAAGCTGTCCTGCCTGTCCTGAATGGTTTCATCTTGGGTTAGTAGGTCATGATGAAGCTAAGTAGCCAGATACATCTCGGAGTTGGGCATGATCTCTATGCTGCTCACTCCCACGGGAGTGAACCTCAAATGTGACTGATCAGGTAAGGGTATTTCATCAAGTGACCACTGGTGAGTTTTTTTAAATTTGGATAAACAGTGCTTCCTGGGAGTCAGAGTCAGGTCACTGTCTTTACTGCACGCACTTGACAATTTACATCGTCCAAGGTGTGTAGAGTTCATTTAGGTCTTATCTACTAGATGGGTTTGGGCAAGTGAACACTGATTTTGGTTTGGGAATATGTGGGACGGGGCCTATTGGGCTTAGCTCTCCGGTCAGTCCCTCTACTTCCCAGAATTTCACAAATGGTATCTTCCCAGGTGAGTGCACATCAATTGGGATTTCACAGACATGGCTATTTATGCATATGGACCCTGAGCTTGTGTCTGGAGTGTGAGCTGAATAGGCTCCTGGCCTTAGCAGTCATGTCACTCCCTCTACTATCCACACTACACAAATGGTATTGACACATTTGAGTAACTTGACATTGATAATTGGAAAACTAGGCTCTTTGATCGTATGTCCACTGTTCTGGTGTTTGTAGTCGGAGTAACAGTTCCTCCTGTGAGTTGCAGTCAGGGAAACATAGGTATTTGACACACCTGGCCAGTGTTCTACTCCAAAGTGAGTACACTTCATTTGAGTGATTACAAAAAGGGTCTTTGGGCAAGAGAACACTGTGCTGGTGTTTGGAGTTACAGAAACAGTACCTGATGGGAGTTGCAGTCTTGTCAGTCCATGTAGTACACACACTATACAAGTGTGAACCACCCAGGTGAGTCCACTTCATTTAAAACTTGCTAAACAAGGGTATTAGTTGCAGTTAACACTGGGTTGGTGGTTGGACTGACACTAACAGTGCCTCCTGGGATTTGCAGTCCTGTCACCCCATATACTAAGCACTCTATACATACAAATAAACCCCAGGTGGGTACACTTCAGTTGGGAGTTCACATACAGGAGTATTTGGAGGGAATACATTGGGCTGATGAGTGGGGTAAAGGTAAATTAGGCAATAGGTGAGCTGTGAGCATGCATGACATAGTATTTTTTGTTTTATTACCAGACTCCACTCCCCCAGGTATTCCTGTCAAGCCCTCAGGATGTAGGATGCCCAAGACCTTCTCCTCCTTGGCAAAGAGTTGTGATGGGGCACTGAGAGGGCCACCACCAGTTTTCTTAGCCTGCAGGTGGTGCCTGGAGGCCGGGGAACTGACCTTGCACCTGAGATTAGTCCACCTCTTCCTGATGGCCTCCCTTGTGCACATGGTGGTGCCTACAGCATTGACTCTTTTGACAATCCTCTCCTACATTTACGTTTTACTACTGAGAGGTGTGTGCTGGACTTGTGCTCCAAACAATTGTGGCTCTACTCATATGATTTCATCCAAGATGACTGAACTCATCTTCAGAAAAATCGGGATTCTTTGAACATGACATGGTGGAACCAAAAAAAACAGGTGACAGTGACTTACTAAACTGGGGAAGTGCAATAGGGTGTGAATGGACAAAAGTGTGTGCAAGGTGGTTAATGGGATAGTGAAAACAAGGGTGCCTAATCTATGTGCTCTACAAAAAAATGGTGCTCGGGCTTTATTGTCTTGCAGTGTAAATGCAAAGGGTTGTGGTCTGTGAAGGGGTGTGTTCTATAGTTTCCTTTGCAGGTGTGTCGAGTGTGGCAATGTGTGTCAGCTGAGTTGTTTTCAAATCCATCCAATATGCCGGTGAGTACTACTTTGGTGACCGCGAACCACCGTGTTTCGGACTGCCGTTGGCTAACCGCCATGGGTGTTCTCCACTGCGACTTTAGGCTTTTAATAAGGTCAGTGGTTGGCCGCTGTGCTGTCGAGGCTGGAGGTGAGGTTGCCTATTTTCGGGTCTCCGCACCCCTGCCAGCCTACCTTTTTTGGTTGGTGGTCAGCAGTCATACCTGTGTAACTCTTAATAGGCTGTTTGGCACCACCAACATGTTGGTCTGGCGGTCTGACTGCTAAAATTGTAATGAGACTCTAAATCAGGCTGTTGGTCTCCACATATTGCATTTTTTAATTTTTGCCAAAACATCACTTCTCATTTTTCTTCTGAAACAGCTTCCCGTTTTTGTTAAATACATTAGTTTTTTTCCAAACAAAATATTGTACTTTTCTGTAAATACACAATCTTGTCCAGCAAACAACAAATTTTCCTTTTTGTATGCTTGTTTTTCTCAATCAACATCTTGCCATCTTTTGAAAGTACGATTTTTTTTCTTCAAACACTTGCTTTCATTTTTTGTGAAAAACAAATTCATCGTTTCCAAAATTGTCCTTCTCGCCACATGGCAGCTTTCCATTTTAAGCAAATACATCAATTTTTGCCTCAAAATATTAATTGTCAATTACATTTCCATTTACCTCCTCATTTCACACATACAATCATAGTATGCCAGGAAGAACTTCAGATGTTTTAGATACAGTCACGTGACCACGCTCTTACTTTCATGCCCATGTGCTGCCCAAAAAGTCCATTGTATAATAGAGATGGCCACCCTGCTCTATGGATGGCCTAAATATGTTCACGTTGGGTAAATGCTGGCGGTCTTTCTATCGACCGCCAGCTCCCCCGGACCTCGTCAGCTGTATAATATACATTCTACCGGGCCGGGGGTGGAAATATTATTTCCGCCCCCCAGCCCAGCAGAATGCCTGGCCGGGACATTGCCAGGGGCTCCACGTGGAGCCGCGTCAATGCCTCTGTGCGGTGGGTGCAGCTCCACCTGTCACACAGATCACTGTCCGTAAATTGGGCAGCGGCCTGCGCAATGGGGCACTGCACAGGGCCCCCTGCACTGCCCATGCCTAGTGCATGGGCAGTGCTGGGTTCCCCAGGGGGGCCCCGGAGCATTCCTTCTGCCAGGTTTCCCCACCAGGGAAAGGCTGGGGGAAATGGTATCATTATCTGAGGGGCAGCAGCGCTGCCCTGTCGGACAATGATGCCGTCCACCGCCAGGCTGCCTGTCAGAGGCAGCCTAGTGGTGGAGGAGGGCCGCCTCTGGCAGCCCTCCCTGTCTCCATTATGTGGCGGTCTGCGCCGCCATGCCGGATGGCGGGATTTCCCACCACCGCCGGCATGGCGGCCCAGACCTCCCAGTTCATAATGAGGTCCTATGTGTCAGGGAAGACCATCGTATTCCAGGGATGGTGCCTATAAAGCAGAAATAATTACCATATTCAATCACGGCCATCATATGTTGGAAGTGGCCTGTATTGAAAGGAGTAAAGTGCATGTGCCAGGAAAGGCCATTAGATACCAGGGATGACTATAAACTGCTAGGGATAGGCATTGGAACCAGGGTTACCAACCATATACCAGGGGAAGTGTGAGAGAACAGGGCTGATTGCAGAGCCCCCCTAACTTTTTGCCCCCATTTTCCACTTTTTGCTGGTGTTTTCCTGACTCTGATGGTGCCCTGGGTACTGCTAACCAGTCCCAGGGCCTGTGATCTGTGTAAAATCAGTATGCAAATTAGGCTAATTATAATTGGCTAAGTCAACCTACCTATAAGTCCCTATTATATGGTAGGGCATGTAGGTTTAGGGACCACAGCATAGGTAGTGCACCCATAGGTGCACTGCTGAGGTGCCCAGTGTCATTTTAAAGGCAGGCCTGCCTTGCTGGCTGCTTTTAAATTAAAGTTATATGCAAATTCGACTTTGGAATTAACAGTAGTTCCAAAGTCTTAAACTACCTTATTTTTACGTATAAGTCACCCCTAAGGTGTGCCCTATGTGCCCCTAGGGCTGGGTGCCATGTAACTATAAGCAGGGACCTTATAAAAATAGTTTTCTAAGCCCTGGTGAGGTAAAAACAGCCAAATTCGTTTTTCTCTCATTGTAGTGAATGGCCTTCATAGGCTAGAATGGGGAGACTTTATTTTAATTTTTAAAGTCCCCTTAAGTGACAGATACGAAGAGTTTGGTATCAAATTAATTATTATAATAAATCCCACAACTTCCAGTTGTGGGATTTAATATGACTTGTTCAGGTAAAGAGTTTTAAACTTTACCTGAAAAGTTGCCAATTTCAGCCCTGCATTGTTTTTGCTGCTGTGCTCTGATTGGCCAGCCTCTGGCAGCCTGTCCAGGCTGCCTTGATGAGGTGTGAAATGGCCTGTGGGAGGGGATCTCCCCTCAGCAGATGGTGAGGCAGGAAGGGGGAGGGCTGCCAAACTGGTCTTCAAAGGCAGAGAAGGACATTTGGAGCAACCCAGCAATACCCCCACATCCTGCAACCCCAGACAACTAGGTGCCCCCTTGATTAGATTAGGAGAGGGCAGGAGAGGGGTGTGTTTATGATTTTTAGCCACACCAGTGGGTGGGCTCAGCCAGATGTAACAGCCATGATGGTTTTTTGAGGAATGTTGCCTCCTGGGATTGATTTTTGCCACACTTCCCAGGAAGTGGTCATCACAGGCGGAAGGCCCCTGCACCTGATTGGAGAATCAGGACCCCCTGTTTTTCACCCAGGAGCAAGGATACAACTGGCAGACCTGCACCCACACCTCAGTTCCCTACCAGATCCTTACCAGGAAGAACTACAGAAGAAGAAGGACTGCCCTGCTGGACCCCTGGCCTGCACCTGGACCCTGCACTCGGAAGGACTGCACCAGCTGCACACTTGGGCTTCACCACAAGAAGGAATTTGCCTGGCTTCAACTGGTTCAAGGAGGGACTCCCTGTTTGCTACAGGTGAAAAATTGCTAACTAGAGTCCCCTGCACCAACTCCTGAAGAAACCAACCAGCTGACCACTGCCCAGTGGCCAAAAAGGAGTTTGCGCCAGGTGCATTCTGGGAGTTGTAGTCCACATCCCCAAGGAGCATCTCAGAGCTTCTGGAACCTTGGGGTGAGCTGTGGACCCCAAAAGAACATTAAAGGAACATCTGGAAGAAGATCCAGAAGTTTGGAGAAGTTTGGAGAACTTTTGCAAAAAAGCTCCATAGAGGGACCGACCCGCCGCGGCAACTCTAGCCGGCTTGCCTCAACGGCAACCCGGCCTGATTTGCAGGTTCATCCAGGTGAAGAAAATCTCCAAACAAGAGACTAAGGGGGTCATTCTGACCCTGGCGGTAAAATCCGCCAGGGCCAACGACCGCGGGAGCACCGCCAACAGGCTGGCGGTGCTCCCATGGGCATTCTGACCGCGGCGGTACAGCCGCGGTCAGAAACGGAAAACCGGCGAAGTACCTCCGGTTTCCCGCTGCCCTGGGGAATCCTCCATGGCGGCGCAGCTTGCTGCGCCGCCATGGGGATTCCTACCCCCATACCACCATCCTGTTCCTGGCGGTTTTGGCCGCCGGGAACAGAATGGCGGTATGGGGTGTTGTGGGGCCCCTGGGGGCCCCTGCAGTGCCCATGCCAATGGCATGGGCACTGCAGGGGCCCCCTTAACAGGGCCCCACAAAGATTTTCAGTGTCTGCCATGCAGACACTGAAAATCGCGACGGGTGCAACTGCACCCGTCGCACCCCTTCCACTCCACCGGCTCCATTCGGAGCCGGCATCCTCATGGAGGGGTGTTTCCCGCTGGGCTGGCGGGCGGCCTTCTGGCGGTCGCCCGCTAGCCCAGCGGGAAACCCAGAATACCCGCGGCGGTCTTTTGACCGCGCAGCGGTATTCTGGCGGTCCCAGCCAGGCCGCCGGCTTCCGCCACCTGCCGGGGTCAGAATGACCCCCTAAGTCCGAATGTACAAAGTTGACCGGGACCTCCCAGCCAGCGTATCCGAGGAGGGCTCCAAGGACGTCGGATCAAGGTCCAGGTTTACCCCGGTCGAAGGATTTTCACCTTGAAAAAACAACTAAGTCCGAAGGTAAAAATCTCCACCGAGGATTCCCGCAACGCGTATTCGGAGAAGGGTTCCAGGAGGTTGGATTGGACTGGCAGGTTCGTCCCGCTGAAGAAAATCTTTAGAAAAACGACTAAGTGCGAAGATAAACTTTTGACCAAAGCCTCCCGCGGCCTATAGCCGAGCCAGGCTCCATCGCGGTCGGCCTTAAACTTTGACTTTGCCCCGTTCGAGGTGCAACCAGATGACCCGATTGGCGCTTTTTGTTTCTAGGTGCTAGAAATCCAATAATTCCTTAAAAATTCATATCGCCGGTTCCCCTTATTCGATTTTATTTGTTTTTGTGTCATTTTAAAGATAAAAATTTAATCTATTTGTATAAATTGATTTAGGATTTTTAAACTGTTTCCTGTGTTTTATTTAATTATTGTTTTGTGATATTTGAATGCTTTACACTCTGTCTCCTAAGTTAAGCCTTGTCGCTCGTTGCCAAGCTACCAAGGGTTGAGCTGGGTTTAATTTACTGAGACCTAACTGGACCTAAGTGGAGGTTTATGGCCTATTGCTAAGTGTAGGTACCTACCTGCCCTTACCAATAACCCATTTTCCAACAGGAAGCCTCTGCATGCAAAAGATGGACACCACATTTCAGAAATGGCCATCGGATCTTGACAGTGCATTCCTTGCCAATTACGTTCATCATTTTCCAGAAACAGCAATCTGGTTGCTTATCTTCATTAAGCTTTTAGAAACACTTTATCAAGCAGGTGTAGTATACAAAGTATACATCTTGTAAACCTATATTTAGCAATCTAAAGAACAGAAACAGATAAGATTGCAGGAGGCAACATGAAAAGAAGAGCAAAGTGACCATTGTTCTCTAAACAGGATATAAATGTCTTTCCTTGTGAAACCCTTTAGTTCAAATCAGGCATCCCAAGTTTGTTATGTGACATTGGTAGTTTGTAAGAAGCACAGTTTTGGTAATTATTTGTAGCACAGTATTGTCTATGAAGTGCCCTGTATCAGATACGATAGGTACCCCAGAAAGCTTCACATTTCCTCAGTTGATCATTCAGCCCATAAATCAGACGTTTATGGGAGGCCATTGTTGCCATGTTTTAATACCAGTCTTCTATAGTTGGGCTGAAAGATTTTCAGTGGTGTAAAACACAGGTTGGCTATGCCCAGGGCTGCATCCAGCCATCTTTCTTTATGAGTAGTGATGTACATTGTATACCAGAAGTCATGTAAAAATGCAAGTTCCACCAGGGAGAGATGACGCGGTTACTGGTCTCTTGCAGTTGTCACCAAATTTTACTCCAGTAGAGCTGCAAGCTTGGGCATTACCTTCGGATATGCACTGTAGAAAATTGGGTTATTAGTAATACTCACAATCTTTGACAGCTGAGGAACCCAAAACCACTAGAGTCACTCAATAAACCTGAGCTCAAACTCCTGGTAGCTATTTCAAAGAGCAGACAGATGTTACTTAGAGGTATTGGGTAAAGTATTTTTGTAGTACAAATAACAGTAATAAAGTTGAAATGAAAAACAATAAAATCCCAAAAGAAATGTAAGAAAATAGAGTAAAAGTTAAACTAAATGTCACCAAAATGACAAAAATCCAGTAAGGGGAACCAGACATAGGGCCTCATTATGAACACGGTGGGATTCCCCACTGTGTTCAGGCTGGAGGTCTAAACACAGACTGCCAGCCCGTAGAGGACCCTGCCGGCCGAATAATAAACATTTCGCTAGGCTGGCTGGCGGAAACAGTGTTTCCTCCAGCCGGCACAGCGGAATGCTGGGCCTGGACATTGCCGATGGCTCCACATGGAGCCGTCGTCAATGTAGCAGTGCGGCACCCGTTACACATCGTCACACATATCACTGCCCGTAAATAAGGGAGCGACATGCGCAACGGGGCTGTGCACGGGGGGCCTCTGCACTGCCCATGCAGAGTGCATGGGCAGTGTAGGAGCCCCCAGGGGTCCACCATTCCGCCAGCCTTTTCCTGGTGGGGGAAACTGCAAGGGAAAGGCTGGTGGACACAGGTTCTTTATCCAGCATGCAGCGCTGCTTGCAGCGCTGCCCTGTCGGATAAGGAACTCCGCCATCATCAGGCTGCCTGGCGGCGGTAGCCTGGCGGTGGCAGAGTTCCACCTGTGGCGGTCCCGCAATGAACATAATATGGCGGTCCAGACCGCCTATGTTCATAATGACCGCCATCGTATTTTTTAAGTTTGAAGTAGAAATAACACCAAGAAGTACAAAGTGCCAATAATAGACATAGGTCGCAGTAGAACAGGATCTACCGCAATACAGCGTGTGTCAGATACACTAACCAGGCTTGTCCTGGTCAAAGATTTTAGCTGCTGACTTTAGTCCCAATCCACCACAGAAGTACACTTCCAAAGACAACCAGGACCTCTTGGGAGGCACTTATGAACTAACAGCCTCCAGTCAAGGTCCAGTTTCCACTAGTTAGCTGATCAGCTGTATTGACAGTCTCATTAAGCTTCCTTTATTTCTTTCCCTTGAACATGAGGTCAGTCTTCTGACCCTCAGATTCCACTTCTTTGTCCTGGGTACAAGACGGAGAGGAGATCCAGTCCTTTGGGACTCTTCTTAGGTCCCTAATAGCAGGTTCCGTCCTCTTCTGATCTTCCTCAGGTCCAGGAGTGTTCTGAAGTCAGTGCCTGGATGTGCAAAATGTATGTCTTGCATGGGTTAGTGGGTATGAAGGCCTCTGGCGATGCACTAACCAGTGGGGTAAAGGTTCTAACCCTAGTGACTTTGGGCATTTTCAAGATGACCAAAGTCTTCGGCCACACTGAACTTGGGCTCTGAGGGCTGGGTGTGTGTGGGGAGTATACCTTTGTAATCCTAATCTCCTCCCACATCTAGCACCAAAATCCAGTCTACTCCACCTCTATAAACTCAGTAAAATAAGAGAAGCTTTCAGAAAAAAGACAGTGAATACATACAAAGTGTTCTGGTATTCTGTTACACTCCTTTGAAGTGTTCCCCATGTTATATGTAAATCCCTAGCAGACCTGTCAAGCAGGAAGTGACATTCAAGCAGTATTTTACACTCTAATGCCAAGAGGATGCTCACAGGCACACCTCAGTGTCACTCTAAACCAGTTTTTGGGTAGCTCTCCCTCCAACTGGGGTTGGTGTCTGACTGACTAGAAGGACAAAAGGGGAGGCAGGTCTAGGTGTGAGCTACACCTGCATATGGCCGGGGAGCAGCACCCCCTTGAAGAGCACCAAGAATCTTGGCCCAGCCCCAAGACCATGATGTCAAAGGGAGAACCAGACCTCCCTGCACCCAAGGTTTGCCCACTGCTTGGTCCTGGGGAGTGAAAGGCCACAGCCTCTCAAGTCTCTCAGCTGGGTGGTTTGCCCACTGCTTGGTCCAGGGGAGTGCAAAGCCACAGTATATCAAGTCTCTCAAGTGGGTGGGTTGCCCACTGCTTGGTCCTGGGAAGTGCAAAGCCACAGGGGGTCATTACAACATTGGTGGTAAAAGCCGCTTACCGCCGTGCAGAAGACCTCCAATACACCGCCGCGGCCACGGAATTCCACCACAGCTATTATGACCCACATCTCGGAATCCGCCGAAATTCAGACACCCACACAAGTCCGCCACACCAAAGGTCAGTGATAAACTGGTGAAAACAAATCCTCCACCGTCACGCCAACAGAAACACGCCCATGCTATTACGACCCACGAATCCACGCGGCGGTCTTTCAACCGTGGTATTCCATTGGCGGTACACACCGCCGCGCTCAAAATACACACACATCTCTAAAACACCACCACATTGGACAATTCAAAATACACACACCTGATACACATACAAACAACACTCCCACACACCCAACACAATATAAAACACCCACCCACATCACCAACAAACCCCTACGACCAAAAATCAGAGACGAAGGCAACAGAGAGAGAGCACAGCAACAGAGAACCCCACCACACAGAGGCACAAAACACCATCACCCACACAACATCCACGCACAAAATTCCACACACCACAACACATCACCACACTCATCACCACATACACCACCCCACACATGACCTACACCACCCCGTGGCACGCCAAATACACCCCAGGTTTTCCGAGGAGGAGCTCAGGGTCATGGTGGAGGAAATCATACGGGTAGAGCCACAGCTATTTGGATCACAGGTGCAGCACACCTCCATAGCCAGGAAGATGGAGCTATGGCGAAGAATCGTCGACAGGGTAAACGCAGTGGGACAGCACCCAAGAAATCGGGAGGACATCAGGAAGAGGTGGAATGACCTACGGGGGAAGGTGCGTTCAGTGGTCTCCAGGCACAACATCGCGATTCAGCGGACTGGCGGCGGACCCCCACCTCCTCCCCCACAACTAACAACATGGGAGGAGCAGGTCTTGACCATTATGCATCCAGAGGGCATTGGAGGAGTCGGTGGAGGAATGGACACTGGTAAGTCAAATCTTAACTATCATATCCCCACCCTACCTGCATGCTATCACACACCTCCACCCTCACCCCCTCCCCTATCACTCCAACTCCTCACTAATGTACTTATAACACAAACCACTCATCCCAACACCAAGCCCTGCATGACACAACTAAGCATGGACACCCCTCACTAAAGCATGCCCACTACATACCCATAACACCTCCCAACCATCATCACACAAGCCCCCACACAGGAATGCTTGCACTGGGGTACACGCACACCCACCCATTGCACACCATGACACACACACATGCAATAATCATGCTTTTATACCCCTGCAGGGCCACTACGTAACGTCACCACACAGGAGGGTCCAGACATCTCCACTCCACCCCCAGAAGAGGCCCACAGTGATGACAGCAGCTCTGGCCAATTGGATCCAGATGACCAGCCCGGACCATCGTGGGCCTCGGGACAGTCGGTTCCCCTCGCACAGGCACAGCCCAACACTGACCTTCCACCCTCTGGTAACACCAGCACAGCACCCACCCAGCGGGCCCATCCCTCCGTACCTAGGACACGTCAGTCAAGCTGTGTGTCCACCACTACAGGGAACCCAGGATAACCCACCACCCCAACAACAACAGGGACCTGGGGGCAGTGGTAGTGGGCACACGGTCCAGGTGATGGAGGCACAGGAACACGGGGGAACTGGGAGGGCTGCCGTGCAACGGGGCGGACAGGCCAAGGGAACCCACTCTCCACGAGGCCCTCTCCTCCATCATGGGAGCATACCACCACGCCCAGGAGACGATGGCTACGGTCCTGGCCAAGTTTCCCAGAGACCCAGCGCATGCAGGACAAACAGTATTTGGGGTTCAGGGAGGAGCACAGAACCATCAGCACCGCCCTGGCCACCATCGTAGGGGTGCTGAAGGACATACAAAAGACCATGAGGGACACCGAGCCACTCCAAGGGGCCCCTGACACTAACATGGATGATGAACTGCCCACCACCTCCGCCGGCGCTAATGGACAGGACGCCCCGCCACAGGACCACCACACCAGCACCCCACCCCCTGCAGACGGAGAACCACCCCGCAAGCGGTCCCTGAGATACAGGAACAGGCAGAGCAAGATGGCAAGACCCCCGCCAAGAAATGAGACCACCCTTATTGTCCTCCCACTGTCCCACTTTGTTACCCTGTCCAGATTGGAACTGGCCCAGCTCCACTTCCTATGCCCATATGGGCAATGCACCTGTGAGACTTATAGACTGGACTCTGCCATGGACATTCCTCCACCATCACCCCTCACCATTTTGCCACCCCCTCCAATAATTAGCACTTCAATAAACACGCTTGAACCACAAAACAATCTGGAGTCAGTCTGTGATTTTGAAAATGTGTATTGGCTATGACAGTGACAAAATCCGTTCTCAATAGTAATGTCAAAATACCTATGTCACACATCCCATGAAGGATGCAAGCAGATGACACACGTTGGTAACCACACCTATGAAACCGTAAGGGAAATGTATCACTCAGTTAGCAGATACTACTTCAAATTGACAGACAGGATAGAGGTAGAAGTGTGAAAGTGAATGTATTAGTAAAAAAAATGTTCTCACCTGGGTGTCACTGGAAATATTGCTGTATGACAGAGTCCCTGTTATCAATGTGTTCTTCCTCTGCTCAGGGCAGACAACACTCTGGACAACATGTTGGAAAACATAGGCTGGGACATCCCTGATGCCATGGCCACTGTTGCCTGAAATGACCCACTTGCTAGGAAATGGAGCACTGATAGCACCTGCACTTGAGGGGGGATTCCTGTGGGTTGGCGGATTGGTGACATCAGGTCTGGCTCCAACTGGGTACGCAGTTCCTGGATTGTGGCACGGTCAAACCTGTAGGTGATGATTAAATGTCGCTCCTCCATTGTTAACAGGTCCACCAGCGGTCGGTACACCGGAGGATTCCGCCATCTCCTCACATGTCCCAGCTGACGGTGCCTAGGAAGGACAACAGCGACCACAGAGTCAACAAATCCTGAGGTATGTACCCACAGCTACACAGGACACAACACTAAATACAATATCCTTCCTGTATGTGTGTTGAGTGTAGGCCTAGGTATGTGTGATGCAGTTGTAAATGAAGCCATGTGGGCCCCTGAAATTGTGGCTGCCTGACCTCTAAAGTGGGACAATGGGATGTGAGGTAACTGGGCTGGCGTTGTACACCGTTGTGGTATGCGGTCAAAGACCGCGGCGCAATGCTGCATTGGTTAACATTGGCCCTATGGGTCCCAGGAGCCAATGACGAAGTACGTCGGAGGTGATGATACGCACCGCCGCGGACGTCACTGCCGCGGACGTCACCGCCACTTTCTATCTGTTCAAACACTCGATACCTGATCTTTGACAGGAGAGGACCTACACTGCAAGTGCTGCTGTGACCTCGGTCTGGAAGAGACAATGGCTCGTGCATCTGGGGAAAGGGCCCTTGCCTTCACTGCACAGGAGTTGGAGAAGCTCGTGGACGGGGTCCTCCCCAGTACACGCTACTCTACGGTCCTCCAGACCAACAGGTAAGTACACAGGGAGCACGTTGTATGGGCTATGCCTGGGTGGAGAGGGCTGGATGTCAGTAGGAAGGGGGCAGAGTCCTGCGAGCATGTGGAAGTGTGATTGCATGTGCCACATGGCAAGGGCAGGGATGTGGGCCACTCACTTCGACGGTGCTGTTGCTAATGACCTCTTCTTCCCCTGTACATGTCATGTAGGTCAGCGCCCACCAGAAGAAGGATATTTGGCGTGCCATTGCCAAGGACGTCCGGACCCTAGGGGTCCACCAGAGACAGAGCACCCACTGCCGTAAAAGATGGGAGGACATTCACCGCTGGAGCAAGAAGACGGCGGAGGCTCAGCTGGGGATGGCCTCCCAACGTGGGAGGGGTGCCCGTTGCACCATGACCCCCCTGATGTTCCGGATCCTGGCGGTGGCCTACCCTGAGATGGATGGGTGCATGAGGGCATCACAGCAGACACAAGGGGGTGAGTACACTCACAGTCTCATGACTTTGCGCGCAGTGGAGGTGTCTGGGTGGGGGAGGAGGGCTGTGGGTTTCCCTAGGCCAGGGCAAGTTCCGTAGGCTAGGCCCCTCTGGAATCCAGGTCATGTGCCACTCCACCCCACCTCTGTAGAGTGCCAAGTACAGGTATACATGTCCCTGTGTCATCTATATGGGTAGATGACACTCATAGCCATGTAGGCCATATCCCAGGAATTGCATCTGTAGAGGCCAAGAGCACGGCGTAGTGCAGTGGGCTGCTGTGTCTGTATTGTCCGCCAACAGTAGCGGTAAGCCATGCACTAAACCTGTCTTTCTTCTGTTTCCCCACCCCTTTTTTGTGGTCTCCCTGTTCTGTTGTGCATCAGCATCATCAGGCGGAGGTACAGTGGCACCGGAGGACGAGGGTTCTGCGTCCCACATGGCCATGGAGGGCCACACCACGGACACAGAAAACACCAGTGGGACGGAGGGCGAGGAGAGCTTCACGTCGGTGACCAGATCAGCAAACAGCGACATGGACTCGTCCTCCGATGGAAGCTCCCTTGTGGTGGCGGCACCATCTGTGCCCCCCACTTCTACAGGTACAGCCGCCACCCCCCCTACCAGCACCGCCCTCCCAGCAGCCCCTCAGCCTTCGCTCCGTGCCCGCTCACCCAGGAGGGTGGGCATCACCTTCGCCCCAGGCACCTCAGCCCCTGCCCCTGTCACCCTTGCTGCCCTCAGTGAGGAGGCCATTGACCTCCTCAGGTCACTCACCGTTGGGCAGTGTACCATTGTGAATGCCATCCAGGGTGTGGAAAGGGAGTTGCAACACACTAATGCATTCCTGGAGGGCATTCATTCTGGTCAGGCTGCCCATCATCGAACCCTGCAATCTCTGGCCTCAGCACTGATGGCAGCCATTGTCCCTGTGTCTAGCCTCCCCCCTCCAACTTCCTCCACCCAGACCCAATCGCCTGTACCCCAGCCTATCCCAAGCACACCATCAGACCAGCCTGTACACACGTCAACACTCAAGGGCAGCTCAGGCAAACATAGGCACCACACATCCAACAGGCACTCACACAAGCATCACCCACATACAGACACAGCAACATCCACTGCCTCCACTGTGTCCCCCTCCTCGTCGTCTCCCTCCTCCCTCCCAGTGTCGTCTACACTCTCACCTGCATGCACTACCACTACAGCCACTAGGACTCGCACCAGAACACCCAGCACCACACCCCGCTCACCTTCACTCACCAACCCCACTACCATTTACATGTCCCCTGTGTCCTCTCCCAGTGTGTCTGTGACGCCCCCTCCCAAAGTACACAAACGCGGACACCCACACACCCAACATCCATCCACCTCACGACAGCCTCCAGAACCTGCACCTGCACCCAAATCATCTAAAGTTACACCTCCTACAACCACCTCCTCTTCCTCCACTCCCAGACCCCCTCCAGCTACCCATCCCAGTGTTCGTCAGAAACTTTTCCTGAGCAACCTTGACCTCTGTCCCACCACCCCCACCCCTCCAATTCATAGGTCCCGTAGTAGCACCTTAGCCAAAAAAAGTCCGGTACCAGTGGTGCGTGTTAGAGGCATGTGGAGTGCACCGGCCACCAGGGCAGCCAGTGTGACACGGAGCCAAAGCACTGCCAGTCCACCCCCTGTAAAGCACCAGAAGTTGGACAGTGCCCGACGGGAGAGGGTGAAGACTCCTGCCGGCAAAGCCGCCCACAAGGGTCCCGGGGGGAGTGTTGAGTCAGCTGTGACCCCTCCCAAGGTGGTGAAGGGGCAGAAGAAGTCTCCAAAGTCTGGGAGGAGCAGCACGGCGGAGAAGGCCGCCATCCTCCCCGATGGCCAGGACGCCACCGCCAGCCCCATCGTCACTGGTCCGGAGACCACCGCCAGAGTCAGTGCCCTGGAGGGCAGCACTGTCGTCACTGGCCCGGAGACCACCGCCAGAGTCAGTGCCCTGGAGGGCAGCACTGTCGTCACTGGTCCGGAGACCACCGCCAGAGTCAGTGCTGTCGTCACTGGTCAGGAGACCACCGCCAGAGTCAGTGCCCTGGAGGGCCCCGGCACCCACAGCCTCTCTTGACTCTGAGGGACCGTCATGCCACACACCGCTGCACAGGTCACAGACAGCAAAGTCAAGCACCGCTGAACAGGGCAAAGACCGCCATGGCAAGCACCGCTGAACAGGGCAAGCACCGCTGAACAGGTCAGAAACGGCTAAGTCAAGCACCGCTGAACAGGTCACAGACAGCAAAGTCAAGAACCACTGAACAGGGCAAAGACCGCCATGGCAAGCACCGCTGAACAGGGCAAGCACCGCTGAACAGGTCAGAAACGGCTAAGTCAAGCACCGCTGAACAGGGCAAGCACCGCTGCACAGGTCACAGACAGCAAAGTCAAGCACCGCTGAACAGGGCAAAGACCGCCATGGCAAGCACCGCTGAACAGGGCAAGCACCGCTGAACAGGTCAGGAAAGGCTAAGTCAAGCACCGCTGAACAGGGCAAAGACCGCTGAACAGGGCAAGGACCGCCAAGGCAAGCACCACTGAACAGGGCAAGGACCGCCAAGGTAAGCACTGCTGAACAGGGCAAGGACCGCCAAGGCAAGCACCGCTGAACAGGGCAAGGACCGCCAAGGCAAGCACCGCTAGCCCATCAGCGGCAGGGGCAGTGACGCAACAGGGACCGTTACGGGGTGAGTGATGCACTCTGGGCACCAGTCTCCCTCCAGAACCAGTAGAGACATGCATCCACTCGGTCTGTCCTGCACAGGATGAAGCACTCTGGGCACCAGTCCCCCTCCAGAACCAGTGGAGAACTGCATCCACTACCTGAATCCTTCACAGGATGAAGCACTCTGGGCACCAGTCCCCCTCCAGAACCAGTGGAGAACTGCATCCACTACCTGAATCCTTCACAGGATGAAGCACTCTGTGCACCAGTCCCCCTCCAGAACCAGTGGAGAACTGCATCCACTTGAGAGACTGTGGCTTTGCACTCCCCAGGATGGTCCAGTGGGCAAACCACCCACTGTAGAGACTTGAGCGACTGTGGCTTTGCACTCCCCAGGATGGTCCAGTGGGCAAACCACCCACTGTAGAGACTTGAGAGACTGTGGCTTTGCACTCCCCAGGATGTAACAGTGGGCAAACCACCCACTGTAGAGACTTGAGAGACTGTGGCTTTGCACTCCCCAGGATGTAACAGTGGGCAAACCACCCACTCTAGAGACTTGAGAGACTGTGGCTTTGCACTCCCCAGGATACATCAATGGGCATGGAGCCCAGTCGTGGATCTGGCTTTGCACTCATCCGGCTGAGGTGCCCCCCCTTCCCTTCCCCCTGAGGTGCCTGTTGTATCACTATCTGATGCGCCTGCAGTGTTCTCTCCGTTTGTGGACAGGTATCTAGTGTGGGCCTCGCCCATGCATTTTGGGCCCAGTGGTCCACGGACATTGAATTGTGCATACCTGCACTAGTAATCGTGATGTATATATTTGGAATGAGTATATATATCTGTATATATGAGCTTACTGTATTTTTATTCATTACGGGGGGGTTGTGGGTTGTTAGTGTGATGTTTGGATATGCATTCATGTGTGTGTTGTAGTGGGTGAGGTTCGGGGTGGGGGTGTTGCGTTTGTGTCCCCCTGACTTTTGCCTTCCCCCTCCCCTATGTCGTAGGTGCAGTACTCACCGTTGTCTTCGGCGCCGCCGTTGCTGATGTTCGTAGAAGAGCAGGTAGACAAGTGCAGGGAGTATTTGGAGTTCGGGCTCCATGGTGCCCTCCTTCCTCGTGGCGTGTGTTAAGGTGAGCGTTTTCCCATTGCAAAAGCTGTTTCCGCCATGTTTTTATCCATGGTGAATCCGCCCCGGAAAAGGTGGCGGATTGGCCTGTTGTAATAGTGTGGGCGGTACATTGTCTCCCGCCTGTCTGTTGGCGGTCACCGCCGTGCTGCTTGTCTGTACCGCCGTGGCGGTCGGAGTGTTAAAGTGGCTGTCTATGTTGGCGGTTTCCGCCACGGTCATAATTCCCTTTTTTTCTCTGCCGGCCTGTTTGCGGTATTACCGTATCTTTAACACCGTCCGCCAGGGTTGTAATGACCCCCACAGTCTTTCAAGTCTCTCAAGTGGGTGGGTTGCCCACTCCTTGGTCCTGGGTAGTGCAAAGCCACAGTCTCTCTAGTGGATGTCTTCTTCCACTGGTTCTGCAGGGGGATTTGTGCCCAGTGTGCTTCATCCTGCCAAGGAGGGGCTGAGTGGATGCATATCTCCACTGGTTCTGGAGAGGACTTTGTGCCCAGTCTGCTTGATCCTGCCAAGGAGGGGCTGAGTGGATGCATTTCTCCACTGGTTCTGGAAGGGGCTTTGTGCCCAGTGATGCAGCACTTAGGGTGTGCCAGTTCACATTCCCTCACCTGGGTGTCTGAGGCACGAGATTTGCAGGGACGAGGTAGCATAATACTCCATGAAGGCAGAGCCAGACTCCATCAGGCGCCGACTAAGTCTGCAAACTGGTGGTAGTGCGGTGCTTGCGGTGGGATGCTGGCGGTGCTGGGCGCGGTACAGGTGGTGGGGCTGTCGGTTCTGATGGTGGCCACCAGACCCTCACCTGGAGCCTCTGAGGCCTGAAGTGCCTTGGCTTGGCTTTTCTGCCCCTTCCTCACCTTGGCAGATGCTGCTGGGACCTTGGCTCTGGCAGCAGGAGTTTTGGAGGAGGCCTTGCTGCGTGGGTCGTGCTCCTTGTCCTTGCTGCATACTGTCCCCTTCTTCACCTTGGCAGGTGGTGGAATGGTTTGGTCCTTTGCAGGGGTTGGTGGCACACTGGCTGGCCGGAAGGGTGCCCCCTTTGATCCTCTGGGAGTTGCAGGTACCACAGCGGATGCTGACTTGGTGGCTGAGGTGCTGGTCTGGGTTCTGGACACCTTGGCCCGAGGGGAAGGACGGGGGGAGGGGTAGGGAACAGATCAAAGTTTACCAGGAAAACTTTTTTAGACACACTGGGATGGGAAGATGGAGAGGGTTTTGGATTGGAGGAAGAGGGAGTGGTTGTAGGAGGTGTCTGTCTGCTGAGTTTGGGTGAAGGTGCATGGGCTGGATGTTGTTGTGAGGTGGATGGCTGTTGGGTGGGTGGGTGCTTGCGTTTGTGTACTTTGGGAGGAGGGGTCACAGACACACTGGTAGAGGAGACAGGGGACATGTGCATGGTTGAGGGGCGGTGACTGCTCGTGAGGGGTGTGTTGTGATGGGCGTGCTGGTGATGGAGGTAGTGGATGAAGATGTAGTGCATGCAGGTGTGAGTGTAGACGCTACTGGGAAGGAGGTGGACGAAGAGGAGGAGGGGGACACAGAAGAGGCAGTGGATGTTGGTGTGGATGCATGGGTTAGGTGCTTGTGTGAGTGCCTGCGAGATGAAGTGTGGTGCTTATGTTTGCCTTAGCCACTTTTGTGTGGTGATTAGGTGAATGCTGGTCTAAAGGAGTGCTTGGGATAGGCTGGGGCTGAGGGTATTGGGTCTGGGTAGAGGAAGTTGGAGGGGGGAGACTAGAGACAGAGAGAAGGGCTGCCATCAATGCTGAGGCCAGAGCCTGAAATGCTCTCTGTTGGGCCGCCACACCAGAGTGAATGTCCTCCAGGTATGCATTTGTTTGTTGCAAATGCCTCTCGACACCCTGGATGGCATACAGTATGGTTGACTGCCCAACATTGAGGGATCTCAGGAGGTCAATAGCCTCCTCACTGAGGGCAGCAGGGCTGACTGGGGCAGGGCCTGAGGTGCCTGGGGTGAGAGATGCCCACCCTCCTGGGTGAGCGGGAACAGGAAACACGCTGAGGGGCTGCTGGGAGGGCAGTGCTGGTAGGGGGGTGACGGCTGTACCAGTTGTTGTCGTGGACCCAGAGGTGTCTGCCACCGCCAGGGAGCTTCAATCGGAGAAGGAGTTGCTGTCTGTGGTCCCCCCTCCTATCTCCGTCGTGGTGCTCCTCTCGCCCTCCGTCCCACTGGTGCCCTCAGTGGATCCAGCCTCCAGACCCATGTGGGATGCAGCTCCCTCTGTCCCCGGTGCCTCTGCTCCTTCGCCAGATGATGCTAATGTACATAAGGACAAGGTGACAAAACAAAAAGGAGAGAGAAGAGACAGAGAAACACTTGGTCAATGCCAGCAACACCACTACCGTTGGCGTACACAACACACAGGGAGCAGCCCTATGCACTAGGCTATGCCCAACCATTTACTAAGGCAGTCACCAGCCCATGGGGTACAATGCCTAATGCCAGCATCTGCACACCAGAAACCCACAGGACCCTGCCCAGTAGTAGATGCCCACTTACACTATTGGGGTTGGAGTGCTGCAGAGCCTGCCCAACAAAGGACCTACCCTGCCATGTTTGCCCTGGCCTAGGGGCACCCAGAGCCCACGTTCCCCACCCAGGTACCTCCTAACACACGCACAGTCAGCTTTCAGATTCTGTACTCACCCCCTCGTAGCTGCTGTGATGCCTTCAAGCGCCCATCCAACTCCAGATAGGCCACCACCAGGATGCGGAACATCAGGGGGGTCAAGGTGCGATGGGCAGCCCTTTCTCTTTGGGAGGCCAGCCCCAGCTGGGCCTCCGCCACCTTCTTTGCCCAGCGGTGCAGGTCCTCCCATCTCTTGTGGCAGTGGGTGCTCCGCCTGTCAAAGACCTCCAGGGTCCGCACCTCCTTGACGATGGCACGTCAAATACCCTTTTTCTGGTGGCGCTGACCTGGAGGGAAAAGACAGCAGAAAAGGTAATTATTCACCTGTCCGGACCGTCAGACTCATTGCCAACCAGATCCCACCCATCCCCTGACACACATACATTGACCACCATAAGCACCCCCCAACATGTGGCTTACGTACACAGCACTCCAGACATTCACGGCCCACGCATCATGCTCACAGTGTACTCACCTGTTTGTCTGGAGGACCGTAGAGTGACGTCTACTGGGGTAGGACCCCATCCACCACTTTCTCCAACTCCTCCGCAGTGAAGGCAAGGGCCCTTTCCCCAGACACATGAGCCATGGTCGGTTCCAGACACAGGTCACAGCAGCACTTGCAGAGTAGGTCCTCTCCTGTTGATGGATGGCGGCATCCTCCGGTGTACAGACCCCTGGTGGACCTAGCGACAATGGAGGACAGGCACAATATCATTACCTACAGACTTGATCTTGCCACAATCCAAGAACTGTATGCCCAATTGGAGCCAGGCCTGATGTCAGCTATCCGCCAGCCCACAGGTATCCCCCCTCTAGTGCAGGTCCTGTCAGTGCTCCATTTCCTGGCAAGTGGCTCCTTCCAAACTACAGTGGCAATGGCATCAGGGATGTCTCAGCCAATGTCCTCTAACGTGTTGACCAGAGTGTTGTCTGCCCTGCTGAAACACATGCGCAGCTACATCGTGTTCCCCCAGGTGTAGGATTTGGCCACAGTGAAGGCTGACTTTTATGCCCTGGGACATATCGCCAACATCATTGGTGCCATTGATTGTACACATGTGGCAATTGTTCCCCCCCACCCCCCGGAGAAATGAACAGGTTCACAGGAATAGAAAAAGCTATCACTCACTGAATGTGCAGATGGTGTGTTTGTCGGACCAGTACATCTCCCAGGTGAATGCCAAATATTCAGGCTCTGTGCATGACGCCTTTATCTTGAGGAATAGCAGTATCCCATATGTGATGTCCCAACACCAGAGGCACCGGGTGTGGCTAGTAGGTGAGCTAAAGGTCCCCAGCCAGTATGATTTGGGGTATGGGTATGGGGTTGTCCCTAAGGGTGAATGTGTGGTTAACAGGTATCCCTCGATATTTGCAGGTGACTCTGGTTACCCCAACCTCTCATGGCTACTGACCCCAGTGAGGAATCCCAGGACAAGGGCAGAGGAACGTTACAATGAGGCACATGGGCGTACAAGGAGAATTATTGAAAGGACCTTCAGCCTCCTGAAGGCCAGGTTCAGGTGCCTCCATCTGTACTACTCACCCAAGAAGGTGTGCCTGATCATCGTTGCATGTTGCACAACCTGGCCTTGAGAAGCCAGGTGCCTTTTCTGCAGGAGGATGTGCCTGGAGATAGTCATGTGCAAGTGGTGGAGCCTGTGGACAGTGAGGAAGAGGAGGTTGAGGAAGAAGATGTGGACAACAGAACCAGTATAATACAGCAGTACTTCTAGTGACACACAGGTAAGACACTGTAACTCCACTTTACATTTCAGTTATCTGTTGGACATTGTACAAGGCAGCCTATTTCCCTATATCTATGGCCACTGACTGTTCCCTTTGGAATCTCTATTTTCAGATCTCTGTGCGCCATTCTGGCTCCTGCTATGTGTACTGCTGCCCAACAAAGGTCATCCTAAAGTATATTTCACTGTACATTTGAGTTGCATTGCTTTGATAATGTTGTACTAATACATTTGTGAATCATTTGACAGACTCCAGATTGGTATTTGTTCCAAAGGTGTTTATTTATGTGCTCAAAAGTAGAGGGGGATGTGCAAGGGGCTGGGGTGATGGTGGATGAAAGTCCAGGGTAGAGTCCAGTCTCTTGGTATCACAGGTGCATTGCCCAATGGGGCATAGGAAGGGGAGCAATGGCAGTTCAAGGTGGACAGGGTAACAGAGTGGGACAGAAGGGTGACAATCAGGTGAGTCTTATTTCCTGGTGGGGGTCTTGGCAATGTTCTCTGGCTTCTTCCTAGATCGCAGGGACCATTTGCGGGGTGGTTCTCCTTCTGCAGGGGGTGGGGTGCTGGTGGCCTGTGGTTCCAGTGGCGGGCCTTCGGTCCACTAGCGCTGGCGGAGGTGGAAGGCTGTTCCTTGGTTTGGCTAGTGTCAGGCACCCTTTGTTGTGCCACGGCCTCCCTCATGGTCTTGCCCATGTCAGACAGCACCCCTGCAATGGTGACCAGGATGGTGTATATTTTTGTTAGGTTCTCCCTGATCCCCAGGTATTGTCCCTCCTGCAGCCACTGGGTGTCCTGCAACTTGTCCAGTATCTGGCCCATGGTCTCCTGGGAATGGTGGTATGCTCCCAGGATGTTGGAGAGGGCCTTGTGGAGAGTCGGTTCCCTGGGCCTGTCCTCCCCCGTTGCACAGTGGTCCTCCCAGTTTCCCTGTTGTCCTGTGCCTCGGCCCTCTGAACCATGTGCCCACTGCCACTGATCCCAGGTCCCTGACTGTCTTGGGTTTGTGGGGTTGCCTGGGGTCCCTGTAGTGGTGGACACACTGCTGATTGACGTGTCCTGGGGACAGTGGCATAGGCCTGCTGGGTGGGTGCTGTGCTGGTGTTTCCTCAGGGGGGAGGCTCTGTGATGGGTTGGAACTGTGGCAGGGGAACCGACTGTCCGGAGGTTCCGAATGGGCCAGGTTGGTCATCCTGATCCAGGCGTGCAGAGCTGCTGTCGTCACTGTGGGCCTCTTCAGGTGGGGGACTGGATGTGGCTGGCACCTCCTCTCCGGTGACGTGGAGTATGGGTCCTGTGGGAATGCAAATGCATTGTTAATGTGTCTGCGTGTGCCATCTTGTGCATGGGTGTGTTTCCCTGTATGATTATGATTTCCCTGTCAGCTTGGCCTTGTGTGAGTGGTAATTGAGTGGGCTGGGTGAGTCTCTCTACTGTGGGGTTGGGTGTCCATGCAGGTCTGTGATGGGTGTCCATGCATTGTTGTTGCATGCAGGGCTTGGTATTGGGATGTGTGGGTTGTGTTAGTGGGGTATATGTTAGGTAATTGGGTTGAGTGATGTGAGGGTAGGGGTATGAGTTTGTGATGGAATGCAGGTAGGGTGGAGGGATAAAGTAGTTAAGATTTGACTTACCAGAATCCAGTCTTCCTGCTCCTCCTGCGAGGCCCTCATTATGCATGATCGCTAAGACTTGCTCCTCCCATGTTGTTAGTTGTGGGGGAAGAGGGGGGGTTCACCGCCAGTCCTCTCTACTGCTACCCTATGTCTTGGATCCAGAGAACGCACCTTCCCCCGTAGGTCATTCCACCTCTTCCTAATGTCATCCCTGGTTCTTGGGTGCTGTCCCACAGCGTTGACCCTGTCCACGATTCTCCGCCATAGCTCCATCTTCCTTGCAATGGAGGTCTGCTGCACCTGTGATCCTAATAGCTATGGCTCTACCCGGATGATTTCCTCCACCATGACCCTTAGCTCCTCCTCAGAAAACCTGGGGTGTCTTTGGGGTGCCATGGATGTGGTGCGAGTGATATGTGTGAGGATGTGTGGGGTAATGTGTGGGGTGATGTGATGGGGTGTATGCTGTGATGTGTGTGAATGGTGTATGGGTGATGGTGTTCTGGGGCTCTGATTGAGTGGGTGCTCCTACAACCCCACAGATGATGCAAGAAAGGAGGTGACATGCTACCCATCTACTTCAGGTTGCAAATTTGAACCACAACATTACGTCTACTTCATATACCTGTTATTCAGTAGAAGTACTGATTGATAAGATCTGTCCTAGAGTCTCCTGTTTCATCTTCTTCTGGCTCTTTATCACTTGGCAAATCTGCATTTTCACAAACAGGTTCTGCTGAATCCCCTTCATCTGTTATAAATGGTATCTGCCGTCTCAGGGCAAGATTGTGGAGGATGTAGCAGGCAACTATTATTAGACATACCTTGTTGGGTGAGTCGAGGAGGGCTCCTCCTGATATGACCAAGCACCTAAATCTTGCCTTCAGAAGCCCAAAAGTCCACTCAGCGACATGCCTTGTCCTCCTGTGGGCCTCATTGTAGCAGACTTTCACTGGTGTGGTTGGGTACCTCACTGGTGTCAACAACCAAGGACGGTTGAAACTTACCAACTAGCCAGGCCCTCTCAGTGTACAGTCATGTCATCAGCAGTGGGGCATTGCTGTTCTGCATGATGAAGGATTAATGGACTGATCCTGGGTACTTAGCACTGACTTGTGAAATGTACTGGTCTGCCAGACACACCACCGGAATGTTTATGGACTAATAGTTTTTCCTGTTCCTATACACCTGTTCATTGGCACTGGGGAGAACCAAAGCTACATGAGTGCCATCTATGGCTCCAACCACATGTGAAATGTTTCCCATAGCATAGGCCAAGTCCGCACATTGGGGAAACCTGATATAGCTGTCCAGGTGTTTTCAACAATGCAATCAAAAACAGACTGAACATGGGCTGAGACATTCTTGCAGTTAGGGCCACTGTATTCTGAAAGGACCCAGTGACCAGGAAGTGTAGCACTTACAAGACGTGAAAAATGGGAGGAATTGCGAATGGCAGGCATCAGATCTCCAATTGATCAAGCTCCAATTGATCATAAAGATCCATGACAGTATGATGATTCAGCCGATATGTCTGGATACAATGTCTCTCCTCTATGGTGTGCACTCTACTAGAGAACAGTACACTGGTGGTTGTCGTCCTCTCCTCATAGCAGGAAAACTATTTGAAAAAGTTTCAACATAGTATGTGACATGCTGCATGCCGACATCTTGTAAAGTCAGATAAACAACTCACACATATCTGCTGTCAAGGTCAGTTATAAGCTTTGATATCTACAGTATAGCACATAGATATGAACCCGATGACACCCTCCTTGGTGCACACTTCCCCAAATGACTATTGAACAACACATACATGGTTGTGAGTCCAACCAATTTGACATGTCTTACACATATTGTTGCACATTATCTACATTTTCAAAGCACATGAGGACATCCGAGTTGGTGTACATTGCTATCACCACATGTCCTCCAGTAACACAGCATTTACTACACAGATGAACAAATTGACAACTCAACATGAAGGCAGTACTTATAGTTGTACTGCACGATATGGGGTATAGTTAATGACGCAGATAATAAAACTCTTCCATACATGAAATGTGCTTAAAATGGCAGCCGCCTAACCTACTGTACTCGACCTATGAAAGTGACCTAAGTCTGCCAGCAGAAGCCGTCATGGTGGTAGGCAGTCAAAACCGTGGTGGAAATTGCCATTGGAAGACATTGCTGTCTTTGATGGACTTGGGCCAATGACGATGTCCGCCAGCGGTGACGGTCATGTATGTGGCGGACGTGACCGCCATCTTCTGCAGTATTGCTCACCTGACTCCTGACACTGCTGCCAGCAAGACCTCCACTACCTGAGCTGCTGTGTACTGCATCTGGGAGCTATGGTGCCACGTCCTGGAGGTGATAGGGCCCCAGCCTTCACCCCTGAAGAGCTGAAAAAGCTTGTGGGAGAGGTCCTACCCCTGTATGACCAGCTATATGGTGCACCAGAGGAGCACGTAAGTCCAATGCAATACCAATGTGTGATAGGTGTGGTCTATGACGGTACACCTGAAATGTAAAGTAGTGAAGGTTTTAATGCATGCAGATGATAATTAGTAAATGAGTGTGAGTTGAAAGGATGGGAATGTTTGCCTACTTGCTCTCACTGAAGTGTACTGTCCACCATTGGTATGGTGCATGTGGACATTACTTTTTCCTTTTGTCAGTGTCATCCATGCAAGTCAACGTCCATCAGAAGAAAGGAATTTGATGTGCCGTTGCCAAGCAAGTGCGGACCCTGGGGGGCCAGAGCGGGTAGAGCACTCACTGTAGGAAACAGTGGAACGACCTGAGACGCTGGGCCCGGAAGACTGCAGAGGCCCAGCTGTAGATGTCTTCCCAATGAGGGAGGGGTGCTCGTCGGACCTTGGCCCCGCTAATGACCTGCATTTCGGCAGTGGGCTACCCTGAGGTGGATGGGCGTTTGAGGTGCAGCATGGCAGCCACAAGGGGAAAAGTACTCACAGAACCCATGTACTTGCCTCTGAACGTTTAGTGTATGATGTCTAAGTATTGCAGCTGTGACGATGTGGTAAGTGCTACAGGTATGGTGAGTACTAGGGAGACACTACAGTTGCCGAACATACACCCATAGATGTGGCCATTGTATTGTGCATGGGAACATGTTAATCACCTTTGTCTACCAAATAGTATGACTGCATGTGGAGATGCACATGTGACTGTGTCATATGTGTGACTCCACTCAGCCAGACATATTTGTAACCTGCTGTGTCATCCTTCCCACTTAGTATTCCCTACTCAATTTACCCAGATAGTAAGTTGAATATCTCTTTGGTATGTGACCACTCCTATTCCACTGGATTTGCTCTCTGTGCAACATTGGATCTGACAGAAGAGTAACAGGGCCAAGTAATCCTGTGTCCTGAAATAGTTGAACACTACAAGTGAGGCTGTCATCCCAATCAGTCTTTTGGTATGGCCAACTTACTACACTCCCTATGAGGTTTGAAGAGGTGTCCCCATTGTCATGTCAGATTCATACATTAGGAAATGTGAAGTTCGATGAGGGTGGACTTCACACAATGGGAAATTCATGGTGACAATAATACATTGACATTTCATGCCATAACATTGATGTCTACAAATGCCTTTTATGTTAATGTATTTGGTGTTGAGAAGGTAAGTGGCTAGGCTTCTGATCCCTTAGACCATGTATATTGTCCATGCTACAGAGGGCAATACCATACCTAAATGAGTGCAACATATGCTATTTGCTGCCTATATCATGTGTCAATTGATACTTCATGCTTGATTTGATGTTGAAACCTCTTTTTTGTCAGACTTACCTTAGCAAATCTGAGGCTGTTTAGACAGTTTTAGTAATGGCTCTGCTCACTTCTACCTGACTTTATGGTGTAGCAGGTGTTTAATTTCACATACACATGTTGGTCTTGTGGGATATGTTGTCATTCAATTTACTTGACTCTAGGTTTATGTGTCATTCATGGGTGCATTAGTAATCAGTTGTGTAAGTGTTAGTTCTGGACTAAGGTAGTAGAAATCACATGTCTGGACAGCTGTTAGTGATGTAGGTGTTCAGATGTTGTCATGTAGAGGTTTCCAATCAGCATGTATGTGTGGAATGCTAAGAGCCCTTTATGCATATTGCTTGGTGTCCATTGTATTTTTGGTGTTACTATGCTCCCTGTGGTTGTCTGTGGATGTATCCTGTGTGCTACCTAGGCCCCAATAGCAGTATATAGAATTGTTGTCTATGTGACAATGAATTATATATGTAAGTCCTGAGACGCCTAATAAATATTTTCCTGGTATTTAGATACATGTTTCAATGACATGCTATGTCATTTTGTGATGCACACTACATGGCTATGCCATATGAAGGGGCATATTTATACTCCATTCGCGCCAAATTTTAGTAACTTTTTTACACAAATTTGTCACAAAACGAACTCCATATTTATATTTTGACGTTAGACCTGTCTAATATCACAAAATTTGGAGTTTGCACCATTTTTAGATGCATGAACGTACCTTGCATCAATGAGATGCAAGGTAGGTGTTCCCATCTAAAAGAATGGTGCTATCCCCAAAGCCCCATATTTATCCTGCCATGCTAAAATGACACACGGAGGGAGGAGGGGCTAATTAATGGTGCATTATTTAATGCCTGAATCAGACCAGGCGTTAGGGGACCTGTGAACCCATTTCCATGGTTAAACACCCTGGAATGGGCCCAAAGGTGCCCTCCTCAAGCCCCAGGAACACCCACACCCACACCAGAGGGACACCGGAGGATGGGGGATCCCATCCCAGGTAAGTAGGATAAGTATAGGTAAGTATTTTTATTTTTAAAATAAAGTGCCATCAGGGGTCCTACTTGGGGCCCCCTGCATGGCACAGGGTGAAGGGCCATGCCCAGGGGGCACTGGTACCCTGTCCTGGCCACTGGGGTGGTGAGCATGACTCCTGTCTTTTCTAAGACAGGAGTCATGTGTTATGGATTGTTTTGCGTCAGAAAATGACGCTGGGCTGGTTAGAGGCATTTCTTTTGCCTCTAACCAGCCATCATAATTTTTGGGTGCAAAACCACCTTCTCCCACCGCCACCCCACCCGGCGAGTGTATTTTTTTTTACACTAGCCCACCCTATGTGCCGGCTTGCGGCATTCCATAAATTTGGTGCCCGGCTGACACTCTGGAATGACACAAGCCAGAGCTATACATTTTGGCGCAAAATTGCATTTGTGTAGTTTTGCATCAAAAAGTATAAATATGGGCCATAGTGTCTTCATCTGAGGTGTTTGCCATTGTTTAAGTTGTGTACAGAATGATGAGTTAGGTATGTGACTGGAATGCAACATACTGTGTCATATTTGAAGTGAGATGAGTTTACTTTCATGGAACATGACTACTGGTGATGGACTGGGCAGGTGTTGAGTGGGGGGGGGGCATGATATTGTGTTGTCAGTCAACTACATTTCCTTAGACTGATTTGATGACGGACAGTGATGATCTGTATGGGGATAGATTTCAGATGTAGACTTTCCATCTTGTGCATGATGCTTTAGAGTTACAGCTAAATTGATGGGATGGTGATGTAGTGGTCAGATGGTTGGCTTATGTTGTGGGTGAGAGTGTGGTAATATGGAAATGTTAGAAGTATCTTGTTGTGACACGATGTAGGCTTTGAATTGTTTATAACTGGGGCTTTATTTGACATAGATGTGTTGTTACTGGTGTGCATGTTTTAAGGTAAGTGCGTGTGAAGAATGTGATGACTCTCTCTCTCTCTCTCTCTCTCTCTTTCTGTGCATCAGCATTGGCAGGTGACAGAGACGCGGCATAGGCGAATGTGGAAGCTGCCAGCCATGGGACCCAGGGTGCTGGGACTGCTGACATCGAGGGACCCAGTGGCCCGGAGGGCGAGGGGAGTGCCACGGGGGAGACAGGATCCACGTCTTCATCATCAAAATCCTCCTCCAGTGGACACTCTCTGGTGGTGGGGGACCCATCTGGGACCACTCCAGCACCATCTCTGTCCGCCACCACCCTTACTGCCACCACCCTCCCTGTAGCTCCCCACCCAGTTGGCCATGCCCACTCACCCAAGGTTGGGTGTCTACTTTGCCACAACCTCCTCTGTCCCTGCCACTGTCAGCCCTGTTGCCCTCAGTGAGGAGGCTATTGACCTCCTGAGGTCGATCTATGTGGGTCAGTCGACCATTGCGAATGCCATCCAGGGAGCGGCAACTCAGATACCACAGAGCAATGCGTTCCTGGAGGGCATTCACAGTGCACTGGTTGGCCTACAGATATATTTTCAGGCTCTGGCCTCCACACTGATGGCAGCCGATCACCCTTTGTCTTCTGTCTCCCCTCCACCTTCCTCATCCCAATCGCAAATCCCACTTTCCTGACCGAGCCAAAGCACACAGACAGACAAGCATGCATCCACCTCAACATCCAAGGGTAGTCCAGATGAACACAAGCACCACAAGACACATCACCGGCATGCACACAAGCTACATACACCTGCACACACATCAACAATCTCAATCTGCCCTGACACCCCCACCACCCCAGCATCACAGACACAACACCTAACACATGTGCAGACACCACACTAACATTCACAAATCCAGCCACTACAACAATCTTACCCACAGACAGCACAACAGCAGACCCTCAGACATCCACCCCAATAAGCACATCTGCAGACACCACTACCACAGACACACCTACATGCAGCACACCCACCATACCTGCAGTCATCACCCCTACAGACACTCATCCACCCACAACGGCATCTCCCAGCACCTTCACCCCCTCCCAAGACACATAAACACCCACATTCACCCACCCAACAGACACCCACCACCCACAAGCATACCTCACATAAACATGCACCCAAGACATCCACACAAACACATCTTACAACTACTCCCTCCACAACAAAACCATTTTGCTATGACCATCCCTGTGTGTCTAAGAAAGCTTTCCTTTCGGAGTTTGCCCTTTTCCCTACTCCTCTCCCACCCCGTGATACTCCTCAACATTCAGTGTCCAAGCCCTCTCCCACCTCCCTGCAAGTTCCCACTCCCCTCCTCCTGTCAAGAAGTCTACCCCTCCACCTAAAAGCCAGCCCTCCTCTAAACCTAAGTCCAGGCCCAAACCCCTCCCCTCCCAAGTCTGATCCCAAAGGTCCCCCTCCAAAACCCAACCCCCCATTCCTGCCCCCCAGATAACCCCTGAGGTGCCTGCCTGCCCCACTGATGCCCCTTCCTCTGGTGGTTACATGGCAGTCAGGAGTAAAATTTGGGGCACACATCTGTGCACTGTGTGCATGCAGCATGTCTGTATCACGCACTGGCCTATGGCCTTTGTTATGAATATATGTTTTTTTAAATAATTACTTGAACCAACCAGTGGTTGGTTTCTTGGTTACATCTTTGTCATGCATTTCTTTCCCTATTATGGAGTTGTTCCTGGCTGACATTAGTTGAGAGTATAAATGTGTGTCTTCTGCTTGAACGACGTGTGCTGTTTGTGCAGTATGTGTGGTTGTGTCCAGTGCAGTGTTTTTGTCTGAAAGTGGTCGGGTATGTGTTGTGTCATGGACATATGTTTGTTAAAGGGATTAGTTATGTTGGTATTGTGTGTTGTTGGTGTGCTGATGTGCTTGTTGGTGTGTTGTGTGGCTTTGTGTGCATTGAGTGTGTGAGCGTTTTATTCATGAAATGTTGGGCACAGAGTTCTTTGTAGGTCTATCAGTAAGTAGTTTGTGTATTTGTATGTGTGTTTTGTGTGTTGGTGTTATGTTGTGAAGTCTGTGTGATGTGTCCCTGGGTAGTGTTCCCTGTGTGTCCCTGCCTAGTGATTGTAGTTGGTGAGGATGTGTTGTTTTTGTGACGTGTTGTGATATTGTGTGGTAGTGTGTGTGGGCCTGTGCTGTGTTTCCGTGCGTACCTATGTGTGTTTGTGATGTTTGTGTGTGTGTGCGGGGTGGCCGTGGCATGTTTGTTGTGTATACGCAACTGTGTGTGTGGCTATCTGTGAGTGTGCGTGTTGTTGTGCTGTTACGTGTGGGTGTCACCCTCGCACCCCCTCACAAATGTTTTGTGTGATTGTATACAAAAGTAGTTAATACACAACTATAACAGGTAAGAGTGTGTACTTATGGTTGCTGTCATCACCGCAGATTCCGTAGTCGTCGGGCAAGCACGAGCAGCAGGAAGACGTGTAATTCTGGTTCCATGGCGGCTCCGGACGAGTATGGCTTCCTGAAGGTGAGTGTCCACCTGGATTTCCGTGGTGGTGTGACCACGGCAGAAACCTTGCAGTGTGAAACCTCATAATTTGTCCGGCAGAAACCTGGTCTCTGCCGGCCTGAAGATGACTACTGTCGTCTGTGGCGGCCGGACCCTACTGGCGGTGCCAGCGGTGCTTGGCTGTATTCTGTTAGGAATACCGCCATGGTCATAATATAGAGGTCTTCTTTGCCAGCCTTTTGGCGGTGCGACCGCCACCTCTAATCTGGCGGTCCTGAGCTGCCAAACTCGTAATGAGGCCCATTGTGTACTGTCTTCTGACAAGACTCTGTATTGCTCACATTGTCCTTCCCAGCCTGCTGATTTTTCATTTGGTAAACCCATCAGAGAGCTGGTTCTTGGAAACTGCTCGAGATCCTTGGCGATGTTCTGTTCCTCTTGTCCAGGGCACAACAGGATGCATTGTCATGTAATTTACATCTGTTAATTATTATGTCTTCTGTATCTGCCCCATTGCTGGGTGTGCAACCATCCTTTGTAATTATTTTCTTTGCATAGTGTTATGTCATTTACTCGCAAAGACAAAACATTTGTAATTAATAACTTGAAACTTCAACTTGACTATCTCAGCCATTCAGATAATAACAGGAAAGATTTTGCAAACGTCTTCCACAAGACATACAGTAGAGAGATAGTCCTATAGCTTGAAGGAGCAGACCTGGGCCCTTCATGTAAAGTGTGAGATATTTATTCTGTTGTGACTGCTTGAATGTCTTGTTCTCATTGAAACAGGAGCAGCAGCTGCCACATAACTCTAAGGGAGGGGTGCGGGAAAGGAGGGGTCAGACACAAGGTAAATAATTTAAAAAAAGAACTTACCTTGTTTCTGTCTTTGCCACCACGCAGGCCTCTCCTTCTCGTGTTCCAGCATTCAGTGTCTCCCCAGCAATCCTGGCGCTGCTTTCATGCAAAACCCTGCATGATAGGAGTGCCAAGATTGGTCTGAGCGGCACTGGGGTCTGTGCAGCTTCTCCAGCCCAGCTGTTAGACACAGCTGGGCTGGAGAAATCTAAGTGTGCATGTGTGTTTGGCCAGCCTCAGACGGCCGCCCAAACACACATGCGCACTTAGGTGCACTCTCCCCTCCTCCCACCTCCACCCTCCCACTGCCCACCTTCCGTGGTCCAGCCCCACCCCTCAATGCATTGCTGACTGCCAGAAGCAGAAAAATAAAACAATAATAAACTAACATTTTGTTTTTCTACTTCTGGCACAGCCAGTGGGGCAACGCTCCTTCGCCATAGCGGACTTGATGCAGTATAATTTCAATTATATCTGCTTTTTTTCCATTGGTTGGCATAGAGGTTTCATGGGAGTAGTACACCAAGGCAAAACTCATTGCACTGCATTTAACAGTGAAAAAAATAAAGCAAGATTTAAAAAAATTATATATTTTTTTAAAAGAGGCGTTGTGAAGTAAAGCATGAAAGTGTCAGACATCATTACCCATTATCTAAAGCAACCTTCCCTTCCCACTATACCGTCACGGAGCCGAGGATTCATTTTATTTTAGGCGTGGAGTCACAAACATGCTACAAAAGATGTACAGTTTTCTGATTTCAAAATTAATCGCCTATAAATACAACAGAGAACGAGTACGGGTCTTTTCTTACTGCGTGTAACCTTTAACTAGATATCAGCAAGCATTGACCGCTAACCTCCAGAAGCACTTTTGCAGTTTGACAATTATACACGTGTGAGTAGAGAATAACAATCGACGTACAGTGTGAAATTTTTGAACTTTGGAAGAGTGATTTTTAAAGCAATCACAATAATTGCCCACCTGAGAAGCTTTCATGTACGATGAAGCCGCTTTTTAAGTGACGGTGTTTGATCAGACTTCGAATGCCTTGTTACCCCCTTGTGCAGGTTTGCTTCTGATGGAAGCGAAGATAATTAAAGCTACTGGTGCGGCGCGTTGTGTATGGGACTGGCAGCATTATTTTCTTACATGTCATTCTGGGTTTTCTAAAGAAGCATTTCTAAAACAGAAGGATGTTCCATCTTGGCGCAAATAAAGAAAAGAGAATAATCGTCCAGAGTATTAGAAAACAGACGTTAGATATCATTTACTTCTGTAGGTCACAGCGCCTTAATACCTTGCTTAGCCCTAACTGTAGTATGCTGGTGGCACTAAGGCAACTTCTGTACTGCGTCCTAACCAAAACTAATTATGTTTCTAAAGCCTGAATTTAAAACTAACCCACATGCTAGATTAGGACGAACCCTTTTTCTAATTCCAACCCTGACCCTAAACCTAATTTTAAACCTAAAACGAATCCTTGGCCTATCCTTGACCCAGGGACTAACATTTAACATGAAGCCCCAAACCATAGCCTAATGACAAACTTTGTTTTTCATTTCTATAAAAATGTTTAATTAATATTGGCTGGTATTTGTATTTATGTGTTTAATTTTTTTAAATCTTAATTCTTTATTTAATGTGGCTGCGCAACCACCGGCAAAGCGCACTTCATTACAGGATCTCACCCAATAATCAAATCACAAGCAGGACCTGTGGGCACAGCAATTTGGGACCAATTAAGAGTGTAGTGGTCTCTAGACCATCCCATTCGAAGTGGCGGTCTGGACCGCCGCCAATGCAGTGGTCTGACCACCACATTACAAATCTGGCATCGGACCACCAGGGATCCTCCAACTCTGCCAGGATCTCAGATCCAGGTGGTCTGGAGAATGGTGGCATTCCTAATCAGCAAAGGGCAGCGCTGCCCTGGGGATTACGACACCCTTCTCCGCCAGTGGTTTCATGGCAGTAGCACTGCCATGAAAACGCTGGCAGAGAACGGGTGCAGGGGGCCCCAGGGTGGCCCCTGCTCTGCCCATGCACTTGGCATGGGCAATGCAGGAGCCCCCCTGGCCAGCATCATTGCAGTGTTTACTGTCTGCTTTGCAGACAATGACATTGCAATGGTGCTGGTGCACCCTGCATGCTACAGCATTGTTGTTGGCTCGATTATGAGCAGGATACAATGCTGTTGCCTGCTTCCCGCTAGGCCAGCGGGTGCAAACTCAGGTTTACGCCAGCCGACCTCACAGGAAACTCTTAAGAACTCCGGTGGGGACGTCACTGTGTAGGCGGTGGCCATCCTGTTGGGAGTTTGGCAGATGAGCTTTCCCTTCCTCCAAACTCGTAATAGGGCCCTTTGTGTTATGAAACCTACACCTTTGAGGTTCAGGCAATAAATGCAAAAGCTCAGAATAATGTGACTACCAAAATAGAGATACATGTTAATCATCACTTTGCCAGCCAGAAACCTCCATCCTGTAAAATATTCAACAATTACAGGAATGTTTTGCCCTGTTTTGGGTATTATTCCGATGTAGTTGACTTTTTTCAGAACAATGAAGCTGAAGTGCACTGATGTTTCTTAAGCAGAATCTTAGGGGAAGTTGAAGGACGTCATATACTCTTTAGCCTCATGATGATTTCACAGGAAGTGATATCACTTGATTTTTGATGTGTAAAATTGCACAAAAAGTAATATTATACAGTCTTTGGACATGATGAAAGTAAAGGAAGTGCTTAGCATATTGTAAAACTAAGTTTACAGAATCGAATAGAAAGCAGGTAAATAAGTCAGAAGTATTGCAAAGCAGCATAGCATTTAAACAGCACTTCATACTGCTGTTGAGGCAGTTCGGTGCTTTGATGGTGATCCAGAAACTGTGAAGGACTTACAGCGTGAATGACTAGAATGTTGTGAGTTTGTATTATGGCATTGTGGGTGAAGTGTTGAGTATAGCTCTTGATAAAAGTGCATGATTGCCAGACATATACATATCTATTTCTTAGACGTGATATTTCTCATAGGTATTTATGTTGAAAATAATCATGGCTTTAGCCTTCAAAGACATTAAAGATGGTTGTTAATATTCACTTTTTGTAGGAAAGTGGAAACATAAGAGTCACAGTTATCTCCTCTACATACTAATAACATATATTTTTTGTGTGTCGCTATAGACAGCCTCACATGAATATAGCAGACTTGCTGCACAGACTGAGGGCCTCATTATGAATGTGGTGGTCTGACGGTAAGAATGCAGCGGTGGCGGACGCCAAAAGACGTCCATGTTGGCGGTCATACAGATCGCAGTATTATGAGTTATTCAGCTGCTGAAATCCAGCCAAAATTCCAACACTGCCAAGATTCTGGACGGCGGGAAAGAGGCAGTTCCACCACTAGCACCGCCAGCCCATAAAAAATACACCAAGCCAATTACGATCCACAAAACACGATAGCAGTTCTCCCATGGAGGTAAGCCAATGGCGGTGCAAACACCAGTGGCTGGTGAGGGTCCCCTAATGTAAACAAGAAATTAAATGAACAATTCACATAAACAAAACTTATTTTTTTCCCTTTCGAAATATCAGTCCATATGACATCAAACTGATTCTGTAGAAAATCAATAGAATCAAAGGATGAGTCCAAAGGTTTATTCAACATCTGATTGACATTCAGTTGTCTGAAATCCACAGGAATTTATGCTTCCAGCCAACACGTGTTTCGTCTTGGGAAATAATTATATCCCTTACGACTTCTTCAGGGCTAGAAATCATGGAATGAAAATAAAAAATAAAAAAAATTAATTGAGTTAAGACCAAAATGCTCAATCGTCAAATCACATAAGTGTAAGTGAAAGCCCAAGGGAGGTAAAAGACTCATAATAAATCCACCTTGAAAAAAGTGAGAGGAAAGTAAACTAAGGTGTCTGCCGTTGGGCATGTCATAAATTGCAGAAATTTTCTCATGATGGCAAGTCATTTTCAATCTATTCTACTATGGATTGTAACTCCAATTTTGTGGTATACATAATACGCTGTAAATGTACTAGAATATATGTTGGTAGTACTATACGACCACTCAGAATCAGAATTGGAGAACATGTTCGGGCACTTAAGAATATGGACATGAGATATCCTTTAGTGGTACATATGGTATACTGTGAGGCTCAACCAATTCAGAAAAGTTTTGAATTTTTTGGACTTGAACATATCCCCCGGGATCCTAGAGGGGGTAACAGAGAACTACGTTTACGCAGACAAGAAGCATTATGGATTATGAGATTAAGAGCTGTTGAGGTAGGACTGAATTCCGATAGAGAATTAGAATTTTTTCTGGGAGACTAAACCATGGCTCCTTTGAATCTAGTACACATTGATGCCAATGATGTTGTATATTGTATATATGTATGTAAATGATTTATGGTAGCCCATTATTGTATAATGTGTGATGTTTTCCTTGTTTTTCTTTGGAGTTAATAACCAAGATTCTTGAACGTCTTTATTCGTATACTAAATATGGGAGCTTTATTCTTATTTGTTACTATCATTTCCATTCTCCCTTTAGGATGTTTATATTTAGATTTGGGTGGTTGTTGCATTTGTTTTGACCTAATAGCAATTGTTGTGCCATTTTAAATATGGGCAGTTGCTCGGATTTGGCATATTATCAACTGGTGCAAGGTTGTTTCTTTAATTGTAGTGGTTTTCGTCTCTTTTTATTCATTGGTATGGGCCTGTTAGAGTAGTACATTTCCAAATTGGTATTGTCTTAACCTCGGTTGCAGCATTGATTTCATAGATCTAACTTGTATTTTTCTATAAACGGGCTTACTATGTGATATTCATTTACATTGTTGAATGTGTTTCGCAGTCCGTTCTTTGTATCCGTTACTTACGATCGGGATCGGTGAACCCGGAAGTATATATACTTCCGGGTCCTGGCACATTTTGGTAGCGCACACGCTATGCGTCCATACTTGGAGACGCGGTTTGCCTTAATAGCAGAAGTATCCAAACAACAAGGTGAGTTGTGCTGGAGGATTGTTTGTATTGGAGTAGTGACAGTGATGTTACTTGTGTGTTGCATGAAGCGATATTTATGCATATTGTTTAGTGCGTTTCGCAGTCTGTTCTTGGTGTTCGTAATTTACGAATGGGATCGGTGAACCTGGAAGTATTTATACTTCCGGGTCCTGGCACATTGTTAGCGCACTCGCTATGCGTCCATTCTTGGAGACGCGGTTTACCTTAATATTATAAGTATCCAAACAACGGGGTAAGTTGTGTAGTATAAATGTTTTATTGGAGTTGTGACTGCAGCTATACTGTGGTGTTGCACGAAGCGGTTACTCTGAGTGATAGAGGTTGTTGTTAATTATGTCTTCTATTGTGACTAGGTTATGAATTATTGCTTAACAATTTATTAATATTACCTCGGTACAGCTCCGTACTGGTTTCACATTTCTTATGATGTTTGTGTTATGGCACACGATGCATTGTCCTTTCATAATGTTAGTTGGCTTAAATATATATATGTTGTTGTTAATTATGTCTTCTATTGTGACTAGGTTATGAATTATTGCTTAACAATTTATTAATATTACCTCGGTACAACTCCGTACTGGTTTCACATTTCTTATGATGTTTGTGTTATGGCACACGATGCATTGTCCTTTAATAATGTTAGTTGGCTGAAATATATATATGTTTTATTATTATGTTTCCGACAGTGGATTGGGTTGCCCATTGAAGTATTATTTGAGTGTGAAGCACACTTGGATTTGAAAACATTTTTGGATGACCGATTTTTGTGTTTGAATAGTGATCAACAATTAAGGTATTTTTAAAGAAAAATTAATTTATGGTTTGCTGACACTTGGTTGCACCTTGGGTGATTTCAGATTAAGTATTAGACTTTTTACAATGTTGTTTTTTTTCAAAATGTATTGATGCCTTATTATTGTTTTTTCTGACAGTGGATTGGTTTTCCCATTGAATCATGGTTTGATTTGTGAAGAAAATGAATTTTTGAGGAACCTGGATTATCAATTTGTGTTGTGGAATAGTAATGTACAATTAAGGTATCTTGTTATTATAATATTTAGATAGTGGACACCTGGTTGCACTTTGGGTGGTCTGTCACTAAACATTTGATACTCACCGAGGTTGTTTATCACTTTCACAATAGTTTGCTATAGGTTATTAGTAACGAATTGGTCAAGATTCTTGTATAAAGATATTTACAATTTTGGGCCTTAGTTTACTTTCCTCTCACCTTTTTCAAGGTGGATTTATTATGAGTCTTTTACCTCCCTTGGGCTTTCACTTACACTTATGTGATTTGACGATTGAGCATTTTGGTCTTAACTCAATTAATTTTTATTTTTTAGTTTCATTCCATGATTTCTAGCCCTGAAGAAGTCGTAAGGGATATAATTATTTCCCAAGACGAAACACGTGTTGGCTGGAAGCATAAATTCCTGTGGATTTCAGACAACTGAATGTCAATCAGATGTTGAATAAACCTTTGGACTCATCCTTTGATTCTATTGATTTTCTACAGGATCAGTTTGATGTCATATGGACTGATATTTCGAAAGGGAATTTTTATTTATTTATTTATGTGAATTGTTCATTTAATTTCTTATTTACATTAGGGGACCCTCGTTGTGCAATTTTTCTTAGTGTAGAGGTTGTTTTACCTCGGAGGGTTGGGTGTTTCCCTTGTGAGGTTCCCCACTGTTAACATAGGGTAGATTGGTACCTTGAGCACCATATGTCCTCAATTTACACCCTTTAATATTTTTTACCAGTGGTTGGTGGTCTACACAGCAGTACACCACACCACATTGGATAGTTTGAATTCCACACACCTGACACACATCCACACAACTGTCACACCTACAATGAACACTTTTAAACACACCCTTTCACACCCCACAATCCTTTGCATAAAAAATGCCATACACTGCAAGATAGAGGCCACACACAGAAATTAAAAACCATTGAATAGGCACCTCTCAGCACCCCAAATACAACTCATCACACACCTGCACTACATACATATCCCACAATTTTTTTTATACGCACATTAGGCACCACACGTCACCCACTCACAACAAAGCACCCACACTCCATCACCCATTTTTTTCTTATTGTGTTGTCCACCACTACCATGTCCCCACAAAAACATCCCCTATTCATAGATGATGAGTTGAGGGTCACTTAGAATGGAAATCATCAGGGCAAAGCCACACCTATTTGGAGCATAAGTCTATCAAACCTCGATTGCCAGGAAAATGGAGATGTGTCAAAATATAGTTGACAGGGTATATTGTGTAGGCACCTCTCCAAGCAGGACATCGGGAAGAGGTGGAACGACCTCAGAGGGAAGGTAAATCCCATGGCTGCCAGGCACCAGTTGGCGGTCCTCAAGACTGGCACTGGCCCCCCACTGCCTCCCCCAACATTCATATCATAGGAGGAGAAGGTCTTGGATATCCTGCATCATGAGGGTTTGACAGGAATATCTGGAGGAGTGGTGAAAATGTAATCATAAAGTTTTGCTTTGCATGCTCACTGTTCACCTTTTGACATCTTAGCAGCCAACATACTCAGCACCCCTGTGTCCAACTGTCCAATTACCTTTCTCTGGCATACCACATGTCAACTAAACTCACCTAGGGGCACTGTGTCTGTAAATTGCATGGGTAGTACAGGGACTGACATCACTACAGCTCCCAGCAGGCACTAAAATAGCCTTGCATGTCAACAACAGAATCGACGAAACCCACATGAATGATGCACAATATCACTGTCTAGTGCAACAACAGCAATGTCATGGGCATATGCCAGTACAATACTACCAACACACAGCTACAGCTGCAGCTAATGCTAAAATGGCCCTTTTACCTCCCAAAACCCATTCAAAGCAACTCACCTAGGAGGAACACACATATATATATCAGTGTGCTGTACTAGGTGTAACCTGATATATTTGGCCAGGTTGATTGGTTAGCCATAAGCTGATGTATAGGTCAGTTTCCACTTCACATTCTACAGCTGTCTGATGTTTCAATACTGAACTATTGCAAACTGTGAGCTAACATGGACAATATTAAGCTACATAGCAGACAAGGTATGAGCCTATGAACAGGCATCTAACTGTCAAACTAATCTGGTATACTGTAGCAAGGTGTATGTTATAGGAATTACCTGTATCCCTTATTGCTCTACCCTCGATTGGAAGCAGGTGTCACGGTCATATCAGGGAATCTAGCTAAGCCTTTCTGTACATGTCTCAAAGCATATTTACTTGTCAAATTCTTATATCACATATTGCATTAAAATCTGTAACTGTCTGTACCACTTCTTCAGCAGGTCACCTACCCATTGTGACCAGGAAGAGGACACCTGAGACAGCCACTTCCCTCCTGGATTAAGCCCTCAGTGAGGACAGCACCCCTGGATGTGAGGACATTGAGGATGACTCTGGCCTATCTGGAACACCTGGTCAGTCTACAACTATCAACCTCACCCTGCCTACATCGAGCCCTCTCGGCCCTGTTGCATCTACTTCCCAAGCAACCATTCCCTCCAAACATGTGTTCCAAGGACAGTTAATACCATCCTTTTCCCCCCAGTACAGGTACCGCAGTCAGCACAAGGAAACCCTGACAATAAAGGACCTGGCACCAGTGGGAGTGGGCAAACTGCCACATTGGTGATGGTGTAGGAATGCCGATGGAGGCTCCTAGGGATACATCAGGCCCAAATCTTGGGTGCCTACCATCAATCCCAAGGCGTGATGGGCCAAGTACTTACCGTCATGGGGGAGCTTAAGCAGCTGCAGAGGGACAACCACCAGGAAGTAACATTAGGAAGCCCACAATGCCAAAATGGCCTCCCTAACAGGGGTGCTGAGAGGCATTAATACCACCCTGAGTAGGTTATGTCCTCAACAGCAGACCCTTTCCATTGGCCATGTAACATTAGTCCCTTTTACATCTGTGGCAGCCAGTGGAATGGAGGCTCTGCAAGGGGAATGACATGCCTCAGACACCCCTGCCTCAGTAGCTGAAGAACCCTCCCCTGCAAACCTGGATGTCCGCCAAAACATCGAGGAGGAGCAGATGCTACGACATCAACCACTGCCAGTTAGTGATCCTCTAATGACTAGTTCCTCTTGTGTGTCACAGATGCACCCTGTTGACTGTGTTACAAACACCCTCCATTTTCCAACGGCACAAGGACACTGGACTTGTGTCTCCAAATATTGTTCCAGTTACCCTGATGATTACAGTTACCATGAATGAACCCTTCACTGTATGCACTTAATGATTAGATCCCATTCCTTAAATATCCATGAGCACTTTTAAATAGTTTAGTTTAGTTTAGTTTAAAGGATTTATAAAGAGCGTAGTTACCCTAGGGCATCCCAGCGCTGACGTAACATGACTACTACAAGGAACAGAGAAAAAGTCCAGAGAAGTTAGCTAAAAAAAATAAATAGTTTTTAGCTTCTTCCTGAAGAGCCGCTCTGAGTGTTCATGATGGAGCTCAGAGGGGAGAGCATTCCAAAGGCAGGCAGCCTTGATGGAAACGGAGTTGCCTCCCCAGGCTCTCTTGAACCGAGGAATATTAACATGCCGGAAGGAAGATGATCTCAAACTTCTGGTGGGGGCGTAGATAAGGATCCGTTTTCTAAAGAACATTGGACCCTCATCATGTAAAGCCCTGTGAACAATGCACAGGTCTTTAAAATGCGCTGCTTGATAGGAAGCCAGTGAAGTATCGAAAAAGCCGGCTTCGCAGACAGATGTCTCAGCAGATTAGTGAGAAGCCTGGCTGCTGCATTCTACACTATCTGCAACTTCTTTATCACATAGGCCGGGGAACTAAGAAACAGAGAGTTCCCATAATTGAGGAAGGAAAGAATCAGGGTTTGAATGAGGATTCTTCTGGCCGTGGAAGGTAAGAGATTAAAGATCTTCCTAAGAACTCTTAGGAGACCAAAACATGTGGAAGAGACTTTGGGGGTGATTTTAACCTTGGCGGACGGCGGAGGCCGTCCGCCAAGGTACCGCCGTGAAATGACCGCACCGCGGTCAAAAGACCGCGGCGGCCATTTAAACATTTCCGCTGGGCCGGCGGGCGCTCTCCGAAAGAGCGCCCGCCGGCCCAGCAGAAATGCCCCTGCAACGAGGACGCCGGCTCAGAATTGAGCCGGCGTAGTTGCAGGGGTGCGACGGGTGCAGTTGCACCCGTCGCGTATTTCCGTGTCTGCAAAGCAGACACTGAAATACTTTGCGGGGCCCTCTTACGGGGGCCCCTGCAGTGCCCATGCCATTGGCATGGGCACTGCAGGGGCCCCCAGGGGCCCTGCGGCACCCCCTACTGCCATCATGTTCATGGCGGGTTTCCCGCCATGAACAGGATGGCGGTAGGGGGTGTCTGAATCCCCATGGCGGCAGAGCGCGCTCCGCCGCCATGGAGGATTCAATGGGGCAGCGGTAAACCGGCGGGAGACCGTCGGTTTACCCTTTCTGACCGCGGCTGAACCGCCGCGGTCAGAATGCCCTTGGGAGCACCGCCAGCCTGTTGGCGGTGCTCCCGTGGTCAGTGACCCTGGCGGTCACCGGCCGCCAGGGTCAGAATGACCCCCTTTGTTAGCTTGAAAATCCATAGTCAAGCGAGGGTCCAACCAGAAGCCAAGGCTTTTTACATGGGCTTTGGGAGAATGAAGATTGTTAAAAGCTTCTGAAAACGATGAGAGGGGAGGGGCCAGGGAGCCATTACCTAAGACAATAACTTCAGATTTTCCATCATTAAATTTAAGTTTGAATAAAATCATCCAATCTCCAATATCCTTCATATAGCAAGAAAGATTGGCCGCGGATGAGTCCCCAGAGCTAGAGAGGGATACCACAAGCTGGGTATCGTCAGCATAGGTAACCAGGTAAAGACTGTGAGGAGCAATCACTTTAGCCAGTGGGGATAAATAAACATTAAAAAGGGTCGAACTCAGGGAGGAGCCCTGAGGGACTCCACAGGTGAACGGAAGGATTTCAGAAAAAAAGCACGGTCCAAGACTTGAAAAGATCTTCCTTTAAGAAAGGAGGAGAGCCAGGACATGATAAACACTACTAAACCACATATCATGTTTGAGAGTCATATTTCAGCTATTTTGAACAGTCAACTGTTAAATTTGTTGCTTACGTGTGATATTCACATATATACCACATATGTTAAGTCCCATCTCACATGTACTGCTGAATCAGTCTCAGATACATGTACATTTATACAAATGGACACACTCCTAATCCAATTTATTGCACTTTCCTCAACATAGGTTGACAACATGCCAAATATTACACAGTGCAGTACAGCGTCACAGTTTAAAGCTTCAGCATAGGTGGGAATAGAAAGCACCTCACAGGCTAATGAAGTTAGGGACATGTCAGTCTTTGTCTATACAAACAGGCAAACAGATTGGTTCTATTAGTCATCAGCTAAAGCCTCATCTCATTCCCATACCATGCCACTCTAATGAGCATACCCCATGATACAGACAGAGGTCAGTACAACAGTCCCCAGTCATTAACCCTTCCACTTAACATGGTCAGGTATCAGTAGGCATGCTACTCGCCTATGTGAGTCATTATCTAAATGCACAGTGGCCTGCAATTAGGTTACACATTGACAGATATATACAAGTTACACAGCATCTACATCAAACCAGTGAGAAGGTAGAGGTTATGGATTGCACAGGATGACGTGTGTCAGATACACAAGATCACACATTTGACACCCTTTGTCCCAGATGACACGGCACACAGGTCGAACGTGTTGAACAGAACACTACCATCCCACTGTCCTGACAGTCTGGGCATGGAGCTCATACACCACCAATATGATGCCATACAGTACCCGGATCTATCCATGTTCACCTCTCATGTCAGACCTGCAAATCCCACCTGTCTGTGACACAATTCATAATTTACCAAATGAGGATGACCTTGTGAAGAAATCTGCAAAGTAAAAATGTGATACAAAAGGTATAGGCATGTAATGGTAAAAGAGACCTATTAAGACATCCCAAATATAAGAGTAACACTGATTGTGAAGTATGACTAACATTAACAAAGGAGATCATCACGATAATCACTACTCCAAGTACAATTGTGTATGCACACCTGAGCTATGTGCTGCTAGGGAACAAATAAGCTGTCTGATTGTCATACAAAGACCCTTCTCAAACATCTCTAAGTCCACCAATAACCCACTGAGTTAAGTATGTAACAGAACAACACACACATAGAGTCAGTTGAAGTACTGATTTATGAGATCTGCCCATCTATCTCCACCTTCATCCTCATCACTGTCATACTCACTTGGCACTTCTGCATTCTCACCCGCTGGAACTACTGGCTCCCCCTCATCTGGTATATATGGGATCTGACGTCTCAGGATGAGATTGTGGAGTATGCAGCAGGCAACAATGATATGACACACTTTAGAGGGTGAGTAGAGGAGGGCTCCACCAGATTTATCAATGCAACAAAATCTAGTCTTTATGAGCTCAAAAGTCCCCTCTACGACACACCTTTTCCTTCTGTGGGCCTCATTGAAGCGAACTTCCCCTTGTGTTGTTGGGTACCTCACTGGTGTCAACAACCAGGGACGATTTGGGTAGCCAGAATCCCTTGTAAGGAATCGTTACAATTTTGTAAACATAAATCTTTCACTTACATTTGGCAGTAGACACAAGAAACTGACACACATCACATATAACACTCACCAACCAGCCAGGCCCACTGTGTGTACTGTTGTGTCACCAGCAGTGGGATATTGCTGTTCCACATGATGAAGGCATCATGAACGGAACCAGGGTACTTTGCATATACTTGGGAAATGTAGAGGTTCCCAAAACGGACTGCTCGCACATTTATGGTGTGGAAGTTCTTCCTGTTCCAATCCACCTGTTCATTGCCATTTGGGGGAACCAATACTACATGACTACTATCAACTGCTCCCACCACATGTGGGATGTGTGCCAAAGCATAATAATCTGCCTTCACATGTTCCAAATCCTCACATTGTGGAAATCTGGGGTAGATGTCAAGATGTTTTAACAATACCGTGAGTAAATCCTTCGAGACCGGACTGAACATAGACTGGGACATGTCTGTAGTTAGGGCCATGGTATTCTGAAAGAAGCCTGTGGCTAGGAAATACAGTACTGACATGACTTGTACCATGGGTGGTATGCTATTTGGATGACAAATGGTAGGCATCAGATCTGGCTCCAACCGACAACAGAGATCCATGATTGTCTGCCTATCCAGGCAGTAGGTCTGGATGACATGTTGATACTCCATGGTCTGTAGGTCTATTAGTGAATGGTACACTGGAGTTTGTCTGACCCTTCTCATTCCAGGGTAACTAGATGAAGTAATACAAGAAGGTATGTTGATCACTCATTGTGACAATTGTAAGTGTGAACATATGTCACACGTGATGCGTTGACATTCCATATGTAATAGTTAAACTTGGCACACAGGAAAAACCTAGGTAAATAAAGGCCTATTGCTGCAATGTCATCCCCTTACCTTGATTAAGACTAGTAAATGGATACGCATGTCACAGAAAATGTCAGTGGTAATAACGTACATATCATGTTACACATATGATAGACACTAATACCATCTATCCAATTACCATAAGGGTGCAGACTATGCCACTAATGATACATAACTCACATATCATGAATCTTACAACATTTATATCAATTGAGATTTTAAATACATGGTTTCTCAAAGCCAGCACTGAAAACTATGGCGTTGATAAGCTTCTCACCTCGTGACACATCTTTATTAGATCTTTTCCAAACATCTGAGGACCTTAAAATGGCAGCTGCCTGACCTACTATACTGTACATTAAGAAATGATCTACGTCTGCCAGTGTAAGTCGTCATGGTGGGAGGCAGATACTACCGCAGTGGATATTGTCATAGGAACACATTGCTGCCTTTGGTGGTCTTGGGACAATGGCGATGTCCGCCAGCGGTGACGGTGTCTTACCTGGTGGACATGACCGCCATTTCATACTTCATCTCTCACTTGACTCTTAATACTGCTGCCAGCAAGACCTCCATGACTTGAGCTGCTGTGTACTGCTTCTGGGAGCAATCATGCCACTACCTACAGGTGAAAGGGCCAAGGCCTTCTCACCCGAGGAACTTGAGAAGCTGGTGGCGGAGGTCCTATCCCTTTCTGGACAGCTCTATGGTGCACTAGATGAGCAGGTAAGTGCACCATGTGCACAAACATTTCCTCAGCTCAACTATCCTTTGTGAAACAAAGCAAAGGCTGATGGGCAAGGTTTCTGAATGTGTGCTTAATATCTGTAGGGTGCCAAAGCTATGATAGAATGGGATGAGTACCTGGTCATGTACTTACGTTTGGTGATAGATTGTGAGTCCTGAGACATTGTGGAGAGTGTTTGAGGTATGTTTCCTGACCCACCTTGTGATTGTTGCACAAGGTTAGTGGAGTTGGCATACCAGACTCCACCTGAAATAGCATATTTGGAAATGCATTCACTGTCTGGTCATATGTGATGACATGACAGCTGGTGCTGTAGATGCATGTTGTCTGCCTATTTCCTTCTCATAGCTGGCCTGACTCGTATGCCCACCTATCTGTGAAGGTGATGTTAATGACAGTCTGTGTTTGGTTTGTTGTACCAACTAGTTATAACCATGCCTGTTGTATTATGGTACATGTGACCATGACAGACTTTTTTTTATCTATGTCATCCATGCAGGTCAAAGGCCATCAGAAAAAGGGGTTTTGACGTGTCATTGCCAAGAAAGTGCGGACCCAGTCGGTCCACAGCTGGCAAAGTGGACCTGAGATACTTAGCCCAGAAGACTGCAGAGGCCCAGCTGGGGATGTCCTTCCAACAAAGACAGGGTGCCCGTCAGACCCTGACCCCCCCCCATGGCCCGCATTTTGGTGGTGGCCTACCCTGAGCTGGATGGGCGTTTGAAGGCAGGATCAGCCACAAGGGGGGAAGTACAGACCTAACTACCAGGTGACTGAGTGACGGAACTGTTTGATGGCTCTGACAATGTGTAAAGTGTCACAGATTTACTGTGTACACATTAACGTACTATAGCCATCAATGGCACACAGGTGTGCACATATAAATGTATTTAGGTGCATGTTACTCAACTATGTTGTTTCCTTAGTACAATTGCATATAATGGGGCACATATGATGGTGTCATATATGTACCAGTATACTGCATTTTCACCATTTACAGATACCCACCAACAGGTAAATTCTCCCAATTTAATGCTGCTAAGGTGTGTAGGTCATTGAACTCTGTCCTCTGCAATGTCTCAATATTCCTGTTTATGTGCAACATAGAGTCAGACATATACTGTTCATCACTAGTTTTCTAATGCTTATGATACGTGACAGCAGCTTGTGAGGATGTGATGTCCATATGACATGTCACGTGACCAACATGGTTAACATCTTCACACCTTTTACAAGGTCATCCCCCTTGATAAGTGGGGGATGTACATAGGCATTTGTGAAGCCTCAACAGAGTAGACAGCATGCATGTTGGTTCTCAATTGATATGTCCCAACATTTCTATGGGCAAACATATTTTGATATCAGAAGCTCGGAATGTTACTACCTTACTAATGTTCTGTGAGTGGAAAGTGGCCAAACAGCATTGTCCTTGGGCACACTGTTGTAGGCATTACACATATGCAATGTTAGCCTATTCACAGCTACATTCTTGGCAGATATGCATAAACATCATGTATCATTTGAAAGGTTCATGGAAGATTCAACATGGCAAATAGTTATATATATACTTGCAGTCCTTGCTGTTTGGGAGCCTAATGTTGGCATTGATACCTATGTGGTGCTGGTGTGGTTGTTCAGATACACATGTGTGTGAGTGATGCAAGTGTATCTGGGCTTGCATCATGGTAGGTGTACCTGTAATGTTAGCAACACATGTGCTTTGGCTCACAGAATCCTCCACAGACAGATGTAAGATTAAACATGTCTGATATGTGTGTAGTGATGTACCCACTCAGTCAGTGGCCCAATCACGGACTAATTGCATGATTAGGTAGGTCTGGTTGACATCTTGTAGCACAGTTTAGTTGTCCAGATTTCTGGTACACTCTTAGACATCTTGTGGTTTTGTATGGGACATTGGTCAGACCTAAATTGTCCCTCACTTGACTGATGATGTTAGTTGTCTGGAGACAAATGACCTAGATGACTTGGTCCACATTGTTTTTCAATTCTTGATGCATCATTATTGGTGCATGTCAGTATGACATGTGTTCTGATTACTTTACCTTAACTTGCAATGTATGGCAATTGGAGCTCATACAGGTTTGCATATGTCCATTGTGTATGGTTATAAGTATGTGAAATGAAGTAGGTTTGGCTTCTTTATGTCAGGCTTGCTTGCCTTTACTTTACAACAGGTTTCACAGCCTGGTACAGGACATCAGGTGAACATATTTGTATGTGTTGAGTATGTGTGTTTGATCAGTGTAAAGCAATTTCTCTTGATGTTGGCACTTTACTGGCACTACCTTGGGGTATTGGTGACCAGGATGTAATGTGACTTACATGTACTGTATAATTGAAGTGTTATCTTGTGAATGTGATGACAATACCTGACTTTCTGTTTTTCAGCATCGGCACTGGCAGCCAAAGGAGATGGGGCACTGCCGAGTGGGGAAGCTTCTGGCCACGGGACCTCCAGTCACAACAACACAGACAGCGAGGCACCCAGTGGTCTGGAGAGAGAGGGGAGTGCCACGGGGGAGACGGAATCCAGTACATCTTCTTTGGAATCATCCTCCAGTGGCCAATCCCTAGTGGTGGCGACCCATCGGGGACCACCCCAATACCATCTCAGTCCACCACCCCCCATCCTATCACCGCCCTCCCTGTAGCACCCCATCCAGTTAACCGTGCCCACCAATCCAAGAGGGTGGGTGTCTCCTTTGCCACAGGCACCTCTGCCCCAGCTCCTGTTAATCCTGCTCCCCTCAGTGAGGAGGCTATTGGCCTGAGGTTGATCTCTATGTGTCAGTCGACCATCATGAATGCCATCCAGGGATGGCACTTCAAATCCAACAGAGCAATGTTTTACTGGAGGGCATTCACGGTGCACTGGCTGACCTACAGAGATCATTTCAGGCTCTGGCCTCCACACTGACGGCAGCCAGTCTTGTCTACTGTCCCCCCTCCGCCTTCCTCTTACCAGTCCAAATCCCCCCTTCCCTGACCCATCCAAAACACACAAACAGACAAGCATGCATCCACCTCAACAGCCAAGGGTAGCGCAGACAAACATAAGCATCACAAGACACACCGCCGGCGTGCACATAGACAAAATCCACCTGCAGACACAACAACAGCCATGATCTACCCTGACACTCCCACCAACCCCAGGATCACAGATACAACACCTGGTACACCTGCAGACACCAACATTCAGTGATCCAGCCACAACACCTATCCTACTTGCAGACATCACCTCATCAGACATACACCCCATTCACCACACCTGCAGATACCACAACCACTGAAACGCCTCCATGCAGCACATCCACCATACCTGCAGTCACTACTTTGACAGATAGCCATCCACTCACTACAACATCCTCCAGCACCCTCACATTCGTCATCCGAAGAAACATAAACGTCCACACTCACCCTCCCAACAGGCCCACACCACCCACAACGACACTTCCCACAAACTTGCACCCAAAACATCCACATTGACACATCAAACAACCACTCCCTCACTCTCCACACCCAAGCTCCCTTCAGATGACCGTTCCCGTGAATCCTAAAAAACTTTCCTTGCAGAGTTTGACCTTTTCCTTACTCCTCCTTCCCTGTTACACCCCTAAAGTGTCTCTTTCCCTCCCCAAGTCCATCCCTTCCACCTCCAAGGCATCCCCTGCACCCCTACTGGCAGGCTCCTCTCCCTGCCAAGAGGAAGTCCACCCCTCCAAAACATATGTGCCCCCTCCCAAGCCCAAACCTAAACACCCTCCCAAGCCCAAGCCCAAATCCCCCCTCCCAAGCCTAAGCCCAATCCCCCTCCCCCACCACCCCAAAGGATCCCTGAGGTGCCTGCCTGCCCCTTGACGCCCCTACCTGTGAAGGTTAGATGGCAGTCAGGAGTGAAGTAAGGGCACCATTCAGTGACTTTGGTGATGTTTTCTAAAAGCCTATGGCCTTGGACATAATTGTTTTGCCAATTTGATCCACATAAAGGTTAAACCAGTTGTTGGTTTTAACGTTACATCTTTGTCCTGAATTTCCTTTCCTATGGTATAGTTGTACATGGCTGACATTTGTTGTTGACAGTATTTGTGTATGTGCTGCTTGATGCTTCCAGTATTGTCTGAGCAGTCTGTGAGGTTGTGTGCAGTGCTCCCCCCCCAGGGATTGTGTGTGTTTTGTGTGATGGGTATGTGTGACTAGCTGATTTGTTGTTGTCATGTTGGTGTGTTGTGTTAGTGTTGACATGTGTTTGTTGTAGTTCTGTGTGGCATTGTGTGTTTGGCATGTTTGAGTCAGCATTTATTGTGCATGGCATAAAAGGTTTGGTGTACTGTGTGTGTGTGTGATGGGTATGACGATTGCTAGGTTGTATGATGGTGTAATTGTACATGTTTCATCACAGATGGTTGTATATTGTGTTGTATGTGTGTGGAGTCCCTAGCCAATGTTGGTTTTGAGTGTTTGACATGTGTTCATATTTGTGCAGTTGTGGTGTTGTTACAAGTTTGTTTGTTGTATGTGGATTGATGGGGTTGGCCCTGTGCTGTGTTGCCGTACATTAGTGTGTGTTCTTGACACGTGGCGTGTGTGTTGTGTAGTAGTTGCAGTGTGCATGCTGTGTATGTGTGGGTGTGTTTGTTGCTGTATTTGTGTGTGTGTCACTGTACTGTTATGTGTGTGTATAGCCCTCGCATCCCCCATGGTATATTATGTAACAATCGAAATTCATACATTTCACAAACGTAACAGGTGAGACCGCCAACATGGCGGTCCTCAGACAGCCAAACTCGTAATGAGACCCTGAGCTTCTTGTCATGATTAGATGACTTTGTTTTCAATCTCAGTTCCTTGCTGTTTATTGTTTCACAGTCCTCCCTATTCTGTGTTGTTTCAGCCCTTGAGCATAGCTTGCTTACCTTTGTTTTTGATAAACATCTTTCCACTGGTTAAATATAAAATATAATTGATTTAGTGCCCAACACCTTCCCCAAAATGATTTAGATTGGAGTTGGGATAGCACATGTGACCCCTTCACTGTCCAACACTTTCTCAAAATGGTTTAAATTGGACTAGGAATAGTAGATGTGACTGCTTTAGTGTCCAATCCTTCCCCAAATAAATTTGGAATGGAGTTGGAGTTGTCAATCTTACCCCTTTAGTGCCCACCAATTACCCAAAATGGTTTAGATTGGAATCGGAATAGTAAATGTGACCACTTTAGTGTCCAACATCTTCCGCAAAATGTTTTACATTGGAGTGGAAATAGTAAATGTGACTAACTTTTATTGTCCAATACCTTCCCCAAAGTGATTAGATTGGAGCTGGAGTAGTCAATGTGACCCCTTCAGCACTTTCCCCAAAATTGATTAGATTGGAATGGACATAGTAAATGTGACCAATGTAATCTCTGACAGCCTTCCCAAAACAGTTTAGCTTGGAGTTGTAATGGTAAATGTGACCAATTTAGTGCCAAACACCTTCCCCAAATTAGATTAGATTGGAATGGAAATAGTGAATGTGACCAATTTATTCTTCAACTCCTTCCTCAAAATGGTTTAGATTGGAGTAGTATTAGTTAATGTGAACACTTTATTGTCCTACTTCATCCCCAAAATGGTTTAGGTTGGAGTGGGAATCGTAAATGTGACCCCTTTAGGTTTAACCCCTTACCAAAAGTATTTTGCGTTGAAGTGGGGACAGTTAATGTGACCCCTTTAGTGTCCAACGCCATCCCCAAATTGCTAAAGGTTTCAATGCGAATAATAAGTGTACTCCCTTTAGTGTCCAACACCTTCCCCAAATTGATTTAGATTGGAGTGGGTATAGTAAATGTGATTCCTTTAGTATTCAACTCTTTCCCTAAAATGGTTTAGATTGCAGCAGGAATAGTAAATGTGAGTTTTAGTGCCCAAAACCGTTATCCTACTATGTTACATTGCAATGTGAATATAAGATGTTTTTATTATTCAACATTTTCCACTAAAACATTAATATTTTCATTTTCCTACAGTTAATGACACACTTTGTGGTTTTTATACTGTTATTTATTCAGTTTTCATATTTAATTTAATGTATATGTTTACATTTATTTAAATATGTGTATACTTTTTAAAATACAAATTGGAAAAGGTTTCTTTAATAGTATGGGACAACATTTATTACACTTTTTCACAAATAGCACATAATTTATTTCTTAAACATTGTTAACATACTTATATTTGTAAAGTTTAAAAAAATACATACTGATTTTTCACATGCATACTTTAATTTTTACAGGTGTATATACTTCTTTTAGTATGTTATAAATAGTACTATATTATAATATTTATTTTTTATAGTACTAATTATATTATATTTTACATTTATATTTTGTCAATACATGTTCATAAAATATTGGATATATACAACATTGTTACATATTTTGTAGACAAGTTTAATTTTTTTAAAGGGATATAGGGGGTCATTCCGACCCCGGCGGTCAAGGACTGCCGGGGCCGGGGTCGGCGGGAGCACCGCCAACAGGCTGGCGGTGCCCCGCAGGGCATTCTGACTGCGGCGGTTTGGCCGCGGTCAGAACAGGAAAACCGGCGGTCTCCCGCCGGTTTTCCGCTGCCCTCAGGAATCCTCCATGGTGGCGCAGCTTGCTGCGCCGCCATGGGGATTCCGACACCCCCTACCGCCATCCTGTTCCTGGCGGTTCGCCCGCCAGGAACAGGATGGCGGTATGGGGTGTCGTGGGGCCCCTGGGGGCCCCTGCAGTGCCCATGCCAATGGCATGGGCACTGCAGGGGCCCCCGTAAGAGGGCCCCACAAAGAATTTCAGTGTCTGCTTAGCAGACACTGAAATTCGCGACGGGTGCAACTGCACCCGTCGCACCTTCCCACTCCGCCGGCTCCATTCGGAGCCGGCTTCCTCGTGGGAAGGGGTTTCCCGCTGGGCTGGCGGGCGGCCTTATGGCGGTCGCCCACCAGCCCAGCGGGAAAGCCAGAATGGCCTCCGCAGTCTTTCGACCACGGAGCGGCCATATGGCGGTTCCCGCCAGGCGGGCGGCTACCGCCGCCTGCCAGCCTCAGAATGAGGCCCATAGTTTTTTTGGTATTCATTTAGCAGACATTTCATTTTCCACTAAGTTTGTTTTGTAGTCCATTGCTGTCATTTTCAGTCAGATTTCCTGGGAGCGAGTTGTGGTTACCTGCTGCTAGTGGACAGATAAGGTAAGAGTTTTTTATGTTTTTCTTTAGAGTTTTGGGGCTAGACGGGATGTGGGTAGATGTAGTTAGAATGATTTATTGACATAGTTTTATTTTTTTTATCTTATTTTGTAGTAGTTTCTATTAATTTGTGCAGTAGTGTTGTGAGTTAGGCCTGATTATAGTTTTATAGTAGTCTTGTGTTCTCTTAGATATCGTACCATTATTTTTCATGTTTTCTGTAGTTCTAATGCAATGTTTATTCTTTTAATGGAAATAACTTTGGCTTAAATTAAATCAATATTATTTTTTTATTTTCTTTTCAATTTTGGGGTTTCCTGAAGTGGTATTATTTTATGTTTTTTTTATGACTTTAGATTACTTCAATGGATTTACTTTGGATTTATTCATTTTTCCATATATTGGGGTTCTTTGGAGCTTATTTTTTCTGTTTTATAGAATGGAATTTGTGAACATGGATGAAGATCTACAGTTTCAGAACTGTAGGTATGGGTAACTTATTTATTATTGGTTGGGAAATGTTATATTTTACTAGGCATGTGTATGTAGTCTAATTGCAACCTATTCATTTTATTTTCTATGTGTGTAATGTAATTGGTGTCATGATGTGTTTACTAATAATGTTGTGGTTTTGGCTGTTGAGGTGTAGATTGTTAATTAAGTATTAAACATAGTATTTTTATTTATCAGTTTTCTTTTCCATGTTATTAGTAAAATATAATGTTCAATATTTATTTAAAAACCTTTTACTATGATGGTCTTTTCTCTTCTTAACGTTTGTTGGTTACTGTGAAATTGATTCTAATCAGGCTCCTCCTTTGATGTTAATAAAGATCCTAACTTTACATTTTAGAATGCCTTATATTTTACTGGTTTGTTTATTAATTATAGATTTTATTTAGCTCACTGATTGCTCTATCGTTAAATGTTGGTAGTTTTGTTCTTTTTTTGAGAATTTCCATAAATTTATAAACTACAGGTTGAGCTCTTCCTAGTGTGGTTTGGAAGACAGTGTGCCATCCTTCTACTGCATTATTGGTTTTGGCTTGTTGAACCATGCTGAACGGACGACTTTCCGCTGCTCGGGAGAATCCTCCATGGCGGCGGAGCGCGCTCCGCCGCCATGGGGATTCTGACACCCCCTACCGCCATCCTGTTCCTGGCGGGTCTCCCGCCAGGAACAGGATGGCGGTAGGGGGTGCCGCGGGGACCCTGGGGGCCCCTGCAGTGCCCATGCCAATGGCATGGGCACTGCAGGGGCCCCGTAAGAGGGCCCCACTGTGTATTTCAGTGTCTGCAATGCACCCGTCGCACATACCCACTCCGCCAGCTCCATTCGGAGCCGGCTTCCTCGTGGGGAGGGGTTTCCCACTGGGCTGGCGGGCGGCCTTCTGGCGGTCGCCCACCAGCCCAGCGGGAAAGCCTGAATGGCCTCCGCGGTCTTTCGACCGCGGAGCGGCCATATGGCGGTTCCCGCGAGGCGGCCGGCTACCGCCGCCCGCCTCACTCGGAATCAGGCCCAAAATGTCTTGAAAATAGTCGATTAGGGAATTTACATTGTGTTTGTTTGCTTGGTAAAATGGACTTTCTATATGCATATTGTAGTGGGTAACTGTTTTCTTCTACATTGACATATGCTAGTGCAGTTCATTTCAAAGGCAAGTTGGATGTTTTTTGCATATTGTACACATGGTGGTTTTTTTGAAATGCCTCCAAATGCTTTGGTTAAAATTGTAATGACAGCCTTGTATTACTGTGTGTGGGTATAACTTAAATATTGTTCGTATTATTGCATGGTCAAATAATAATAGGATTTTATGTGGGGTGTAGTTGTGTGTTTTTATTTTTATGTGATTTAGGGCCAGATGTAGGAAAAAAGCAAATTGCGACTTGCAATTTGCGAGTCCGTGCGACTCGCAAATTGCAAGTCGCAATTTGCTATGCAGAAAGGTGTCTCAGACACCTTCTGCAACTCGCAATGGGGTCGCAAAGACCCACCTCATAAATATTTATGAGGTGGGTCGCAGTTTGCGACCCCATTGCGAGTATGGGCACTCACGGGGATGGTGGCCTGCTGGAGACAGCAGACCACCATGTCCGTGACTGCTTTTTAATAAAGCAGTTTTTTTTTTTTCTATCTGCAGCCCGTTTTCCTTAAAGGAAAACGAGCTGCACTTAGAAAAAAACCCGAAACCTTTTGTTTCGGTATTTTTCAGAGCAAGCAATGGTCCATAGGACCACTACCTGCTCTGAAAAATAGTTTTTGTGATCATTCACAAAGGGGAAGGGGTCCCATGGGGACCCCTTCCCGTTTGCGAATGGGTTACCATCCACTTCAAGTGGATGGTAACAGCGATTTCATTTGCGACCGCTTTCGTGGGCGCAAATGAAATTGCATAGCATTGCGAGTCGCAAAAAGGAAGGGAACACCCCTTCCTATTTGCGAGTCGGAAATGCATTTTGCGAGTCGGATCCGACTCGCAAAATGCATTTCTGCATAGCAGAGAGGCTTTTGCGCCTCGCAAACGGCGTTTTTCGCCGTTTGCGAGGCGCAAACCCTTTGCTACATCTGGCCCTTAGTTATTTGCGGTAATTACTACTTTAATAGATTGCAATTCACCCATGAGGGGTATGTTAGTGTTTTGATATTCACCACGCATTTTGTATATCTATGTGAATGTTCTATGGCACATTTTGAATGTTCCATCCATTATCTATGTTTTATGTTGGCTTATTCTTAAGTAATTATTTGCAGAAGCAAAATTAGTTATTTGTTCCTTTATTATTAAGGTTGTTGTGTACGAGGAAGCATTCATTATTATGTGTAATGGTTAAGTGTTTAAGAATTGTATTGTCTTGATATCTTCTAGGACCAGCAGGAGTTGTACTGGTGGCTCTCTAAGCACAAGCTATTAGGCATTTTAAAGTGGTTATAGTTGGTAGCTGACCAGTTATTTGTTCAGATTCTTTAGGGGGTATAAATTTCAGTATTTGAGCAGTGGGCTCTTGTGAATTAGTGCTTGACTCTTTTAAAGCTTGTAGTACATGCCTTACTTCAATTCTGGTGACATTTGGGAGGGTGGTCACATTCTCTCACATTAATTACAACATTATTTCTCATAGTAGCCCTCCCATAACAAGGTTTAGAGTTGTTTGTTGTACATTTCTAATTTACATTCTCGGTAGATATCATGCTCTTTCTGCCATTCTGTATTAAAGAATGTAAATTTTAAAGTAAAATAGTTTGTTATAAATCTAACATCACTTTGCTAATGTACACAAAGCACTGTGCCAATTTTATAATTACATATGTTTTTGATTATAATTGTAGTTTCTTTCCAGTTTTCAGTTGAAGCTATTGAAATGTGATGCTGGAAGTTTGTTGTCCATTGGAGGAAAAAAGTTTCTTCGAGTCACATTTTAAACATTTACTTTTGGCACATTTGTCAGTGTTGTGGGCTTTTAATTTTATTTTTATATTTAAGATTTACTTGATGTTCAGAAATAATCTAATTTTACTTACTTACAATGTGCCTATGTCCAGGTGTTCGAGTGCTGAATTTAACCCCTTCTCTGCCAGCCCTTTCCCACCTCCTGTGCCAGGCTTTTTTGCCTATTTGGAATAGTTCTCGCTTAGGCCCTCAAGCTACCCACGCCAAATTTGCGTCCTTTTTTTCCAACATCCTAGGGATTCTAGAGGTACCCAGACTTTGTGGGTTCCCCTGAAGGAGGCCAAGAAATTAGCCAAAATACAGTGAAAATGTTGTTTTTCTTAAAAAAAATTGAAAAAAGGGCTGCAGAAGAAGGCTTGTGTTTTTTTCCCTGAAAATGGCATCAACAAAGGGTTTGCGGTGCTAAAATTACCAGCTTCCCAGTTTTCAGGAACAGGCAGACTTGAATCAGAAAACCCAACTTTTCAACACAATGTTGGCATTTTACTGGGACATATCCCATTTTTATGATTTTTTGTGCTTTCAGCCTCCTTCAGTCAGTGACAGAAATGGGTGTGACACCAATGCTGGGTCCCAGAAACCTAAACATTTCTGAAAAGTAGACAAAATTCTGAATTCAGCAATGGGTCATTTGTGTAGATCCCACAAGGGTTTCCTGCAGAAAATAACAACGGAAATAGAAAAATATTGAAATTGAGTTGAAAAAAACAGCAATTTTTCTCTACGTTTTACTCAGTAACTTTTTCCTGCAATGTCAGATTTTTTAAAGCAATATACTGTTACGTCCGCTGGACTCTTCTGGTTGCGGGGATATATAGGGCTTGTAGGTTCATCAAGAACCCTAAGTGCCCAGAGCCAATAAATGAGCTGCACCTTGCAGTGGGTTTTCGTTCTATACCGGGTATATAGCAATTCATTTGCTGAAATATAAAGAGTCAAAAATAGGTATCAAGAAAACCTTTGTATGTCCAAAATGGGCACAAGATAAGGTGTTAAGGAGCAGTGGTTATTTGCACATCTCTGAATTCTGGGGTGCCCATACTAGCATGTGAATTACAGGGCATTTCTCAAGTAGACGTCTTTTTTACACACTGTCTTATATTTGGAAGGAAAAAATGTAGAGAGAGACAAGGGGCAATAACACTTGTTTTGCTATTCTATGTTCCCCCAAGTCTCCCGATAAAAATGGTACCTCACTTGTGTGGGTAGGCCTAGTGCCCGCAACAGAAAATGCCCCAAAACACAACATGGACACATCACATTTTTCCACAGAAAACAGAGGTGTTTTTTGCAAAATGCCTACCTGTGGACTTTGGCCTCTAGCTCAGCCGGCTCCTAGGGAAACCTACCAGACCTGTGCATTTTTGAAAACTAGAGACCTAGGGGCATCCAGGACGGGGTGACTTGTGGGGCTCTCACCAGGTTCTGTTACCCAGAATTCTTTGCAAACCTCAAAATTTGGCTAAAAAAACACTTTTTCCTCACATTTCGGTGACAGAGAGTTCTGGTATCTGAGACGAGCCACAAATTTCCTTCCACCCAGCGTTCCCCCAAGTCTCCCGATAAAAATGGTACCTCACTTGTGTGGGTAGGCATAGTGCCCGCGACAGGAAATGCTCCAAAACACAACGTGGACACATCACATTTTTCTACAGAAAACAAAGGTGTTTTTTGCAAAGTGCCTACCTGTGGACTTTGGCCTCTAGCTCAGCCGGCACCTAGGGAAACCTACCAAACCTGTGCATTTTTTAAACCTAGGGGAATCCAAGACGGGGTGACTTGTGGGGCTCTCACCAGATTCTGTTACCCAGAATCCTTTGCAAACCTCAAAATTTGGCTAAAGAAACACTTTTTCCTCACATTTCGGTTACAGAGAGTTCTGGAATCTGAGAGGAGCCACAAATTTCCTTCCACCCAGCGTTCCCCCAAGTCTCCCGATAAAAATGGTACCTCACTTGTGTGGGTAGGCATAGTGCCTGCTACAGGAAATGCTCCAAAACACAACGTGGGCACATCACATTTTTCTACAGAACACAGAGGTGTTTTTTGCAAAGTGCCTACCTGTGGATTTTGGCCTCTAGCTCAGCCAACACCTAGGGAAACCTATCAAACTTGTGCATTTTTTAAAATTAGAGACCTAGGGGAATCCAAGACGGGGTGACTTGTGGGGCTCTCACCAGGTTCTGTAACCCAGAATCCTTTGCAAACCTCAAAATGTGGCTTATAAACATTTTTTCCTCATATTTCGGTGACAGAGAGTTCTGGAATCTGAGCGGAGCCACACATTTCCTTCCCCCCAGCGTTTCCCCAAGTCTTCCGATAAAAATGGTACCTCACTTGTGTGGGTAGGCATAGTGCCCGCGACAGGAAATGCTCCAAAACACAACGTGTACACATCACATTTTTCTACAGAACACAGAGGTGTTTTTTGCAAAGTGCCTACCTGTGGATTTTGGCCTCTAGCTCAGCTGGCACCTAGGGAAACCTACCAAACCTGCACATTTTTTAAAACTAGAGACCTTGGGGAATCCAAGACGGGGTGACTTGTCGGGCTCTCACCAGGTTCTGTTACTCAGAATCCTTTGCAAACCTGAAAATGTGACTAAAAATAAATTTTATTAAACATTTTTAACATTTAAGCTTAATTTTTGTGATATTATTTTAGTCGATATTGTGTTTTTCAGTTATTTTAAGACAACAATATGTATGTAAGTGATATTTGTGTTTTCAATATTGGTAAAAGTATATTTTTTTGACCTTGATATTTTGGTCTTTGGTGTTTGTGTTTTTGTTCAGTATGTATGAGATGGTGATATTTTTGCATCCAATATTTTTGTGAGTCAGTCCACAATGTTATGTCATTGGTCCTTGTTGTCCCTTATTGTTCAGAGCTGTGTCCCATGCTTTCCCTTTTCATGGTGATAACCGTAATTGGCTTGCCAATGCTGAATGCCTTTAAAATCTGCCGGCACTGACAAAGACAATAGTGATGCATGGACATGTTACTGGTGTGGAAAGATTTTAAAGTATAGAAAACATTGCTTTCTATACTTTTCGGAAGGTTGCCATTTTGTGTGATGCAACAAATGTTGCGCAGTCATGTTGTGTCATACATTGTAGCCGGCATCTAGGAAATACAGAAAACATTGCTTTCCATGATTTCAATGTGGGTGCTGCGTTGCATAATGCAATATGACGCAAAGGGTGTTGAGTCACCCAACACAACTGCCATCCTGAAAGTATAAACAACATTGGCCCAAATTTAAGAAATGTGGCACTGCATTATTTGCTGCTGCACTTTTCTTGCACCGCTTAGCACCTCCCTAACGGCACCATGTGTGTGCCGTATTAAACATACAGTGCACCATAGCGCAGGTTAGGGACAAAATTTCTGATGCTATGATTGCACTTTGCAGGATTAGCAGCAAAAATGTTGGCGCTAATCCTGCAAAGTACATGGAGGCCCATTATAAATAATGATGTGCCTCCTTTTAACGCCTGTTCTGTGCAGGTGTTAAAAAATGCCATAAAAAATGGCACGGCTGAATCTGATAGATTCCACTGCACAATGTTTGCAGTCCCCTTAATGGGGGAATGCCTCCTTGCATAATGTGGCACAAAGGTTTACAAAGTGGAACAATGCATGCATTGCACTACTTTGTAAATATGGATCAGCGTTTTTACCACACTATTGCCATGTTAGCATCAAACGTAATGATGCTAATGCAGTGGTAATTGGCGCCAGGACCTCTTAAATTTGAGACATTGTTTTCTACATTTTCGAAATGGACACCAAGTTGCATGACTCGATGTGACAGTGCAATGTAAGTTGCATGATGCAATGTGGCATCCACCTTGAAAGTTTAGAAAAAAATGCTTTCCCAAACATTTGCATTATTTTCACACTTCTAACATGGGCCTTCACTCTTACTGACTTAGCCAGTGTTAGTGGATTTGGGAAGCCTGCAACATGGATAATTCTAACAGTGTTGTCCAAACAGGACTGGCAAAACTAGATTAATTAGCTTTGCCAATAATGGTTTTTCTATTGCACTTTATAGCTCACTCTGCAATCTAAAAGTGCTGTGGATCGCAAGTGCTACTATTAACACAACTGATTGCCACTCACTTTGCCACCAGTCATTGAAGAATGGAATGTGGAGCTAGCTTTGCCAGTACTTAAACTTTTACAAATGCATACCCATTTTTCCAGCATTGTCTCTAACTCTCTGTCTTTCTTGTGAGGTATCATGTGATTGAAAACAGTCAGGTTTAAAGAATCAATTGAAATTCGAGATGTTTTTCAATTATTCTTGTTTTCACAGGAAGGGGGAACCATAAGGGCTACAGCTGCAACCCCTGATCACCCCATCTATATTAATAAGAGATGTTACTTAATAAAATAGCACCAAATATTACGACTATAGAAGAATGATAGGCTCAATTGCCCTTGCCAGGATTTTAATTTATCTGAAGATTATGACAGATGTTAGTGTCAAGCATGTAACTCACTGAGGGGCTCATTAAGAGTTTAGCAGTCCTGTGACTACCATGTTGATGGTCTGACTACTACAGGCTGGTGGAGAAGAACGCCAAATTTTGAGTTTGGCAGTGGTGCACACAGAAGACCTCCAAAGCACCGCCTGCACAACCAGGCAGGACAGACCGTCGCGGTCAAATGGAGGCACAAACAGTCCGGCGGAAACCATGTTTCTACCAGCCTATTAGGAGGTTGCACACCACCAATGTGACCACAGTGGTTCAACCACCACGGAGGACCAGGCAGAAATAAACAGTATGTATGAAGACACTCACCAATAGGAAGCCATGCACGTCTAGAGCACCAATGGAACCACAACTAGACGTCATCCCACTGCTCTGTCGAGAGACAACATAGATAACACCAACGAGGATGACAACAACTGTAAGTACACACTCACCTGTTACATATGTTAAATATACACATTTGTACAGTTACATTACATGCCATAGGGAGGGGGTGCGAAGGGGTGCACTCACACATAACAGTATAGTGACACACGCACTCTTATACTGCATCAAGGACACCCACACATACACATCACACACAGCAGTGCCCATTCACACCACATGTCAATACCAAACGTAACTACAACACAACAACAACACAAATACAAACACATGTTACACACTCACAACCATCACTGGTTAGGGACTTGACACACACACAACACAATTTAAAACTATGTGTGATGGAACATCACACAACGTCACCATCATACACCCTAGCAATCGACACACACATCACACACACAGTACATCAAACCTATCATGCCATGCACAATACATGCAGACTCAAACACACAAAGCGACACTGCTCAACTACAAACACATGTCACAAAAACACAACACAGTACCATCACACCATTATCTCAGCACCATACACATCCCTATCACACAGCACACGCCCAACACCTGGGGGACTACAGCACTGCACACAACTTCACATAATGCTCAAATGAGACATGAAGCACACACAACAAAATACTGGCACACAACCTATGTCAGCCAGGAACAACTCAAACCTAGGAAAGGAAATGCAGGACAAAGATGTAACCGGAAAACCAACAACTGGTTGGTTATAATATATTGTTTTTGTGTAAAGATAATAGTCCAAGGCCATTTGCCAGTCCATATGTGCATAAGGGTTTTGCACCAAAGGCACAAAATGGTGCCCAAACCTGACTCCTGGGCAGGCAGGCACCTCAGGGAGTACTGGGGGGCAGGAAAGTGGATGTTTGGGCTTAGGAGAGGTAGGTTTTGGCTTTGGTTTGGGAGGGGTGGGCCTCTTCTTGGTGGGGGGGAGCTGCATGGGTGCTGGCAGGAGGGGTAGGGGAGGCCATGGGTGTGGAAGGGATGGCCTTGGGAAGGGAAGCAGTCCTTTTGGAGGTATCAAAGAGGGAGGAAGAGTAGGGAAAAGGTCAAGCTTGGAAAATAACATTTTTTTTTACACACTGGTACGGTCATCAGAAGGGGGTTTGGGTGTGGAGGGTGATGAGTGGTTGTATGATGTTTAGGAGTGGATGTCTTGGGCGCGCGTGTGTGGGAGGTGTGCTTGTGTGTGGTGGTTGTCTGTTGGGTGGGTGGGTGAGTAAGGGCATTTATGTGTCTTGGGCTGAGGATGGGTGGAGGTGCTAGGGGATGCTGTGGTGGGTGGGTGGCTGTCTGTCAGGGTAGGGACTGCAGGCATGGTGGATGTGCTGCATGTAGTTGTGTCAGTGAATGTGGTGGCTGCAGGTGTGACAACTGGGGTGGATGTCTGAGGGACTGCTGGGGTGCTGTCTGCGGGTAAGATATGTGTGGTGGCTGGATCAGTGGGTGTTGGTGTGATGTCTGCAGGTGTGCCAGGTGTTGTGTCTGTGATGCTAGGGTGGTGGGGGTGTCAGGGCAAGTTGTGACTGTTGCTGTGTCTGCAGGTGGATGTTGCCTGTACACGTGGCAGGGGTGTGTCTTGTGGTGCTTATGTTTATCAATTCTACCCTTGGATGTTGAGGTGGATGCATGCCTGCCTGTTTGTGTGCTTTGGCTGGGTCTGGGAAAGGGGATTTGGATTGGCAAGAGAAATGTGGAAGGGGCACGGTGGACAAGGGGTGATTTGCTGCTGCCAGTGTGGAGGCTGGAGCCTGAAATGATCTCTGTAGGCCAGAGATTGCACTGTGAATGCCCTCCAGGAACACATTGCTCAGTTGGATCTGCCTTGCCAGTCCTTGGAGGGCATTCACAATGGCCGTCTGACCCACAGAGATAGACCTCAGGAGGTCAATAGCCTCCTCACTAAGGGCAGCAGTGGGAACAGGGGCTGGGGCGGACGTGCCTGTGGCAAAGGAGACGCTCACCTTCTTGGATGAGCGGGCACAGCCAACTGGGTGGAGAGCTACAGGGTGGACAGTGATTGAACTGGGGGTGGCGGGCAGAGATAGTACAGGAGTGGTTCCGGAAGGTCCGCCACCACTAGGGAGGGGCCACTTGAGGAGGACGCTGATGAAGATGTTGCGGATCCTATTTCCCTCCTGGCAGTCCCCTCACCCTCCAGGCCTTTGAGTCCCTCGATGTCTGTGGTGTCGCATCTGGAGGTCCCGTAGCCAGAAGCTTCCCCAATCAGCTGTGCCCCATCTCCTTCCCCTGAAGTGCTGATGCTGAAAATAGATGGTGAAGTAGGGACATCACATACACATGATAACACTTCCATTTCTAATCAGACAGAAATCACATTCCATCATGTCCACGACCCCCACAGAAAATTTCAGCAAAGTGGCAACATCAAGTAACAACACAATACTATGCATGTCCCTCAGTTTCTCAACTGCCACACACCAGCAAAGCAGGGTACCTGAAACATAATATACTATGAATGAAGTAGACAAATCCAACTGACCATACCATTACTAGGTGACTATTTCACTTAATACAGGTCCCCGAATCACAACAACATAGTCAACCAGTAGACAAGCAATGGATTCCCATTGTAAGGGAGCTTAACAATTACACAGACCCTATTGTTACTACACACATACATCACCCAGATGTCATGAACCAAGCAGTAACATATGTTGCCAAGTAAAGGCATGCAAGCCTGGTTCAAACAAACCATACCTACATCGTGACATAGAGTCAACGAAATCACAATGGACACATACCATCATATGACATATCAACATGTCACACATGCCAAATGTTGGTGAAGGCGGTAGTACCATGTTACGCAGAAACACCACTTGTGGTGTAGCAAGGAGTGACAATGGACTCTGGTCCAAGCAATGTATGCAAAATGTCTCCAGGAGACAAAAAATGGTGATGTAAGGACCAACTAAGCTCACACCAATGTCCCACACACAATTAGCAGTTTACTATATTGTGTATGTATCAAATAGACTACTGTGCTGTACAGGAAGGGGGGGTACAGACCTTAATAACACCAACATGAGTAAATCATTTTGTCACAGAATGAAAAGCAACACCACTAACCACATAACAGACATGGAAATCCTAGCATCTGTCCGTGGTGGAACCATGATGCAAGCCAACAGTGAGGTCACACTTAGCAACCTACACATAGGTGTTTGAGAACTACTACAATTTCATCACATATGTTTCTTGTCACAAAGGAAGTTCCCAAACACCATGGCCTCATTTGTCATAGCTACAGCAAATACACATGATAATATCTAACAGTGAGGCGTGATGATGACACAGTACTGTCTGGGCCATTGCTGTGAGTGTTCAACCATTGCCTATGTATCATATCTATACAAGTATACCATAGACAAGCTATGTGTCAAGTATCTGCTATCAGGACATCAGCATGGCAATCACATTCTTACATCTGACACCAACATATGTGTCTCTGTGAAAATGTAGCATATGCACACTGGTAAACAACATGCATATTGTCAACTCTGATTGGACATCACACATGTCATAGTACATTCCTCACTTACCAAGGGGAAGTACCTTGGAACAGGTGTGAAGATAGCTATGTATGCAATTTGACATGTCTTATGGACACCACTGCATTTCATAATGCTGTGACACATCAGAAATCATTAAACACTTGAGATGACTTTCCCCTACCTGACTTAATTTTACACATTGACATACCCTATGATAAATAGCAGAGGACAGAGAGCAAGAACCATCCCACCTGACATTATGGAGGAGTGATCTGTTGGTGTGAACACACACCTACCAGGGTAGTAAAAACGGTCCAATGGGACCCAAAAACACTATCATACGTGCTCCATTCCGTGCAACAGGACTGAGTGGTCCTCATAGTTGAGTACCATGTCTCAAAACAACATGACTGTGCACACCTGTTCTGAATACATGACTCATGTACATCAATGAGATAACGAAGATCTGTGACATATTACAATTACCACATTGTCAGAGCTAACAACCTGCCCCTCACTCAATCACATGTTCAAGGGGCATACATGTATTTGGTATGTACCTAGCCCCTTGTGGCTGCTATGCTGCCCTCAAATGGCCATTCAACTCAGGGTAGACCACCACAAAAATGCAGGCCTTTAGGATTGTCATGGTCCGATGGGCACCCCACCCTCATTGGGAGGACATCCTCATCTGGGCTCTGCGGTCTTCCGGTCCCAGCGTCTCAGGTCCTCCCACCTCTTCCTTCCGACAGTGGGTGCTCTGCTGGCTATAGACCCCTAGGGCCCGCACCTTCTTGGCGATGGCATGTCAAATTCCCTTCTTCTGACAGGCATTGACCTGCATGGATGACATAGACAAGAAAGAAAATCATGTCGACAAGTACCATACAAAAGACAGGCAGAGTTGATTACAAGTCAAGTTCAACGACTTAAACACATACATTGGGCATAGGCTAAAGTCGAGGAACCTCAGTAGTGTGGCATGATTTTTTAACCATTACAGGCTGTATATGGATACAGGGTGTGGCTACAGGCTCACACTTGCAGTGCTGAAGCCATACAATAGCAGTCCAGATGTCAATATTTCAAGAAAGTGTCAACAGAAAGCCAAATTCCTCTGTAGGCCGAGCACACAAATCAACTACCATGTCCCAAGAGATTAGATGCATCAGAATACTTCATGTATCCCATTGCCAATTAGCAAGAACTGTCATTGTGCAGAGCTTAGGACCACAGAGGGTCACCAATTGCCTTCAGTACAACAGTAGAACAATGCCAGATGTGGCCGTAGATGTATGTGCAGCTACAGCAAGGGCACAAGTATGTTGTGAAACTAGCAACCAACATGCATTGACACCTCCTGCTGTCATTTTAGCACATATGTCCACACATCAAGCACATCTGATGATGGGGTATACAAGGTGATGGCTGCCATTACCTCTCGGCTAACTATGTGCAACAGTCACAAAGTGGGTCACACTTTCCACCTGTCATTTCAATTAGGGACATGCCCAGGAACTCAATCATTCGAGCACATTGACAATACCTACAGGGCTTTAAGGACACATTCTGACATATTGCCCATAAGCCTAGGCTAGACTAATCAAAGCTTAGTCGAGCTACAGCAACATACAGCAACACATGGTACTCTTACCTGCTGCTTCTCTGGTGCATGATAGAGCTGCCCATACAGAGGTCAGACCTCCTTCACAAGCTTCTCCAGCTCTTTTGGTGATGAGGCAGGGGCCCTATCACCTGTAGGATGTGGCATGATTGCTCCCAGAGGCAGGACACAGCAGCTCAAATTGTGGAGGTCTTGCTGGCAGCAGTGTCAGGAGTCAAGTGAGAGGTTCATCAGGAGATGGTGGTCACGTCTGCCTTGTATAGGACCGTCACCGCCGCCGGACACTGCCATTGGGTGAAGACCGCCACAGGCAGCAATGTGTTCCAATGACAATCTCTGCCACGTTCACATCCGCCTAACGCTATGATAACTTCCGTCGGCGGTCATGGTTGTTTCCTATTATCCAGTATGGTAGGTCAGGCAGTCCCCATTTTACAGCCCTTAGATGGTCGAAAAAGTTAATTTTATGATGCATCACAAGTTTGAAAACATATGTTCTGCATTATATCCAGTGCTGCCATTGACCAAACATGTATGATTGTCCAAAATGAAGGGACATGTTGTCATGCTGCCTAGCTAAAATACAGGAATCTATGGTGGCACAGTCAGCACCCTCTTGGCAATGGACAAGATAGTTATTGTGTCTTTTAAATGAAATGCCTAGTCGGATGTCAGTATCACAGAGACTCGCAGAGGCATCTATTTATGTTTACATTCCCATGACATATTTGGTGCAAGGGGGTGACATATCGCTGAAATGCAATTATTTCCATTGGTATGTCCTGTGTACCATGTTTCAACTGTTTCATTTGGCATGTCACATCATTCTATGAGACATATGTATTGACACTTACTAAGTACACAATGCAATGAGTGATAGACATACCTCCTTATTTTCTCTCACATAGTTACCCTGGAATGAGAATGGCCAGACAACCTCCAGTGTACCGTCCACTAGAAGACCTGCTAACCATGAAGGATCGACATGTGATTCAGATCTACTGCCTGGATAGGCAGACAATCATGGATCTCTGTCATCAGTTGGAGCCAGATCTGATGCTTGCCGTTCGTTATCCTAATGGGATACCACCCATTGTACAAGTCATGTAAATGCTGCATTTCATGGCCACAGGCTCCTTTCAAAATACAATGTCCCTAACTGCAGGGATGTCCAAGTCTATGTTCAGTCTGGTCTTGAAGGCTGTACTGTCTGCATTGTTAAAACACCTGGACAGCTACATCCGATTTCTACAACGTGAGGATTTGTCCCATGTGAAGGCTGATTTTTATGGTTTTGCACGCATCCCACATGAAGTAGGAGCCATTGATGGTACCCATGTAGCCTTGGTTCCCCCCACATGTCAATCAACAGGTCTATCGAACAGGAAGAACTTCCACTCCATAAATGTCCAATTAGTCTGGCGGACAGCTACATTTCCCAAGTATGTGCACAGTACTCAGGTTCAGTCCATGATGCCTTCATCATGTGGAACAGTGCTATCCCACAGCTGATGACACTACTGTACCCAGAGAGGGCCTGGCTGGTTGTAACGTCACACGTGTTTGTGTTAGTATGATATGTCTGCTGCCTAATGTAATGATGCCCTTGACTAATGTTTGCACATGTTATGATTATTTACAGGGAACCCAAACCGACCCTGGTTATTGACATCAGTGAGGTACCCAACCACGCTAGGGGAAGTCCTTTTCAATGAGGCCCATGGAAGGGCACGGCGTGCCTTGGAGTAGACCTTTGGGCTCCTGAATGCAAGATTCTGTAGCATTGGTAAGTCTGGAGGAACACTCCTCTACTCACCTGCCATTGTGGCCTGCTGCATGCTCCACAACTTCGCCCCGAAATGTCAGATCCCATACATCCCAGATGATAGGGAGCCAGCAGTTCCACCAGGTGAGAAAGCAGAAATACCAAGTGAGGATGACAATGATGAGCATGAAGATTGAGACATGCAGGCAAATCTCATCAATCATTATGTCACCTGAGTATAAGTATGTGATGGTCTGTAATGTGACTGACTCAGTGGGGTAGTGTGGGGGTCGGGATTGGTTAGGAAGGGTCTTTGTGTGACCATCAGACAAGTCATTTGTTGCTTAGCAGTATACAGTTCAGGTGTTCAAGCAAATTAGAACATGGAGTTGTGACTCTCGTGATAATCTCCTTTGTTAGTCGCAGTCAAAATTCACATTATGAGGTCGGCAGCCAGACTCTCCAACCTACCGCCATCCCCGCCAGTATCAGAGATACCAATGGGCTAGTGGCGGTCCTGGTTGTAATCATCCAGGGCAGCGCTGAACTCAGTGCCTCCCTGCTGATTACAACCTTGCTCAAGAGCCATAAAAAGGCTGGCGGAGATCACTGGTTCTGGAAGGGGCATCGTGCCCTGTGTTCTCGATCCTGGGGAGTATTGGTGATGTGAGTGTCATACCCACTGGTTCTGGAGGGGGCAATGCGCCCTGTGTTCTTGATCCTGGGGAGTCTTGGCGATGAGGGTGTCATACCCACTGGTTCAGGAGGGGGCATTGTGTCCCGTGTTCTTGATCCTGGGGAGTCTTGGCGATGTGGGTGTCATATCCACTGGTTCTGGAGGGGGATCGTGCCCTGTGTTCTTGATCCTGGGGAGTGCAAGGTTACAGTCTCTCAGGTGGGTGTAATAACCACTGGATTTGCAGGGGGCAGGCCGCACAGCAAGACATGGAGGCAGGATTACATACCGTCCGTCGGTGGTGAAAGCTGCTCAGTGGTGGTGGTGATGCTGGTGGGGGGAGGCTCCTGCCCATCCACTGCAACCTCGGACGGCTGCCCACTGAAGGTGGTGGTGCTGCTGGGGGAGGGGGGCTCCAGGCCATCCCCAGCAACCTGAGACGGCTGCCCACTGGAGGTGGTGGTGCTGCTTGGGGGGAGGCTCCTGCCCATCCCCTGCAACCTTGGACCATGGTTGATGGTGGGGGCTCGGTCGCAGTTCCTGCCCCATGCCCCTTAATCTTCCTGCCTCCTGCCCCAGGCACCTTGCTCTTCCTGTTTGCTGGTGCAGGCTCCTTGCTCTTCCTGGCAGCTGGGGCAGGCTCCTTGGTCTTTCTGGCAGCTGGGGCATGCTCCTTTACTGTCTTAGCAGTTGCTGGTGCAGGCTCCTTGCTTTTCCTGGCAGCTGGGGCAGGCTCCTTGGTCTTTCTGGCAGCTGGGGCAGGCTCCTTTACCATCTTAGCAGCTGCTGGGGCAGGCTCCTTGCTCTTCCTGGCAGCTGGGTGCAGGCTCCTTTGTCTGGAGGCTGCCTGGTGTGGGCTCCTTCACCTTCAGGACATATGGCCTGGATCCTTTTCCACCATCAGTGGGTATAGTGATGACTGGGCCTGTGGACTGGGTGGCTGAGGTGCTTGGCTGGGTTCTCCCTACCCTGGCCATACGTGCAGGACGAGGGGGAGGGGTAGAGAAGAGATCAATGGTGGATAGGAACAGTTTTTTAGGGACATTGGGGCGCAAAGAGGGAGAAGAAATGGGAGTGGAGGAAGAGGAAGTGGTTGTTGGAGGTGTCTGTCTGCTGATTTTGGGTGCATGGGCTGGATGCTGTTGTGAGGTGGATGGCTGTTGGGTGTCTGAGTGCTTGCGTGTGTGTACTTTAGGAGTGGGGGACACAGACACAATGGGACAGGACACAGGGGATGTGTGCATGGCTGTTGTGGAGGTGTCTGCCAGTGAGGTGTGTGTTCTGCTTGGTGTGGTGATGATGCTGGTAGTGGATGATGCTGTAGTGCATGCATGTGTGAGTGTAGACGGAACTGGGAGAGAGGTGAAGGAGGAGGAGGCGGGAGAGACAGTTGAAATAGTGGATGTTTGTGTGTCTGCACCTGGATGGTGTTTTTGTGAGTGCCTGTGGGATGAAGTGTGCTGCTTGTGTTTGCCTGAACCACTCTTGTGTGTTGTCTTGTGTGCATGCTCGCCTGGTTGTGTGCTTGGGATGGGTTGGGGTTGAGGAGAATGGGACTAGGAGGAGGAAGTTGGAGGGGGGATGGCATTTACAAAGTTTGACTGCCCTACAAAGATGGATCTCAGGAGGTCAATAGCCTCCTCACTCAGGGCAGCAGGGCTCATAGGGCAGGGCCTGAGGTGCCTAGGGTGAAGGAGATGCCCACCCTCCTGGGTAAGCAGGCATGGGCAACTTGCTGAGGGGCTGGTGGGAGGGCGGTGCTGGTTCATGGGGTGGCGGTGTTACCTGTAGCTGGGGTGGTCACAAAGGTGTCTGCCAGCACCAGGAAGCTTCGATTGGAGGAGGTATCTGTGTCCGAACTGTCCCCTCCAGTCTCTGCCATGGTGCTCCCCTCGCCCTCCATCCTACTGTTTCCCTCAGCGTTGGTGGACTCTGCCTCCTGGGTCCTGTGGGATGCAGCTCCCTCCATCGCCGGTGCCTCTTCTCCTCCGCCAGATGATGCTAATGCACATAAGGACAGGGTGACAAAACAAAAAGGGGGCGGAAGAGACCGTTGGCGTACATAGCACCCTCATACACAGGGAACAGCCCTCCGCATTACACCATAGCACTGGCAGAGAAATAGTTAGCAGGCAAGACACAGGGAGGGGCACACACTGCCAAATTCAGCACACCTGGGACCCACCCAGCCCTGACCAATTGTGGATGACTATGAGCTAGGTAGCAAGAATCTCCCTTCTGAACCCTAGCCACCAGGGGACCTATCCTGCAATTTCAGGCCTGGCCTAGGGGCACCCACTGACACACATCCTTCACCCGGATATCACCCTACCATGCGTAGGTTGTAATGATGGGCACTGTACTCACCCCCTTGTGGCTGCTGTGATGACCTGAAGTGCCCATCCAGCTAAGGATAGGCCACCACCAGTATGCGGGCCATCAGGGAGGTCAGGGTTCGACGGGCACCCCTTCCTCATTGGGAGGCCATCCCTAGCTGGGCCTCTGCCATCTTCCGTGCCCAGAGTCTCTGATTCTCCCACCGTTTCTGACAGTGGGTGCTCCGCCTGCCATAGACCCCCAGGGTCTGCACGTCCTTGGCAATGCCATGCCATAGACCCTTCTTTTGATGGATGCTGACCTGCCGAGGCAATTCAGACAGGAAAATGGAATTAGTCAAACAGTCCTACATGTTACACTTATGATCCACCATACCCGTTCACATCACCATTTACACACACATGACCCAGCACACAACCAATACGCCACCCAGAGGACATCCACCAATCCCCCTTACACAAGGCCTTCACACACACCACTCCATGCATTCATGCCACATGCATCTTACCCACAGTGTACTCACCTACTGGTCTAGAGGCCCATACAGCAGTCCGTACTGGGGTAGGACCTATCCACCAGTCTCTCGAACTCTGAAAAGCGAAGGCTGGAGCCCTTTCCCCAGTCACACGGGCCATGGTAGGTTCCAGACACAGGTCACAGCAGCACATGCAGTGTAGGTCCTCTCCTGTTGAAGATCAGGTAGCAAGTGAGGGATCAGATAGAAAATGACGGTCACGTCCACGGCAGTGCACACCGTCACCACTGGCATAGATCACCAATGACCCCTGTACTCCATAGGGACCAATGTTAACCAATGAGGAGTTGCACGGCGGTTCACAACCACCTCCTGCTATGGCGCACATCGTCAGTGGAATTGCCTCACTTCCACCTGTCCCTCCACCCAGGACAGGCGGACGCCATTTCAGGGGAGGGAGGCAGGCACTGGACAATTGCTGCGTCACTGGTGAAATTAGGACATACTGTACAAATCACACTGATACATTACAAGTTAACAGCATGCAAAGTTCTGTCATAGCCCCATTCTTCAGTTTGTGACGGGCTCCTTACTCTTTTGCCCCATAGAATGATACCGCTGCGGATGAATAGGAGATGGAGACATACCCCCTTGTACAGACCTCTGGTGAACTTGGCAATAATGGAGGACAGGCACATTGTCCTCACCTATAGACTTGACAGGGCCACAATTACAGAGCTGTGTGCCCAATTGGAGCCTGACCTGATCACCAATGACCTATCTGATATCCGTCACCCCACTGGGAACCCCCTCTTGTGCATGTTCTATCAGTGCTCCATTTCCTGGCAACTGGTCCTTTCCAAGTGACAGTGGGCTTGACAGCAGGAATGTCACAGCCAATGTTCTCAATAGTGCTAACAAGAGTGTTGTCTGCCCTGATTAAACACATGTGCAGCTACATCGTTTTCCCCCAGGTTGAAGATTTGGCCACAGTGAAGGCCGAGTTCTATGCAATGGGACATATCCCCAACATAATTTCAGAAATAGGAAGAGTTTCCACTCTATGAATGTACAGATGGTGGGCATGGCGGACCAGTACATCTCCCAAGTCAATGCTAAGTATCCTGGTTCGGTGCATGATTCCTTTGTCCTGAGGAATAGCAGCTTCCCAAATGTGATTGTCCAACTACAGAGGCACAGGGTGTGGCCAATAAGTGAGCCCTGGTCCCCACCCAGTAGATGTTGGGGTATGGATATGGTGTGGGCCATATGGGATAGTGTGTGGCTAAATGTTGTCCCTCAGAATTTGCAGGTGACTCTGTTTACCCCAACCTATCATGGTTGCTAACCCCTGTGAGGAATGGCAGGATAAGGGCAGAAGAACGTTATAATGAGGCACATGGATGAACCAGAAGGATCATTTAAAGAACCTTTGGCCTCCTGAAATCCAGGTTCAGATGCCTGCATCTGACAGGTGGTTCCCTGTGCTACTCACCCAAGAAGGTCTGCCAGATAGTAGTAGCATACTGCATGTTGCACAACCTTGCCCTGAGACACCATGGGGCATATTTATACTCCGTTTGCGCCGAATTTGCGTCGTTTTTTTCGACGCAAATTCGGCGCAAAACTAACGCCATATTTATACTTTGGCGTTAGACGCGTCTAGCGCCAAAGTATGAGGAAAGAGCGTCATTTTTTTGCGTGAACGCCTTCCTTGCGTTAATGAGATGCAAGGTAGGCGTTCCCGTCTAAAAAAATGACTGCGAAGCAAATGCGTCGTATTTATACTCCCGGGCAAAAATCACGCCCGGGAGTGGGTGGGGCAAAAATCACGCCCGGGAGTGGGCGGGGCAAAAAACCCCGCATTTGCGCCGGATTTTAGCGCCTGGGTCAGGGCAGGCGTTAAGGGACCTGTGGGCTCAAAATGAGCCCACAGCTGCCCTCCCATGCCCCCAGGGACCCCCCCTGCCACCCTTGCCCACCCCAGGAGGACACCCAAGGATGGAGGGACCCATCCCAGGGACATTCAGGTAAGTTCAGGTAAGTATAATTTTTTTATTTTTTTAATATTTTTTTTTGGCATGGGGGGCCTGATTTGTGCCCCCCTACATGCCTCAATGCCCAATGACCATGCCCAGGGGACATAAGTCCCCTGGGCATGGCCATTGGGCAAGGGGGCATGACTCCTGTCTTTACTAAGACAGGAGTCATGTAAATGGCGTCTGGGCGTCGTTAAAAATGGCGCAAATCGGGTGGAGGCGATTTTTTGGCGTCAACCTGACTTGCACCATTTTAAGACGCCCTAACGCCATTTTCCCCAACGCCGGCGCTGCCTGGTGTACGTGGTTTTTTTCCACGCACACCAGGCAGCGCCGGTCTGCTAGCGCCGGCTAACGCCATTCAATAAATACGGCGCCCGCATGGCGCTTCAGAATGGCGTTAGCCGGCGCAAAACATTTTGACGCTAAACTGCGTTAGCGCAGTTTAGCGTCAAAAAGTATAAATACGGGCCCATGTGCCTTTTCTGCAGGAGGAGGAGGCTGGAGATGCCCGTGTGGCAGCAGTGGACCCTCTAGACAGTGACAATGAGGAGGCAGAGCATGAGGCTGAGGACAACAGAACATCAGTGATCAGACAATACTTCCATTGACACACAGGTAAGACAGTGTTACTTCACTTTTCTATGACATTTGTTTGAATATCTGTGGCACTGGCATGCTGTTTTTTCACACTTCTATGCCCACTTACTCTACCCTTTGGCAATTAAATTTGCAGATGTTGGTGACCTCACATATGATCCTGGTGTGATCACTGCAGCCAGCTACAGGTCATTAATCTATGCTCATTTTCTGTACAGTGAATTGCAATGTTTGTATCTGTTTCAATAAATACATACTTGAAAAAGTTGATATACTCCATACTTTTTTTTCAAGGGTGCTTATTGAAGGGCTAAAATATTGAGGGGCAAGTGCAATGGGATGGGGTGATGATGGAGGAATGTCCAGGGTATTGTTCCAATCTGTTTGTGGCACAGGTGCATTATCCATGGGGACATATGAATGGGAGCAATGGCAGTGCAAGGTGGACAGGGTGACAGAGTGGGACACAAGGGTGACAATCTGGAAAGTCTCATTTCCTGCAGGGGTCTTGGCAATTGTCTCCGGCTTTTGTCTGGATCACAGGTAACGTTTGCGGGGTGGTTCTCCTTCTGCAGGGGGAGGGGTGCTGGTGGCCTGTGAGTCCTGTAGCGGGGTCTTGGCCACTAGCGGCAAAGGAGGTAGAAGGCTGTTCAGATGTCTGGCTAGTGGCAGGGGCCCGCTGTTGTGTAACTGCCTCCCTTATGATATTGGCCATGCTGCCAGCACCCCTGCTATGGAGATTGTGGTGTTGTTGATGGCCTACAAGTCCTCCCTGATCCCCTGGCACTGTCCCTCCTGCAGCTGTCTGTTCTCCTGCACATTGTCCAGGATCTGGCCCATCGTATCCTGGGAATGTTGATAGGCTCCCAGGATCTATGCAAGTGTGCATCCTGGAGAGTCGGTTCCTTAGGCACACAGCAGTCCTCCCAGTTTCCCTGTTGTCCTGTGCCTCTGTCCCCAGAACTGTGTGCCCACTGCCACTTACCCCAGGTCCCTGATTGTTATGGGTATGAGGTGTGCCCTGGGGTCTCTGTATAGTTGGACAGACTGCTGATTGACGTGTCCTAGGGACAGAGGTATGGGTATGCTGGGTGGATGCTGTGGTGGTGTTTCCTGATGTGGGAGGCTCTGTGGTGGTGTGTGACTGGGCCTGGGTAACCAGCTGTCAAAAGGGCCCTGATGGGCCAGGATGGTCATTCAGATCCAGAAGACTAGAGTTGCTATCATCACTGTGGGCCTCTTCAGTTGGGGGACTGGATATTGCTGGCACCTCCTCTCCACTGACATTGGGTGGGGTACCTGTGGGGATGTAAATGATGTGTTATGGTTTCTGTGTCTGACATATTGTGCATCCGTGGCTTGCCCTCCTTAGTTGTATTTGCCCTGGCATCTTTCACTTGTGTACGTTGGTGTATGGTGGGATGATTAGTTCTCTATAGTGTGCATGCTTTAATGATGAGTGTCCATGCAGGGCTGTGAGTGGTGTCCATGCATTGGTAGAGCATGCAGGGCATTGGGATAAGTGAGATGTGATGGGTGTGAGGGTGAGGGGGGTATGTAATGGCATGCAGGTAGGGGTTGTGATAATAGTGGAGAGTTGACTTAGCAGAGTGCAGTCCTCCTTCTACTCTGGCCAGGCCCTCAGGATGCAGGATTGCCAAGCCTTGCTCCTCCCATATTGTTAGTTGTGGGGGATGAGGTGGGGGTCCACCGCCAGTCCTCTGTACAGCAAGGTGGTGTCTTGCTACAATGGAACGTACCTTCCCCTGTAGATTGTTCCACCTCCTCCTAATGTCATCCCTAGTTCTTGGGTGCTGTCCCACGACACTGACCCTGTCCACGATTCTCCGCAATAGCTCCATCTTCCTAGCTATTGATATCTGCTGCACCTGTGCTCCAAATAGCTGTGGCTCTACCCTGATGATTTCCTCCTCCATAACCCTTAGCTCCTCCTCTGTGAAGCGGGTGTGTCTTTGTGGTGCCATGGTTGTTGTGTGAGGTGTGTAGGTGAAGGTGTGTTAGGTAAAGTGTTGGGGTGTGTGATGTGGGGTGTATGAGTAGTGTATAGGTGTGAGTAGTGTGTGGCTCTGGCTGTGTCACGATCTCTACCTCACTCATCACGTTTTCTTTAGCTTCCAGTTGTGTTATTGCAATTCTGGGCCCCCTGGTCTATGTTTCTACTCCTCTCTAAATTGCTGTTCACCTCCCATAACTTCTCACAATAGGGTATGACTAAGCCCAACTGATTTGGCTCTGATCACTATCTTAAAGGCATCCTCTTACACCAAGGAGGTGGAGGCTGTGCCACTATTCTCTATGAAGTAATGCCTAATGTGCTTTCTTATCACCTCTTGGTAATGCAGGTCTTCTAGTGTTTCCAGTTTCAGCCTCAACTTAGGGTTGCAAAAAATCCCTCCTATGATAGCTATTTGAACTAGGCAGGGGCCAGAATGCCCGGCGTCCTCACTAGAAAGGGTCCCTGGTCCACATTTGGGGTATAAATGTAAATTAGTGCTATGTCCTGACCCGCTAGGAGACCTGTCACTGCTACATATCTCCCTTCAGGGTCTATGAGATCTCCCATATGTTGGAAACGGCCTCCAGCAATGACCCAAATTAGAGTGTCCCTTGAATAGGCTGAATAGGTGGTTTAATAGGCTTGACCCCTCCATCTCCTGTATAGTGCAGCCCCCTCCTTAGCTGTGAGGTGTGTTTCTTGCAGCAGTGCTACAAGTTTTGTTATAGTATGCATCCCCCTTATATTCCATGAAATAATTTTTTAAGTCACAGGTCTAGCAAATGTTTCAGTGCACAAATCTCCTAGTTGTACTCCCCCACAGCCCCTCCTCCTGCGGTAACATCAGTGACCTAGCATCCACCAATTGTAGAAAACCAAACGGGCTGCAACTTATGTCGCCCCCTTCAAACAACCAACATCTTTGAACCCAACTTCCTTTCCCCAAGACAAGCAGGCAAGTACATCCTCATCCAAACAGTCAAACAGTTACTAAGGCTCTTAGGATTACCCACATGCAAAGTTCAAGTAGGGGGTCATAGTAACTTCACAGTTCCTGCCCGGTGTCCCCCTACCCAGCTTTCAATACCATCATTGCATTTATGCTGTTATGCAGGGCCTTTTTCAGTAAATCTTCCCCATCTGCCAGTCGCTTAATCCCACATTTGCAGAGTTAGGATCATACCAACAGTGCAGAGTAGTCAGATAACATCATCTAAGGTCCTTGGAGTCACAGTTGACAAATCGATGCTCACTTCTCCAGAGGCACTGGACCCTCGCTATGAGTCAGAGTGCTGTGTGCCATCATTGTCTAGCACTGATAAAAGGTTTCTGTCATTGCTGCTCATTGATGTGACCACCGCCCTTACTTTTTGATGTTCAGGTTGGGCCTCTTCTGGAGAGTGGACAGTGGAGGACCATCATCAAGAGTGGGCCCCGTGCTGATGTCCACGCCGGGATCCCTGACTTGGTCCTGTTGATGTGTGCCTTTCAATTCACATCCAAACATGATCCAGGGTTTGAAAGAACTGTGTCCCCTCCGGTGTCACCACCGTTAGTCAGGCCAGGAACAGCAATGCATATCCTATGCCCAACTGCTGAAGTCTCTTTTTGGCCTCCCGAAATGTTGAGCACTGTCTCTGAATCTCTCAAGAGAAGTCTGGAAAGATTCTGACCATGCAGTTCTCGATGACAAGGTTGCCCTTCTTCCTTGGCTCAGAATATAGTTGCAGTCTTTGTAGTGGAGGAATCTGGCCACCACAGGGCATGGGGGACCCCCAGGTGGGCGCTGTGCGAGTACTCCCTTTCCAGCATGAAGAACTGGGAGAGGTCCACCTCTGCGACCTCCTTTTGGAGCCAGCGCTCCAGGTAATCAACCATCAATTTCCCTCCACTCGCTCCGGCAGCCCTACCACTCTTACATTGCTTCATCTCATTCTGTTTCCAGAATCCTCAACTCTCCTTTTCAATACTCTAACTTTAATTTCAAAAGTAGTTAACCTCTCATTTACTTTGGCCAGAGCGATTAATATGTCCTTTGAGTCTTTTTCCGTCGTGGTGACACGTTCTGCCAGGCAGTGATGGTCGTCATGCAGTATCCCCACATCCATGGCCAATGAGTCAGTTTTGGCCTCCAGGACCTCCCGAGAGGCAGTGATAAATAGTAATGTGTCCTGGAGAATGGGGTCTCTGTTCCAGCGATATGCCTGTTGCCATCTTGTGAGAGTACAACCCTCCCCCTCTAGGTGGTCCCCTCTCCCCCAGATTGGCAGATTGTTCCCTGGGCTGCATCTGCCTCTGCAGATCTCCGCCATTAGTGTGGGCCTACTATTCTTAAATGGCCTTTGTGAATTTCCAATGTCATAAACTTAGACCAAACGTCTAAGTTAACCTTTGTGAATCAGGCCTGGTGTTTGGTGTTCAGTCTTCTGCAGTGGCTCCCTTGACAATATTTCAAACTCTAAAACAGTAGCTGTCCACCTGCATAAATCCTGATTGCAAGATACCATAGACTGATGCCTATTCCGTAACTTAATTTTTTGGTTAATGTGACAGAAGATGTTGTGTGTACACTTCTAAAGCCTGAAACCGTTAACCTATCAAAAATCAAGCAAGAGGACAATATTTTGCATTTTTGTACTAATGGTAAACCCCTGTCTTTCTTAATCTGTTCAGTTCTGCTGTAATTTACTCTGTACTGCTGCTAACTTGTGTAGGAGGAACTCTGGTTTCAGATAGGCTGCTTAAATATCACTGCTGATTTATAAAACAGTATAGCTGTCAGGGGCATCAATTATAAGCAGCCACTAATTGAGGCTTACTCTTGTTACCCAGACACTGTCCTTTTTAACCCTGCTTTGGGTTTCATGAAGGCAGCATCATGTTGATTTCTTGCCAGCCCCTTTTCCTCCGCTTGTCACTCATAAACTATCCAGGCGCTCACTATGGCACAAAGTGTGAACCTTGTGATGTTGTTAGTGGTCAAAGGCTGTGTGTTCTAACTCCCACTGGCCCTGGCATCTTGGTTAATGCGATGTGCATAGAGTGAGCGCTAAAAGATTTATTATTTTTGCTCAGTATGCATCATCTTTTAACGGTATAACAGTTGAATTTCAAACTAAGGTGACAACAATAAATTTGTTTCACATTATACTAAAAAACTAAAGGCCTGATTTAGATTTTTGAGGATGGTTTACTCCATCACAATGGTGACGGATACCCCATCCACTGAAATATAAACCATAAAGGATATGTAGTTCATTCCACTGGAATTTTAGTTTCTCACAACCCACTGGAGGGTTAGTTTCTCACAGGCCACTTTTAGTTTCCCACAACCCATTCAACTGGAATTTTAATTCCTCATGACCTATTTCCATTGTAATATTCCTTCTTGCTTCTGGGAAGATGGGAGGGCGAGTGTTCCAATAGATCACATGTATGGAAGTTCTAGGTGTGCCAAATGGATCACAGTTTTCTTCTGAGTTTATCTGATCCCATTTGTTGTTCTCCCACCTCATTAACATGTGATGGATCATTTTCTGCATGCTCTAATTCAAGGTTGATGGACCTTGGGATCCATGCAAAGGGTTGTAAAAGGTAATTAGGCAACAATCAAACAACATTAATTTAACAGTGGAAACAATTTGACAACACACTTAAAACTCAAGTCGGAAATAACTTTAAAGGGTTTTATGACAAACTAACACTCAAGTTAATGGAAACAAATCTCAAAAACATACTGTAAAGATACAGACCAGCAGTAGAATAACCAAATCTCTGTAACAACTTAAGTTGAACTTGAATAAGGCAAGCAGAAAACTCAGGAGCTCCATAAACAAACACTGGTCAAATCTTTTATACATTAGTGTAAATCAAAGTGATCTAACTAAATTAGCTATGGGCAAGTGAGAAATTTCCTAAATTACCAAACCCGATGACAAATGCTTCTGACTAAAAGAGATAGGAGTCAAAGGTGAAAAGCAAAAACAGAAAAAGACGTATTTGAAAAAATGTCATCAGGGGCAAAAGTAATCTAACTAATGATGGTAAAAAGGAAGTAAAAAGAGAAGGAGTCAGCATTTCAGAAGCTCGGTCAAGAGTATTCATTTATTTAAAAATATTTTTTATTGGTTTTTGCATAGATAAACACAAACAGGCATAAAATTAATTTCCCTAGCAGGCTAAATTGACATGCCAATTCCATATCAGTTGGAGCTCAGTACTACACCCAAACAGAATGTTGTGTCTAGTTCACACTGTATACATCGATATTCTGTTCATAGGCTATATATTGGTTTTTTATCATTCTACTCTATATCCTCTGTAGGTTCTCCATGAGGACCATACCATTTCCCATTTTTTTGGGTACCATCTACTTTTATGTATTGTCCTCTTAGCTGTCATGCCCCAGTCCATATCTTGTTGTCACTCCCTCAGAGTCGGCAGTCCGGTTGCTCCCGAATTGCGGCTATGTATCTCTTAGCAGCTGCTAGGTCCAGGGATAACCATAGTTAACAGTATTGCGTTGGAGGCTCACCTCCCCAAATGTTGAACATACAACATTTGGCCCTGACAGGGATGGTGTATCCCATTACTTATTTCTTTATGTCCCCTATGGTTGGCCAGTAGTGCTGTATGTGTGGGCAGCCCCAGATCACACGCAGGAAAGTCACTCTCCCTCCACATCCCCTCCAGGAGACCGTTGTTGTGCATCTCCCCATAGCACATAAGGCTGTGCAGAAGTAGTTGGAGCGATGTAGAAAGTGTAATTGAACCAATCTGAAACCAGCTTTAATGGTGATTTCTCTGGGAGCCCCCAGTGCCTTTTCCCATTCTCCCTCCTTGAATTCCCCAATGTCTGCCTCTCATTAATCCCTGAGAGTTTATAGGTTATCAGGGGAATTGTTGATAATTTTTTTGTACATTGGGGAGATAGCTTTGATACTGAGTCTTTCCAAAAGGATACGATCCCCCAATGGGGAGAATTCCTCGATCACGGTGCCTTTCGGTACATGGGAGGCCAGGGCATGTGCAAGTTGAAAGTATTTGTAGCTTTGCGTATGAGCTAGATGGAAGTGGGCTATCATGTCCACCATTGTCCTGGGTGCATCTCCTTTCCATATATCGTCCAGCATATATGTCAACAAACATCCATTTTTTAAAGACCTGCAATCTCCTCACCTCTGAAAGTAGGTCACTTGACCAGAGAGGGGTAATTTTGGTCAGTCAGTTTTTCCAGCTTAGGAAGGCAGTCGCCTCCCTCCATATACATACTACTGTCTTGGTGTGTGTAGGGAGTGTTCGATCTAATTTGGATCTGTAGCATGCCCTTTTATAGCCCTCCTTGCCCCATGTGAGTCTGTCAATCTTAGCAGCTGGTTTGTCTCGTGGTGCAAGCACCCCATCATTGACCACCATCAATTGTGAGGCCCAGTAATACTTATGTATGTCAGGATGTCCTATGCCTCCATCATATATTCCCCTGGGTAACTTCTGGAGCTCTATGCGGGGTGCGCCAGTACCCCAGAGTAATAGATGTAGGGTGGTTCTGTCTTATGGAAAAAGTCTCTGGGCACCGAATACGAGGTGTTGCAATGCATAAATCATCCGGGGCAATGTCATAATTTTAAACCTTGCCGCTCATCCGAGGAGAGAGAGCAACAAGGTCTTCCAGTGTTGCATGTCAGCTTCGAATCGCGCCGGGTTGCTTTGGTAAAACATATGGGGGTCGTTAGTGACATAGATGCCTAAACATGTAAAACCCCCATTTACTATGGGCATAGGTATTTCCGTCGCAAGGGCTTGTGAAGGCCCCATTACTAGGCATATAAGAGACTTCTGCCAGTTGATGGTATACCATGAGAAGGTGCCGAAGATGCAGAGAAAATGCTTGAGTCGTAAGATAGTAAATGGTGGGTCTGTTACATACAGCAAACTATGATCTCCATATAGCAACATACACTCTTCTCATGTCTCTCCCCAGTCGATCCCTCATACCAAGTGGATCACCCTTAATCCACACCTACAAGGGCTCCAATGCCAAGGTGAACATCAAGGGGGAGAGCGGGCATCCCTGTCTCATCCCCTGATGCAATGTGATGGTGCCCGACGTTACCCCATTAACTCTCACCCAGAGCTCTGGTTCCTGGCACAGAAGGCAGATCCTCCCCAAGAAGGAGGGGCCAAATAGAAAGCACTCCAACACTGTATACATGTAGTCCTATTCTAGGGTATTGAAGGCCATAGGTGCATCTGCTGAGAGGAATAGAGTGGACATGTTGGTGTCCGACGCTCCAGCCAGTATGCTAAATAGACATCGAAGTTTGAGTCTGGTGTTTCTATTAGGCATGTTGGTCAGGGTGAATCAAAGTGGTCACAACTTGCCTAAATCTGTTTGAGAGGACCCTGGCAAGGACTTTGACCTCCACATTTGGAAGATTTATAGGCCTATATGACCCACTTCGGTCCGGGGGCTTGTTTGCTTTGTGAATTACCACTATTGTGGCCTGTCATTGGTCCTCTGGGGGGGCCTCAGTGGCTTTGGCCTTGGTCCACATTTGGAGCAAGTGGGGCACTACTTTGCTGGCTAGGTCTTTGTAGACCTAGATGGGTAGGCCATTTGGTCCCATCACCTTTCCGGATATGATGGAACCTATTGCTTAAATTATTTCGCTGGGTGTGAAGACACTCTATAGCATTTGTTTATGTTCACCTGATAAGGTGGGTGTTCTAATGTCCCTAAGGAATTCCTGTATCTCATTCTGGGGGGAAGTGCCCCAGGCTTCATAAAGCATGGTGTAGTAGGTTGTGAATTTCTCCGTTATGTCCTCCACCTTGCACTTGACCTTCCCACTATCAGCCATGAACTGAAGCACTCAACTGTGACCCTGCTCTCTTTTCTCCCATCCAGTAACTTGCCAGCCTTGTCACCTACCTCATAAAGCATCCTCTGGGTCAGAATGTGGGTTTTGCGTGCTGCATCTTCGGGCAGGTCTCTATAGTCTCTTTCTTTAAGTCTGAGAGTATGGGCTATTGTTGTATCTTCCCCCTGGATAATTTGTGGTCTATTTCTAGCATCTCTTTTTCGAAGCTGTCCATTTTGGCCCCCACTTCTTTCTTTTTCTCCACTATCAGGGAGTAGGATTGGCCCCTGAACACAGCTTTATAGGCTTCCCATAGGCTAGTAGATGCATCCACAGATCCCTCATTGTTCTCAAAGTAATAGTCAGTTGTCCGTCTTAGGGCCGTCATAATTCTTTTGTCTTTTTGCACCATGGCTTCATTGGTTGCGGGCCTGTGTTTATTCTGGAGTCACCGCTTAACTCCATCATACTGGTGAGTGGTCAAATATACCTCGTGCAAGGGTTTCACTTCATCTATTCTGGTTAGGTGCGTGTGGCGTGTGAAGATATGATCTAAGTGCAAGGCGCTGTTATGTGCTCCGAGAGGAATGTGTATTGATGCACCTTTGGGTGGTGAAGGCGCCATGTGTCTACTAGGCTGAGGGCCTCTGTGAACATCGCTAGTGTGGATGTCATTTTGGGTCGTTTGGCTTGGGTGACTCGGTCTAAAGCTTCAGACATGACCACATTATAATCCCCCCCCCATAATCAGCAAGTCAGGAGGCTTCTTAGAGAATCAGGTGTAAGTGTAAGCCACACTCAGCAAAGCATGGGGAATAAGGAAAATGACAGAGATCTGTTCTGTCAAAGCCCAAGGGAATCTGCTCTACCCACCATCAGTCTATTCCTAATTAATTTTACAATCTCAGGATTCAACAATTTAGATGGTCCTGGCATCACCTGATCAGGTTTCCTCTTGTGTTCCACGTTGTAGCCTGAAACAATACTGTACGCTCCCAGGACAAGCTTGTGAAGGTTGCTGCCCTTGGTCTCCTATACAACTTTTGCCACATGTATAAATAGGGACAGTCATTTCTCTCCTGGTTCCTTCATGTTCTTTCTTATCACATTCTTCTTTCCAGCTCTCCTTGAGTAAAACATAGCACAATTATTTCCAAAACAGCAATTTATTGCGAAGATACCTGAAATTAAATGACCTAGTCAAGTCAAGAGGTAATATTTCAAAAGCACATTTAATCCATGTTGCACTGTGCAAAGTTAGCTAATGCATTATATAATGTCAGTTACACTTTCTCATTTAAGCTTCATGTTGCAGTTAATATAAAAACGAAATAAATTTGTTTACACATGTAACTGAATATAATGTAGAACTACAATTATCAACATTAATCAACAACATTAGTGCACGTTACATGACCCATTGTCGTTTTAAACGTAAAATCATTCAAATGACGTAAGGATGGGTTAGAATGGTGCAATCAATGATTACATTTCATTAATAGATTTAAACACACTGTATTGTATTTCCTTAACACTCCAGTGAATGCACTTTATTAGTGCCTTCCAGTGCACCACTTTTCATGGATCTAACACTAATTCACATGTAACTTGGTAAATCATGGTCACATTTAGATCACCATTGTGACTCAGGGGTGGTAATGAATTTCAGCTGTTCCACATGGCACTTTTTGTTGACGGACTTTGCTATGGACAGATTGCATATTATTTCGGGATCAGGATGAGTCTGCATTCGTGGTATGTCACAATTTCTTTGTCACAATGTTATATTTCAAGTATATAAACTTAGTACAAACTATTTACAGCTCAATACCTTCATTGCTTTACAGACAGGCCATAGATATTCGTTATGCTGACACTTTATTACCCAGGGAGGGACATTTTATAACATTTCTCAAATTGTGATTTTTTTCTGCATTAGAACAAAACAAAATCTATAGTCCTTGTTACGGTGCGTTTTTCGATTTGCATTGTTATGTGTATATGTACTCAATTGGTAATTGTTTAGTCGAACCATTACCAGGCAGGAAAAGAATGCTGAACACAGTGTGAGCCCCGAGTTATTATTCACATTTTTTTTACAAAAGGCAGAATAAGCTTTGACTCATAATTTGAGGGCAGGTAGTGGTCTTTGTAGAAGTGGGTCTTCAATGTCTTAACTGCAGGAGGATAGGGGAGGTTATAATGTGGCTGTCATTCTAGATCATAGGACCGCCCATGAAGAAATGGTCTGCCATCTACCCTTTTTGTCCTTCATTTCCTAAAATGTCAAGCTGGGATGTCTTAACTCTTGGTTTTGTGCTGTAGACAAGATTGGGGTGATGCAGGCAAACTTCTTCAAGCCCTTGAAGAGACATGCTTCAGAGTTAAGAATATCTTTCAGGGTTCTCAAAGTGGTGACTGGAAGTCACGTGTGTAGAGCTTTGCTTCCGTCCATATGGGATATACCAATAAATCAGTTGCCTCTATTAAGGTGCCCTACACCAGTCTTAATGCCGTTTGGTCATGTAGCTCTTAAAAACTCACATGTACTTTGTGCTTACAAAAATAATTTTATAATCTTCTGCAATGTTACAATATTTGTGAAAAAATAAGTCTACTGTCCCGTACATAAGTCAGTGCTCGCCCTGATGCCTTCTCGTGCATCTTTATTTCTCCACTTCACTTTAATTAATTTGCACACCAGTAATATCTGTATTACTCTTTCCTACTTTGAAAACTCTAGACAAATTACATTTGTGGATTTAAAAATGTGTTTTTTCAAAAAACGAGAAACGCCACAGATTTGTGTGCCTCTAACAACGGGGAATAGAAACACATGTGAGCATCAGGTAAAGGAACACATTGAATATTTTTTTACATTTTACTGTTAGTTCTACTATCCAACAGTAATGGAGCTAATCTTGCATTCTGGCACAGACCATTGTCGTGTTTTCACTAGATTCAACTAAAAGGTATTACCTGCAGCATGTGAATGGCTCTCTTGTGTACTTAGAAATAAAAGTACTGCATGCTGCATGAGCCATGAGCTAAAAACAAAACTTGTTGTTCAGAAAATGTAACATCATACTGGTGGGAGGATGAATATCTTCAAATGTAAAGGCGTTCATTTGAAAAAGTACAAGTATTGGCTAAAAATAAACAGCCTCAGCGTACACACAGTTCTGTTCTGTTAACACTTGAACGCACAACATAGAGGATGAAGAGGCAGAGAGGAAAAAGGCAGACGTCATAGAATGTCATTACCTCTTCTGAAATCATATATGAACAACATATGTAGATGTGGACTACTACTTACCCATTGTTGCACCCATATACGTTCCCATTATCTCCTATTGTAAATATGTAAATAAATGTTCACGACTTGAAGCCTCATAGAACCCAGTACAACACGAAGCAGTGATGCAGAGACGCACCACACAGCTCCTCATCGAAGACTCCACCATATCTAGTGCCAAGCAATACAGGGCCTCGCAGAACTGAGCAGCTCCTGGCTTAAAGCCTCCCCGGATCCAACCCAGCATGATGCACAACGAAACACAGCTAGGCAGATTTGCACAGTCTTCGCATCAAAGTAGAAAGTTACACTTCCAGCGGGACAAACCTGGTCCTGTATCTGGCCCATGCTGCAGCGTGGTCAGCCTTGAACTCGTGGCTTTGTCCCTGTCCATTGCGACCAGAAACCTACAATTAGCACATTGCGCCTTTTGGAGCTATTTTTATCTAAAACTATAAAATCTCATAACTCCGGTTTTATTAATTATAATTTTGAAGTTTTGTCGTCATTTTATTTAATAAAATATTCTTAATTTTTGTAATGTGTGATTGATCTTGTGTTGGGTATTCCCTTTATTACTGTTTGCGTGTCGAGAAAATATATTACACATTGCTTCTAAGTTAAGACTGATTGCTTGGTGTCAAGCTACAAGACAGTTAATCGCACGTTTACTTATTGACATTGAATCCAATTTATTGTGGTCTTGACTGGATTTGTGCTTGGAAAAATTAAAGCCTCCTTGAATAATACCCACTCACAGCTCAGAAGCTCTCTTTTTTGTTCGTCTTTTTCAACCTTTCCTTCCCCTCCTCCCCCACTCCTTCTTTCTTACTTTCTCTATGTATTTTCTTACAATGGGGTTTAAACTCTACATCTCATCTACTTCTGTCTAAACCATGTTTTGTTCTGTGCAAATATATAGTATTTGTTAGAAGTGGGGTCTTTGGTTGGCACTCAGGTTACCCCCTCTCCAAGCAATGACCCTCGCTCTAGTAAGGGTAAGTCACATACAATCCAAAATATACTGTGCCCACCCTCTGGTAGCGTGGCACTGAGCAGTGAGGCTTAACTTAGAAGGCAATGTGTAAAGGACTTGAGCAATAAATCATGCAATAACACTGTAGAACACCACAAAAATACACCACACATTGTTTAGAAAAATATATGATATTTATCTGGATAAATACAGGTCGAAACGATTAAGATGCAATAAGTATATTTTGAAATATCACTGTAAAAATGATATAAAGTGTCTTTAGTCTCTTAAAGGCAACAAATGTCTCTTGCAAGCACAAACTACCTGGTTTACGTACACAATCTCCACAAGGAACCGCAGAGGAGGAGATGTGTGAAAAACAAGGAGGTGTGCGCGATTTCTTGGGCCGCATACAGCAGGTGCTGCATCGATTCCTCTCAGGAAGTCAGGCTGCTTCATTCTGGTTCGGCTTTGTGTCGATCCAGTGGGCCGTGCATCGAATTTACCGTCACTACGCTGCTGCTGAGTCGATCTTCTCCTTGCAAAGTTGGGCTGGGTCGTTCTGGTCCGGCGTGGTATGATTTTCTTGCGGCGATGCAGGCTGTGCGTCGTTTCTGGCAGGCTGTGTCTCGATTTTCGCTGCACAGGGAGTTCGTCTTGCAGAAATGAAGTCTTTTTGGTCCTGAGACTTCAGGGGACAGAAGGCAAGCTCTATCCAAGCCCTTGGAGAGCACTTCTTCGGCACAGCAAGAGAGCAGCAAGGCAACAGCGCAACAGCAAGGCAGCAGTCCTTCTCAGGAAGCAGTCAGGTGGTTCCTTTGGGCAGCCAGGCAGTTCTTCTTGGCAGGTTGCAGGTTATGGTTCAAGTTCTTATTCAGTAAGTGTATGAGTTGGTAGAGTCAGAGGCCCTGTTTAAATACCCATATGTGCCTTTGAAGTGGGTGATGTCAGAGTCACCAGATCCTCGGGGTCTGTGCACGTTCCCAACACGTCCACCACTGAACAGCTCCAAGACTCTGATAGATAAATCACAGAGACTGAGAGAGTTCAAGAGGGGAAGAGGGGATTAGGAAGGGAACAGCTAGGAAGGAGACCTGTAGTAAGAAAAAGGTTAGAATACACAATATGAAAATTATATCTCCTGAAATCTATACTCGACTTTGATTCTAAGCCTAGTCACTCTGAAAACATGAACAATCTAAGAGTTAAGTTTAAAATGACTAAGTTTCAAGATGGCCGGATACCTGTAAGGGAATCAAGATGAATTAAATGAAAACTTTCTTATTCAAGTACTTTCCTTTACATGAGGATCAGAAAAACATTCTGACAAAATTTTAAACCAGTCATATAAATCCAGTTTTGAGAATGTATACTAGGACCATACAATATTGCATCTAGAAACTCTGGCCTTCTGTGAACTCTTAAAATGTTTCAACACAAATTGCGCATATTGCAGATGTATATATATATGTAGTAAACACCATAAAAGGATTGTGCACCATGAATAACACAATATGGATTCAGGAAACAAATCACATAACTTGTCAACTCGAATATTACATAATAAATATCTTAGAATAGTGGCATACAATAAACAACATGAAATAAACTCGAGGAGAGAATCGTGAGTCTTGCTGATTCGAGTGTCACCATGTAAAATATCAAGAAATGGTAGCACGCAATGAATATCAAAGTCAAATCATCATTAATCGAATTGCGCGTCTTGCCGATTCGTAAAACACGATGTAAATGTCAAGAAATAACAGCTCACAATACATAACAAGATCAAAGTACAATGAAATGAATCGCGCTTCTTTTGCCGATTTTTAAGCCACCATGCCAATGTCAAGAAATGGTAGCACGCAATGAATAACAAAGTCAAACCTTTATGAAACAAATTGCGCATCTTGCCTACTTGTAAACTACCATATAAATGTCAAGCAATGGTAGCGCGCAAGTAATCTGTTACCCTTTTAAGAATTAAACCAAGAATGTGAAAATTCTCAATAACGGTGTCGGGACAGTCCAACCACCGTCCTACCGCCTGGAACAATGATCACCAATGAAGGATGAAGGGCAGAAGACTGGCAGATCCAAATAGGCCGCCGGGACAGGAGCTCAGGAAGAAGCTGCTGCTCTGCACCGGGACCTCTGAATAGTGAGCACTGGGAGTTAGGCTGGCTCTCTTTTATAGAGTCTTGGCCCAGCCCAGGACCACGCCCAGGCATGTTGCAGGGAAAGTCTCTGGAAGGCCCTGGAAAGGGGCCACACCCTAACACACTCCGAAAACCTGCAGCAATACATTGCAAAGGAACAGTATTTGTAAGCATATTAAAAATACGTTTTCAGGATTGAACTCTGCAATGCAAAAGGTTAAACCACAACATATCAGCACAATGCATAAATTGCGTTGTTTTGAGAGTGCTGGGTTTTTGCATTTTTGTCACCAATAGATCGCATGCTGCTTTGGTGTTGACAGTACTCCCCTCTCCCAGACGTGCTCTAGGGCCTGGTTTGCTTGTATTAAGACGATGAAAGCGTCTCACCAGTACTGGAGCATGAACATCAGTTGCGGAAACCCATGAGTTACTTTCAGGACCATAACCTTTCCATAAGATTAAATACCATAGATTACGCCCTCTGAGTTTAGAATCCAATACTTTCTTGACTTCGTATTCTTCTTCCCCTTGTAGTAGAAGAGGAGCTGGATGAGGGTGGACCTTTTGGACTGCCTTTTTCAAGAGGGAAGTGTGGAACACTGGATGAATCCGTAAGGATCTGGGCAATTGTAGTTTATAGGTCACTGGATTGATTTGCTGAAGGACAGTATAAGGACCTATGAATTTGGGGTTAAACATGTGCTTCTTCTTGAAGTCTATATGTTTTGTGGAAAGCCACACTTTGTCACCTGGTTGATATTGCGGTCCCTCACAATGTTTCTTGTCATAATGCCTTTTATATTTTTGTTTGGCTTTTTCTAAATGCTGTTGAATCAGTTTCTGGGTTTGATGTAAATGCTGAATGGTTTCTGACACAGCTGGAGTAAGAGAACTTTCTTTAGGAATTGTGATGGGCAAGGTGTCAGGATGATAGCCAAATAAACCAAAAAAGGGTGTAACGCCAATAGAAGTGTGGAATGAGTTATTGTAAGCTAACTCAGCTAACCAGAGCATAGATGTCCAAGAATGAAGTGCCTTTTCAGCGTAGGCCCGTAGGTATTGTTTCAAAGTCTGATTTAGTCTCTCCGTTTGACCATCTGTTTGAGGATGGTGACAAGTAGATAGTGTAGATGTCACTTGGAGTGTTTTACACCATGTCTTCCAGAAATTGGAGGAGAATTGTGACCCCCTGTCGGAGAGGAGAACCTTTGGCAGTCCATGATAACGAACCACTCTGTTCAGTAAAATAGTTGCCAATTCACTAGAAGTGGGCAATTTTTTACAGGCGATGAAATGTCCATATTTCGTGAGACTATCTACTACCACCAGAATTACTGAATGCTGTTGAACCACTGGCAGACCGGTAATAAAGTCTAAAGAAATGTGCTGCCATGGACGACTTGGGGTTGGAAGTGGATATAACAACCCTTTTGGTTTTGAATGACTTGTTTTAATGTGAGCACAAACTTCACAGTTGTTTACCATTACTTTTACATCTTTTGTTAGGGTAGGCCACCAAAAATAGCGTTGGATCAGTTCAAGAGTTTTAGGAGTACCTGGGTGACCTGCAGTAGGTATAACATGCAACCAATGAAACACTATCTTGCGAAGTTTGGTAGTGGGTACAAACAAACGAGCATCATGAAAGGGTAAACCTTGCTTGATTGACCTTTTGGGATCTGCTTGGGCCCATTTTTGCCATTTTTCAACAGTGAAAGAGTTGCGAATTTCTTCTAAGAAATCTTCAGTTTTTATGATACATAGAACATTGTCAGGAGCAATGATAGCTCGGGAGGCTTGAAATGCAGGCAACGTGGTAGACTCTTGACGGGACAAGGCGTCAGCCTTGCGATTACCTTTACCAGGCTGGAAGGTTACTACAAAATCAAATTCGGCAAAAAAAAACATCCAGCGTAATTGCCGAGGGGTCAAAAGTCTGGCGGAACTCATGAATTGAAGATTACGATGATCAGTATATACTGTGACAGTGTATTTGGCACCCAACAAATTATGTCTCCATTCTTTAAAGGTGTCACGAATTGCCAGAAGCTCTTTTTCAGCAATGACATAGTTCTGTTCGGCTTCGTTCAACTTCCGAGACATATAAGCTACAGGATGAAGTTGACCAGTGTCTTTATTTCGTTGTGATAAGACGGCTCCTATTGCTACATCTGAAGCATCAGCTTCCACTATGAAAGGTCGATTTGCATCAGGATGAGTCAAGACTGGGGCAGTGGAGAAAGCTTCCTTCAAAGTCGAGAAGGCTTGATCAGCTTCTGGGGACCATACAAGCTTTTCTTTCTTTCTTAGTAGCTTAGTGATTGGAGCCACTGTCTGGGAGAAATGATTTATGAACCTCCGGTAAAAATTTGCAAACCCCAGGAAACATTGTACATCACGAACAGTCTTTGGGGTGGGCCAATCAGATACGGCTTTTACTTTCTTTTCTGCCATCACCATACCTTGAGGGGTAAGAATAACCCCTAAAAACTCAACTGTGGTAACATGAAACTCACACTTGGTTAGTTTGCAATATAAATGGTGTTTTCGAAGGGCTGCAAGAATTGTCTTGACATGTTGAACATGTTCGTTTTCATTGTCTGAGTAGATCAAAATGTCATCGATGTAGACTATGGCAAATATGTTGAGGTACTCTCTAAGAACGTCATTCAAGAAAAATTGAAATGCTACTGGAGCATTACACAGACCAAAAGGCATGACGGTGTATTCAAAAAGGCCATATCTTGTCTTGAACGTTGTTTTCCATTCATCAACCTCTCTCATTCTGACCAAATGATAAGCACCTCGAAGGTCAAGCTTCGTGTAGATTTTTGCTCTCTTTACTTGTTCCAATAGGACCGGAATTAGGGGTAAAGGATATTTATTCTTGATGGTGACTTTGTTCAAACCCCTATAGTCGATGCAAGTTTGAAGTTCTCCATTAGCTTTTGGAACAAAAAACAAAGGCGAAGCTGCAGGAGACTTAGAGGGGCAAATTAAGTTATTCTCCAAAAATTGATCTAGGTATTTTCGTAGATGTTGATTTTCATGTTCTGACAGGGCATATACACGACAGTTGGGAAGTATCGCACCTGGGGCTAGATCAATTTGACAGTCATAAGATCTATGAGGAGGTAGAGTCTCTGCTCCTTTCTCATCAAATACATCTTTGTAAGATGAATACTGTTTGGGCAGCTGAATTTCTTTCTCCTAGGCAGTAGCTATGTAAGAGTTGCAAACTTTTGATACTTGAATCTTTTGGAGACATTGTTCATTACTTAGCGCAGATGAGAACACGATTTTTCGTTCTGCCCAATTGATCTCCGGATTGTGATGAGTTAACCATGGTAAGCCCAGGATAATCCCATATTGGGGATCATGGGTCACATCAAGGATGATTTTTTCTTTATGTTTCTTTATTTGATTCTTATCTTCACAAATCATCGATAAGGGGATTGTCTGAAGAGTTACCGGACCTCCAGTCAAGAGTTTTCCATCGACTGCCTGGATGATTTCTGGGGTCTTCTTTTCAATACATGGGATCCCCCATGCACGAACCAATTGAACATCAACATAGTTCCCAGTAGCCCCAGAATCGACTAGAGCTTTTTTTAAATAGATCTTTTTATTGACCTGAACTCTTATTTCCGGTTTAAGATGTCTAGATTGTGAAGGGTCCACAGTGACACCCAAGAGCAACCCTTCTCTGCATCTTGGGTGTTTTAGTTTTCCAACTCGACTGGTGCATTGGCTGCGACCTTCTGAACTGGACCTTGCTTATTCTTTGGTTTGATTGGACATTCTTTGTCAAAATGACCTTTTTGCCCACAATAAAGACATTGTCCATTTTTTCTGCATAGGTCCTTTTCATCTTTGGTCAAAGGTCTTCTGATGGTTCCAATTTCCATCGGTTCCGGCGTTCTTTCTTTCGGAGTTCTTGAGTCTCTGTTATCATGAACACGCCATGAATATTTTTCAATCTTTTTGCGTGTTCCTTTACGTTCTGCTAAACGATGATCAAGTCTCAAGACAAGATTTATTAATTCTTGACAGTCTGTAGGTTGTGGGTCGATTTGCGCTAAGATATCTTTTAGTT